>NC_054383.1:104260064-104590064 GCF_017654675.1 Xenopus laevis | reverse complement strand
AAGGGTCATAGCTTGTTAATGCTGAGCACATAAGCACCTATTTCTCGTAGGTTTGGTCTATTCCTGATTAAACTGTGCGTGTTGGCCTCCTGCAAAGCAGTTTGGCTTCTCTGTCTCTGGTGTAACTGCACAAAAGTTAAACATTTATTTATTGATATTGCTACTTTTTATTACTCATCTTTCTATTCAGGGCCTCTCCTATTAATATTCCAGTCTCTTATTCAAATCATTGCATGGTTGAGTCCTGCAGTGGGTCAGGTACCCGCAAAAAAAAGCATACCCTGCGGACTGAGGGGCGGATTTTCAGGTGCGGGTATAGCCGCGGATCGGGTTGCGGGTCTCATCTAAATTTTCTTATCTTATGTAATATTGTCTATATTTTACAAAACTTGTTTCTGTCCCACCCACTTTTGATGACATCACTTCCAGTTTGCAACACCATCACTTCCTGTTTGATGGTGGTCGACGGGTTGCGTGTCAGGTTCTGGATAAGGCAGTTGCGGGTCCGGTAGCAGATCAAAGTGGGTAAATATGCGGGTTCGGGTCAGGTCCGGGTCTTAGAAATTGGTTCCTCGCAGGACTCTACCCTAACCCCTAACCTAAACTGCAAACTGGGGAGCTGCTAAATAAGTAAATAACTCAAGAACCTCAAATTATAAAAAATTAAAACCAATTACAAATTGTCTTAGAATCTTACTCTCTACATCCTACTAGAAGTTAACTCAAAGGTGAACAATCCCTCTAAAGGAGAAGGAAACCTAGTCGGCGCAAAAACCCTTCCCCCCCTCCCGTGTGTTGCCCACCCTCCCTCCTCCCCCCGGCCTACCTGTCCCGCTGGGCAAATGCCCCTAACTTGTTACTTACCCTTCTGCGCAGGTCCAGTCCACGGAGTTCACAGGCACCATCTTCTTCCACCCGATCTTCTTCCTGCTTTGAACTGCGTTTTGGCGCATGCGCAGTAGGAGCATTTCACCGGTACGGATCTACTGCGCATGCGCCAAAAGTCACAAAGTTTTCCGATTTCACATCGTGACTTTTGGCGCATGCGCAGTAGATCGTACCGGCTAAATGCTCCTACTGCGCATGCGTCGGTCAAAGCAGGAAGAAGATCGCTTGGAAGAAGATGCCGTCGGTGAACCATAGACTGGACCTGCGCAGAAGGGTAAGTAACAAGTTAGGGGCATTTGCCCAGCGGGACAGGTAGGCCGGGGGGACGGGTATGCCAGGGGGGAGGAGGGAGGGTGGGCAACACACGGGAGGGGCGCAGGGTTTTTGCGCTGACTAGGTTTCCTTCTCCTTTAATGGGCAATGTACAATTTAGAGGCAAGTGCAAATAGGGTCATAACCCACAATGCCCAGGCAACAAGGCCTTCTTTAGGTATTTCCATGCATAGCTTTGTACAGTGCTATTCCATTTAGGTAGGCAAAACAGTTATTAGGTTGCAGAGCTGCACTGTTTATGTTCATCCCCCATTACTTACATAACGTTAACAAGGTGTTTATGTTTAGTCCTGCATGTCACCAAGTCAATTTAAGAACAGAGAGACATAATTATAATGCTGCTGTGCTAACCATTTATTGTGACTGCATATGATCTAGATTCTAGAGGGAAGCTGCAGAATCAATGTCAGTTGCGTTATCACATGGCTTTCACTGGCAGACCGCATTGTTCTTTTAGTTAATCCAAACAGTGAAATATTTTTAGGAGTAATGTAAAACTACTGCATAAATATTATGTAGTGCCAGTGTATTTTATAGATATTGGCTGCAACCTACCTGCCTTCTTATGCATAGGGCAGTTAAGGAGATTACGGGAAGCTGAGATTTTTAAAAACAAATGCAGTTGGAACTTTAATTCATAATAAATTAATAGTGCTTAAGTGATGTTAAATGTCTTCCTCCAACAGGGATATTGGTAAAGTGATACTGACAATCCTAAAATATACTGCTGTGCTGCTCTAGCACCTAAAATAAGCAGCATCCCTCAGGCCTTAACAATTTTACATTCACAGTGATCTTTGTCCTGTTACCCATGCCCTTTCTCCTTATGTTTATGCTATTGCGGTTATGGGATCCGTTATCGAGAAACCCGCTATCCAGAAAACTCCAAATTACAGGAAGGCCATCTTTAAACTCTATTTTAATCAAATAAGTCAACATTTTAAAACGTGTTGGGGGGGAATGTAATATTGGTCTCTAACTCAAACATTTTTGCAATTCGTTATGGACGCGAATAAATGTTCACAACGTGAACAATTTTGCCTTTGCAAGCACTTTGCCCCTCATACAACAAACAGTAGGATAGTGATTGTGAATTTTATAGTTTGCGCCAACATGCAGGGGCACATTTGCTAAGCTCGAGTGAAGGATTCGAAGGAAAAAAACTTAGAATTTCGGAGTTTTTTTGGGGTACTTCGACCATCGAATAGGCTACTACGACCTTCGACTACGACTTCGATTAGAACAATTCGAACTAAAAATCGTTTGACTATTCGACCATTCGTTAGTCGAAGTACTTTGAAAAAAACTTTGACTACCTACTTCAGCACTTTAAACCTACCGAGCTACAATGTTAGCCTATGGGGACCTTCCCCATGAGCTTCCTAAGCTTTTTTTGATCGGAGGAAAATCCTTCGGTCGATGAATTAAAATCCTTCCAATCGTTCGATTCGAAGGATTTAATCGTTCAAACGATTTTTCCTTCGATCAAAGTATTTGCTGTAGATACTTCGAGTTCGACATTCGAAGTTGAAGGATTTTACTTTGAGGGTCGAATATCGAGGGTTAATTAACCCTCGATATTCGACCCTTAGTAAATGTGCCCCGCAGTGTATGTAATAAAACTTCTTAAAGGGGAACTATCGCGAAAATTACAATTTAATATTCGCTTCATCACACTGAAATAAGAAACTTTATAAATACAATCAATTAAATATTCTGCATCGTTTCTGAAATAATCAAGTTTATCTTCATTATCCCTCTCTCAGCATCTGTTCCTCTTCATTCTGTCTTCATGCAGCAGTTGGGTGTCAGATATTCATTGACAGTTAGCTCCAATATATCTTATAGGGGGGCTTCCTTTCCTAGTAGATGAATTAGAGCTCACTCAACTGATCCCAGTACAAACAAAATCTAACAAAATAACTGCCTTTTGCACAAATCCTGCATGTAGACATGATGTCTGGTGATTTTAATAGTGAGCTCTAATACATCTCTAATACATCTTCTAGGCAAAAGCCCCCCTTTTAGATATATTGGATGTAACTCAAAGAATATCTGACCCAACTGCTGAATGAAGAGAAACAGATGCTGAGAGAGGGATAGTGAATATAAATTTGATTATTTCAGAAACGGTACAGAATTTTTGTAATTGATTATATTTAGAAAACGTCTTATTTCAGTGTGCTGAAGCTTATATTAAATTTTAATTTTCGCAATAGATCCCTTTTAATGAAAAAGTTGTTACATTTGCTCCAAAAGTTTTATGCCACCTTCAAGCAGGTGCTAAAGGTTCGCAATGTGCAATTAAGATTCACAATGCAATAAAAGCCTAATGAAGAATACTACATTGCGACATGCAAATTTTAATTTGCAAATTTGCAAATTTGTTCTCTTTTCTAATTTTATTATATTTCCCCCATTATGTTTTTCTCTGTATTAATAAAACAGTACCTTGTAACTGATCCCAGCTAAGATATAATTAATCTTTACTGAAGGCAAAACAATCGTATTGGGTTTATTTTATGTTTGAATATTTTTAGTAGACGTAAGATATATAGAGTTTCAAATTACAGGCAGTCCCCTCATCCGGAAAACCACAGGTCCAGAGATTCTGGATAGCAGGTCCCATACCGGTGCGCTAAAATTGTTTCAGTAACATGACCCACTCATGAGACTAGTCAATAAAATGCTTATGCTTGAAGGTGCTGTTTCCTAGAGTGGTGCAATTCGTCATGGTCTATGCATTTCTACATCAAAATACTGGGGTGAAATTTGTAAATGAATTCTACTTTGGAAATGCTGAAACAATATCTACAGAACTCTAACAGGCTCACTAACATAATGGTTTTCACATTGAAATGAAAGATTTCAAACAAGAGAGAATTAACAAGACCTCCATTTATTTTCTTTCAACAAGGCATTTTCTTTTTTTATCGTAGCTCCAAAACTCCGTAACATAACTGAGATGTGCCAGCTACTGACTAGTATTTTGTGCAGTTCTAAAAAGAACATATACTTAAAAGTAGTATAAGAGTTTTATAAAGGAAGCATGTGTGGCCCTTTTTAGACCATTTATTTGAACATCATCATACATATTCCTGTTTTCTAAAATAGGGAGATAGCTGTTAAGTTTTTGCTTTCCAAAATCAACTAAAAACAAAGAAGGACTCACAACCTGTTCACTGGTCACTGGTTCGTATATATGGGAATTTGTTGTAAAAATGCAAATAATGTATTGAATTTGTTCAAAGATTCTCCTTGTCTTGTGGCATCTCTAGCTCATATTAGGCGGAGAGGAGATTTTGCAGTCATTTACTAAGTTTCTTAATACTCTTTAAGTACCATCAAGTTAAGACCCAATTTTCTGGATGCACTTACTGAATTGTTGCCTAACATTATATAAATTATCCTTTTACTGCCAGGGCACCATTTTTATGCAAGACCATTTGGCAAAGAAGGCTGTACTGGATGGGGGAAGATAAAAAAAAAATGTAATTATATTTGAAACTACAGACAAATCATTTATTAGTGCAGCTTGTCAAGGAGCCAAATATTGCACAGGGTTTTATAAATACACACACATATATATAGAGAGAGAGAGAGAGAGAGAGAGAGAGAGAGAGAGAGAGAGAGAGAGAGAGAGAGAGAGAGAATGACTTGTAAGCAAAGCAACTGGAAATTCACTGTGTGCAGGAAATATATTACTTACTGTCTGGTATTGCATAAGATAAAAGCTCTTGGCTTCTCTTTCAGCTTCAAGTGCATCATGCCAAGGCTTTATCTGTCAGGTAAATGCATTGCCCAGTCAGTATAATGGCCTGCTATGGAATTGTTATACTGCAAAAGTGATAATAGTTCTCAATTGCCACTCAAAATCACCTCTTCTATTTGGTGCCCAATTGAGATCCAGCTTATAGTTTCATATAATCGCTCTGTTATTTCTGCAAGTTAAGCTTTTAAGGAAGTAGCGGTTGTAAAGTACTGGAATTTAACTCGTTGAGTACTAATGGAGTCTTCAAAAAGCCTGATTTTGCACACTTTAAAATGTCGATCCTGAGAATGGATAGCAAACTGGGCATATTTTCATAAGCACTGGCTTTGAGTCAACCAAAGGTTTTGTCAATATTCTCATTTTATCTGGAACTGCCTATGTTGGCAGAACTGTCTGCAGGAAAGTAATAGAGACTGTTAACCCCTGTCCTAAAGAGCTTACACTGGCACTTTAGAACCTCCTTTTTCTTGCTGGGATTTTGTTATTGAAAATCATGCTGTATATTAAATTAAATTTTTGTAGTCTGCCTTCTACACCATATTGCACCGCATGCATATTTTAGAAAATACAAATGAAAGCAAATGATCTTGCTTTTGAAGTTTAATAGAGTGTCCCTTGGGTAGATCTCGCTACTGCAAGCTGTTGCTAAGCTTTAGTTTTAGTTGGAAGTTGTTATAATGTTGTTGTTTCTATGTCTAGTGGGCCCTGATGAACTTTCTATAAGCTAGTTTTGGGTCTGAAGCAGGGTGAGCCCCAGAAAATTGGCTAGGAAAAATAAGATGGAACTGAATGATGGTAGCACTTAAATGTTAGCTGATGTCTTAGTACAATTAAGATCAAAGATTGAGTTTATTCATTTTTTTAAAAACTTTATTTTGTTTGATTAAGGGAGCATTAAAAATGACCTAACAGAGGGTTCATTGTTTACGGTCCATTAACCAAATCAAAGAACCACATTTCGTATTTTTTTTTTACAAAGCATTGTGATCAGCAAAGCCTAGATATTGATCAATGGGCACTTTTAATTGTTTCTGAATTTCTTGTTAAGCAAAAGGGTTACAGGAAAATATTTAATGAAATTAAGTTTTTTTTGATCACTTATGTTTCCACTCCAAGCAGATGTGAAAGAGTACTAAGTGGTGCAAGAGTGATCACCTCATTGCTCATTTAGGCAGCAATTTTGCCCAGGGGAATAGATTCTGTGTGCACCTTTAGCTGGATAAAAAATTTGGTGCAAGTTACACAGTCCAGCTTCAGGTGGTGAAGGCCAGCCCTTTCCATTCTGCCTACCAAAGGACAGGTGGTAATGACAGGACCCTGAATGACATGCACGTAAGGGGTGGGAGGGAAGACCATATGTGACTTTCCAACCCATCTTGAATAGAGCACTGTTGAATATAGACCGCATCTATTCAAAGGGCAGATGAAGGTCTTTCTGCTCCAAACGGAGCGCACAGACTCTTATCAATTCTACAACAGGGAAGGCATTGTGCAAATTGGAAAAAAACAGGCACATTGCACCCATTTTTTGCACTTGTCCATTTATTCAAAATCGGAACCTTAAGGGGCAGATTTATTAAGTTCTAGTGAATTTTCGAAGTACAAAAAGTTTGAATTTCAAAGTGATTTTTTGGATACTTCGACCATCGAATAGGATACTACGACTTCGAATTTACTTCGACTATGATTCGAAGTAAAAATCATTTGAATATTCGACCATTCGATAGTCGAAGTACTGTCTCTTTAAAAAAAACTTTGACTTCAATACTTCGCCAACTTAAACCTGCCGAAGTACTATGTTAGTATATGTTATGGGGACCTGCCAGAACATATTTCTAAGTTTTTGGGTAGCAAAGGAAAATTGTATGATCGTACGATAAAATCGTTAGAATCGTACGATTCGGAGTACGATTGTACGATCGCACTACGATCGGAATGCGATCGTACGATAAATAAAATCCTCCGACTTCGAATGTCGAAGGATTCTATTCGATGGTCGAATTTCGAAGTATTTTCCACTTCGAAATTAGACTCTTGATAAATCTGCCCCTATGTGAATGACAGTACTGCAGCTACAGAAAGCTAAGGGGGTTATTTACTAAACTCTGAATTTAACTCTTTATTTTATTAAAAAGACAATAACTAAACTCCCATGCAAACCACAAATTTTTCCGATTTTCAGGCTAAACCCAGCGCAAACCATGATAACTTCAAATTTAGATTGGTGCCTCTCCAATTGACTTATACAGGACCTCAACAGGTCTGACATGGCAGATTTTCAGATTCAGGCTTTTTGCAGCATCGGAATATACTAAATCTTGAAAAATTCAAGGTTTTTTTTCCACTAGAAATTCAAGTTCTTGCCCAAAAAGCCCGACCAGATAAATTTGAGGTTTAATAAATAACCCCCTAAATGGTTTAAAATGTGACAAAGCTTGGCATTGGCGCTTAAGAACTTTACCTTACCACCAGCACCGTAGATTATATGTTTTTACATCTTATTTTTCCATTTTAAAGTACAGTAATCACAAGAAATGCCTGCCATTCGTTTGTGTCATTCTAACTTTTATACAGATATTTTTACACAGAGATGTTAGTATATCCCCTTTCAAGGCACGTCTTTTCTGAGGGGAAAAAAATCATATTTTCCTTGTAGATTAGGTCATTTGTTCCAGACACTCAAACTGCTGTCTACCTAATGATTTCAATGTTGGCAAAATTATTTCTGCCCTTTTTATACATGCTCATTTTATGTAACTGCTATTATTCCAAAAACCTTTTCCATTCCTGATCTGCCTAATGTGTATATTTCGAACTATAATATAAACTTCACTTGCAAGTTCAATTCATCAGATTGTGAGCTCTAGAGGGCCCTGCTATACCTCAGTATTTGCCCGTCTTTTGTACAGCGCTGCAGAAAATGTTGGTGCTTAATGTTAATAGAATGATAGTATCAAGTTACTTTTATGATAAATCACTATAAAACCATAATTCCAGAATTTAACAAAGTTTGGTATGAACATCGTACTTAATATACAATCTATAATACTATAAACAAACAAGTAATTGACACAAAAGGCAGGGCACAGAAGATATCTTTTTGGCATGACACAATTAATTTACAAGCCAGTTTAAATATAGTAATTTGCATCCATATCAGCTCTGTGTCATGTGCAGTTTGGTCCAGTTTCTGCTTTACCTCCTCAGTGATGCTAATCAGATTTGTCTCAATGAGATAAAGCGATCCTTCATTAAATCATGGTAACTTGCTTTTCATCAAGATATTAAAATGTATTAAAGGAAAACTATACCCCCCAAACAATGTAGGTCTCTATTAAAAGATACTGAATAAAACAGCTCATGTGTAAAACCCTGCTTCATGTAAATGAACCATTATCATAATAATATACTTTTTTAGTAGTATGTGCCATTGGGTAATCATAAATAGAAAATTGCCATTTTAAAAAATAAGGGCCGCCCCCTGAGATCGTAAGATTCACTGTGCACACATACAAACCACATGTAAGGTCACATGAGCCAATTAACAGACAGAATTCTGCCTTTTGCTTCCTCACTTTTCCTGTTACAGTTAGTGTTGTAGTATTTCTGGTCAGGTGATCTCTGAGGCAGCACAGATAGAGTCACGAAATGGTGGTTCAAGGCAAGAGATGTAAAAGGGCAATATTTATGTAAATATATATTCCAGTTTGGTAAGATTCTTTAATATGTCATTCAATTTGATATAAACTATCTGTTGCGTAAGTGTTCATTTTGGGGGTATAGTTTTCCTTTAAGATTAAATCCTCCTTTGGATTTCTTAATATCTCTTTAAAATCCCTGTCACATGAAATAATGTATGCATTCCTCAACAAATAGGTTAGGGTTTCTAATTGACCACCTTCCTTTAGCCCGACAGTCGACAGAGGACTACTGTTGGTAGAATAAAAAGCATAAAGTTTTGCATGAAAACAATGTGCAATATTCTAAAGCAAGGTAGTGAGGGAAAAGAACCGAAACAGGTTTTGTGCCTTTTATGCATGGAGGAATATATTTCCTGTTACTATTTTCTGCTTTCTTTCTAGCAATCGACAGAATTCCTATACCTTAAGTCTTCTAAAAATCATTTAAACATTAAATAAAGCCAACATGATTGTTTTCCCACCAATAAAGATTGTTTATATCTTAGAAACAAGATGCTGCTTTATAATAACAATGGTAAAGGAAAGAATTTCTAAAAATTTTAATTATTTGATTAACACAGAGTCTATTGGAGATAGGCATCCCGTCATTTGGAGGGGATTATTCAAAATTATTTGCTCTGCTCTTGATTACATTCATATTAATAACTCAAATTGTATGTTAGGACAGGGTTATGTTTTTTCAATCCAAACCCCCGAAAATAGCAGATCACTAAAAATAAAATAAAAATTTTCACTGCACACTAGTTTTACTTTCCCATGTCTTTTCTGGATCAGTTAACTTTTGTCTGAAATGGTTAAAGGGATCGTGTCATTGGAAAACATGTTTTTTTCAAAATGCATCAGTTAATAGTGCTGCTCTAGCAGAATTCTGCACTGAAATCCGTTTCTCAAAAGAGCAAACAGATTTTTTTAAATTCAATTTTGAAATCTGACATGGGGCTAGACATACTGTCAGTTTCCCAGCTGCCCCAGTCATGTGACTTGTGCCTGCACTATAGGATGGAACTACTTTCTGGCAGGCTGTTAACTCTCCTACTTAATGTAACCGAATCAGTCTCAGTGGGACTTGTCTTTTGCTATTGAGTGTTTTTCTTAGATCTACCAGGCAGCTGTTATCTTGTGTTAAGCTGGCCACAGACGCAAAGATCCGATCGTACGAATCAACGTATGATCGGACTTCCCCATCTCCCGACCTGCCACTAACCATTTCGATCAAATAAAGTACAAAAGAACAGATCAGCCGATGTTCTGCCCCTGACAGCAATCGTACGAAAGTTATGTCCGACAAAATCTAGTGACAGTCTCCCTCTGAAAATCGTACAATCGACAATACATACAGAGATATTACTTGCAGCCGACAGAAATCTTTTAACCTGTCCGATCGACCAAACGACCGATCTCCGCCGGACGAAAAATGTCGGGACTATCCACACACGGTCCGAAAATCAGATCTTTGCGTCTATAGCCAGCTTTAAGGAGCTGCTATCTGGTTACCTTCCCATTGTTCTGTTGTTAGGCTGCTGGGGGGGGGTGATATCACTCCAACTTGCAGTGCCGCAGTAAAGAGTGACTGAAGTTTATCAGAGCACAAGTCACATGACTGGGGGCAGCTGGGAAACTGACAATATGTCTAGCCCCATGTCAGATTTCAAAATTAAATATAAAAAATCTGTTTGCTTTTTTGAAAAATGGATTTCATTGCAGAATTCTTCTGGAGTAGCACTATTAATGAATGCATTTTGAAAAAAAACATGTTTTCCCATGACAGTATCCCTTTAATAAACATTAATAATCTCTGCTTGGAGATGCCAGGGGCTGATTTAAAAACTTGAATGTCAGGAAGACTATTAACATCTTCAAATGGGTCACTGGACCTCTGTCATTGACTTCTACAGGAACAGGTTTTAAGTGGCGAATAGTCGAATTTGAGTTGTTCCCAGGGTCAAAGTATGATAAATCTTGAATTTGAGTTTGGATTAAGCTGGCCATAGATGTTGAGATTTTTAAAAGATCAGATCCTCATCGTGAGACCACGATTTTATCGGAACGATCGTACGATCGTACTAATTGACCATCAACTAAAAAGACCAATTTGCCAGGAAAACAAAGGGGAGCTGCCTGCTTTGCCCTGCAAACATAGATAGATTGCACTGGGACCGACAAAGATTTTTTGACCTGGCTGATCAATTTCCTGACAGATGTTGGGCAAAAAATCGTAAGATGTACGATCGTTCGAATCCCACTAACAGCACGATAATTTCAAAGGATTGGTCGGTCTTCCCTAAAATCGGTCGTTCGGCAAGAAGAATCGCCGCGTCTATTGGAGCTTTATACCCCACTCTAATTTGTGAGTTTTGACCAGAAATCTAACTTGAAGATTTGAATTTACAATTAGAACCTTAATAAATCTCCCCAAAGTGTAATTTGTCTAATAATGCTATTGTATAGCTCTGAGTAATTTGCTGTCATTCTTCCAATATCATTTTAATATTGTTAGCTTTTCTGTGTTTTTCTGTGTTTTCTAATTGAGTGCTGATTATTTGACATTGCTCTATATTGCCCCTAACCCTGGACCACCCCTGTCTGGTATTCTTTCAGGTTGAGCTTGCCAAACTGCAAAGTAACCTTCAAGGCATTAGTTAAATCATGCTGCTTAGCAAAATAAAGAACAACACAAATGATGCAAGACATATAATTCAATCTATTAAGCCTTTTTTCATTCCGTCCAGTCGGGAGCACCGAACACTATGAAAAGGTGGGAAATCGTATAGGTCACCCCTTGTTTAACATTCGGAGAAACTATACATACATCTGAAATTAGAATCTAAATTAAATCTAGCTCAAATATTGACTGCTCCTATTTCATTAGAAAGCCTTCATGTGCGAGTTCATATACAGATGCGCATTACAGCAAATCTTGATTACCAAAGCTGGCAAATATGACCAAAGGTCTAGTACAAATTAGGCAGAACAAGAACTGACACAGGGAGATTGCTTGTTAACACAACATTTGACAAAACTCCCTAGTACAAGGTCACTCCTCTTAGCCTGACACATTTACACAGTATCTTTCTTAAAGGATGAAGAGAAACCTCTAGAAGAAGAATCGCTTGTGAAGAAAATAATACAAAATAGAGGTACACCTTTAATAACAAAATATATTCTTTTTCTATGATTTTATTTTCTGTATCCCAGTGCGAAAAACAGCAATTTTTAAAGGTTTATTGGTCAGAAAAAACAAGTAACAACAACAATTTTACACTTCCTACCATATGAAATCACAAAGCTGCAGGCCAAATACAGGTCTTAGAACTCCAAGTTGACCTGTTCCATGCTGATATTACATAGTAGGGGATAAATTATTTATTATAATGCAGCTACAGATTTTGATGTTTAAAGAAACTCAGTTCCCGCAGCTTTTATTATTCTGGTTGAGTTTATATATATGTTTTTCATTCTATTTTGTAGTTATGATTCTTTAAATATAATACTCTAAAGGTTATGTTACAGTCTGAGTAGGGTATCTGGTGTTTTTCTTTTTAGTTCTATGAACTTGGAGCTCAAGCTGTGTTGGTTCTGTTCAGCTAATTGGAACATAGAGGGTATTTCAGTCTTATGTTTTAGGCTAATGGCACATGGAGCTGTTTTTTTAAGAAAAATCCCACAAATTCGATTTGAAAAACCTCAAATTTCAGAGATGTATTGATCACCAAAAACCTGAAAAACTCTAATTTAAAAATGTAAACATCTAAATGCTGAGTTCATGTAGAAGTCAATGGGAGTTACCCTAGGCAAAATATTTTCAATTCAGGTTTTACGTTTTCGAGAGTTTGTAGACCCATTGAAAATGATGAGTAGAGTTACAAATTCAGTGTATTTGTGTTTATTTTCACAGTTTTATTCAATCAAGTCATTTTAAATTTTTTGATAAATAAGCAGACGCTCCAGTTTGGTAACATTTTTCGTTGATTCGATTTGAAAACAAAACTCTAAAATTCACAAATGTAAATTCTGAAACCCGATCACAAAAATCAGCCCCAAAGATAGACATGAACTTGTGATCAAAATGTAATTTACAATGCCATAAAATGAGATAAACTGTAAATGCATAGAAAAACATCTTTCTAAAAGAGTTTCTTTATATCTACTGGAGGGGCAGAGTGGTGCCCCTCCAGTATTATGAGATTATGAGAGAGTTACTCCTGATTCACTGGTTACTTCAATCCCATTTAAGATGCAAGGATCTGCAGCTATGGTGTTCTGTGCAAGTTATGTGGCTTTGGATATCTAGTATTTTAAAAGACTTAAATCTGCTTTTATGTTGCGAGTGCAGTCAAAAAAAACTTTTAACTTCTTCCTTGCTATTCTTAACAAAACAATTAGTTTGAGGATGATGCGAGGTGCTCTGTGTAAGCCCTGCTGCAAACGAAAGCTTTCTTACCATATGAATCGAATACAAACAATGACCAACGCCACACGATGCTTCTGCAAAAAAACTAAAGCTTCTTGTATTCAGGTGAGATCCCAACCATTGTTTCAGGGTCAAGCCCCTTCATCAAGTGCTACTTTCAAAATGTGTAAAAGACCAGCCCTATAACTGATATATTCACATCACAACTTGAGTAGGAAGCATATTTGAAGCAGAACAGAATGAATAGATGGCAAGTATGTGCATGGTAGGCAAACCTAAATCATTACCGTTCGCAATTTATTCTCTTAAGGAGTAAATGTCGAAGCTCTAAGGATCACCCTATGTGGCTTAATGTAGAAGTAAAGAAGTTAATAGGAAAGAAGAGAAAGGCATTTAAAAACTACAAGTATGTTGGGATAGAAGCTGCATTTAATGAATATAAACACTGTAATAAATCTTGTAAATCAGCAATCCGGAAGGCAAAGAAAATAAATGAAGAGTGCATTGCAGCGGAGGCTAAGACTAAAACTATCCAGACCAATAAATTCCATCCAGGATGTGGCATCCTTGCAACAGGATCTTGTCAAACTGGCAATCTAGGCAGCTAAGTGGCAAATGAGATTCAATGTTGATAAATGTAAAGTCATGCACCTGGGATGTAAAAATATCCAAGTCACTTATACCCTTAATGGGACTGCACTAGGCAAATCCATTATGGAAAAGGACCTTGGAGTCCTTGTAGATGATAAACTTAGCTGTAGCAAGCAATGCCAGTCAGCAGCAAATAAGGTCTTGAGCTGTATTAAAAGGGGCATTGATTCACGGCAGGAAGCGGTCATTCTTCCACTATATAAAGCACTTGTAAGGCCCCATCTAGAATATGTTGTACAGTTTTGGTCTCCATCTCTCAAACAGGACATTATTGTATTAGAGAAGATCCAGAGAAGGGCAACTAAGCTGGTAAAAGGTATTGAAAATCTTAGCTATGAGGAAAGACTGGCCAAATTGGGGATGTTCACGTTTAAGGGGTGATATGATAACTAGGGGTGATATGATAACTATGTATAAATATATAAGGGGATCATATAATATTCTCTCTAATGCTTTATTTACAAGTAGGTCTTTCCAGCTCACACAAGGTCACCCATTCCAATTAGAAGAAAAGAGGTTCCGCCTAAATATTCGGAAGGGATTTTTTACAGTGAGAGCTGTGAAGATATGGAATTCTCTCCCTGAATCAGTTGTACAGGCTGATACATTAGATAAATTAAGAAGGGGTTGGATGACTTTTTAGCAAGTGAGGGAATACAGGGTTATGGGAGATAGCTCATAGTACAAGTTGATACAGGGACTAGTCAGAATTTTTTCCCCCTCTGAGGCAAATTGGAGAGGCTTCAGATGGGGTTTTTTGCCTTTTTTTGGATCAACTGGCAGTTACGCAGGTTAAAAAAAAAAAGTCAAAAGGTTGAACGTGATGGGCGTGTGTCTTTTACTTACTATGTTACTATGTTACCTTATTGCAGGTATGGGACCTATTATACATAACCTGGGGGTTTCCAAATAAGGGATCTTTGCATAATTTGGATCTCCATACTTTTAAAGGAGAATTCAACTCCTTATTAAAAAAAAAAACCCTACCCCCCTACCCTACATAGACCCCCCCTCCCCCCCCCCCAGACTAGCTGTTACCCCGGGTAAATGCCCCTAACCTAACATCAGGGTTCACGGCAGCCATCTTCGTCTTCTTCGGTAATCTTTGGGTCTTCTTCAGGCACTTCGGCAATTTTCGCGACTTTCGGCGCATGCGCAGTTATTCGGGACCGGCAGACTGCTCCAACTGCTCATGCGCCGATACTGCACTTACTTCCCGAAGATTTCAGAAGAGAAGAAAATGGCCACCGTGAACTCCGCTGGCCAGAATCTGCATCGAAGGGGCATTTACCCAGGGTAGCAGCAATGCTAGGGGGGGATAAAATAAAAGTTAATGGGAGATGACCTTTCCGTTATTCAGAGCTTTCTGGGTAATGGGTTTCCAGATAACGGATCCCATACATGTAGCTTGTATCAAGATGCTAGTCAAAGGACCAGTAATCTCTGTTAGTAGTGTAGGCTGATGTTCCAGGTCTGCTAAATATTGTTCAGCATATGCTGCAATCCACTTAATAGTAATACATGGGAGGGTCTTCATCTGCTCCATTAGAAGAAGTTGTAATAATGAACTCATTTACCTACCCTGAAATTGCAGTTAAGTGAAACAAATTGATAGATATCCTTTCAGACAGTGGCTAGATACAAATTAAAAAGCAATGACAGTCCATGGCCGTGGTCTGAGAAAAACACTGCACTGTTAATATGATGAAATTCTGCTCCCTGTTGACCTTTGCACATTATTAGCTCCATAGCCAAAGCAGAAGATGAAAGAAAGCTCTACAGTAAGTTTGGTTCAACTCCTTACAAATAAGACCTCTACCTCTGTGCCAAGTGGTATGGTGTCTTACATCATTACAGCACAAATCAAAAGCATTAAAAAGGCATTTATTATATACAGATTTGTTCACTGCAATATTTTGATTCGTATGACCTGAAAAAGTTCCTTTTGTATCATAATTGCCTTTTTTTAATGAATGTGAAGCCAATGACTGCAGAAGTAATAGCAGGGTGTTGTAGAGCTATGAACTGTTAGCTAGGCTGTCTGTGAAGAGGTTAAACTGATCATGGTTTCACATTTTCAAAATAATAGTTATGTTGTGCAAGTGATGACTAGCAATCTCCAACAAACATATATTAGAGTTTTGCAGGGATTTTTTTTTCCTAAAAAAAAAAACCTTTATTACAGTAAACCAGATAATGAATTTCCATTGACGTCCTTGGAAACACTGATTAAAAAAATAAGTAAGCTTACCTTCCAAGAAATGAAGCCCTTTGAATAAGTGGGACTACAAAGGAATGCAGATTGCTTTATTTACATGAACGGCAATTATATAAAACCTTCATCAAGGTTAGGAAAGTAGCAAAGTTTAAAGAAAATGAGCTCTATATTCTGTTCCGTGTCCTCTGAGAATTCTGAGATATAACATGTAACAGCTTAGCTCAAAGCAAAGTGGGGTTATATAGAATGGATAAGGGCTATATACAGGTACAGGATCCATTATCTGGAAACCCTTATCCAGAAAGCTGCGCCTTATGTAAAGGCCAACTCTCATATACTTCATTTTATCCAAATAATCCACATTTTTAAAAATGATTTCCTTTTTCTCTGTAATAATAAAACAGTACCTTGTAATTTATCCAAACTAAGATATAAATAATCCTTATTGGATGCAAAACCAGCCTATTGGCATTCCTAGTGGGGATTTGGCAACATAACTTTATTCTCTAGGGGGTTCCTGGCATGTCATCTAAGATGTGATCAAAAATGTATAACTCAAATCACAAGGAAAGCTTTGTCCATGCAGTAAAATGCTAATAAGGTAGACATTATTGGTCATTTACAAACACAGTGCAATGTGCAAATTTAACCATAATGCAGCATTTTCCCCACAATTTCAGCAAGATTCAGCTAAAAAGCAGCTGCTGCAACTTGCACGCCGTTTGAAGCTTTTGGCATATCATGCACCAGTTGCAGTGCATAGTTTTCTAACTCTATAAACAACACTTTCTTACGTCAGTATGCACCATTTATAAACAGCACTTCGCTGCTACTGCTGCTCTCCCTGCAGTTGTTCCTCCACTTCCCCCTTATAATTTCCTGGATCAGCTCTTAAGGTGGCCATAGACTTAAAGATCCGCTCGTTTGGCGACATCGCCAAACGAGCGGATCTTTCCCCGATATGCCACTAAACTGCGTGGCTATATCGGGGGTAATTCGAGCCTTCGGCCGTACCGCCAAGCGGCTCCGACGGGTCGGTCGGGTAAAAATCCAACCTTCCCGATCGATATCGTGGCCAGATATCGGTCGGGAAGACCCGTCGGAAGCCCCCATACACGGGCAGATAAGCTGTCAAATCGGCAGCTTTATCTGCCCGTGTATGGCCACCATTACTCTAGCATAGCACATTCCTCCCAACTCACTCCCTCTCAGCTATCTGCTGGTCTTTAATTCCTTATCAGGTCTAGCTGTCCCTTCACCTCCATGTCTGCTCCATCTGGTTCCCCCCTCAGACGATGCCTCTCTGGTCTGCCTCCTCCCTCGCACAGTCTCTCTCTTTCACCCACAGCCTACGGCATTGTGCTTTTATATGGTCATATAACTCCTCGGTAACTAATAATATCTTTATATGCAATATATATATATATATATATATATATATATATATATATATATATATATATATATATATATATATATATATACTTGTGCGCATATTTTTTTTCTAAATAATACATAACACCCCTCTGGCACAAATACAAGCTGTTCATGATCATGTTCATTTATTTTTGCTTGCACTCTGTGACTTATTAATGATGCAAATAAGTTGTGGCCACATGGATATAAATTTAAAGTGCGCAACAATAATCACAAATCACAGACTCATTTCCGCCATACTACGGCTTGCATAATGTTGAATAATCGGGGGGCTTGTTTGCATATCATTGTTTGCGTTAGCAGTTGCCTAATGATTAGTGAAAAATCTGGTGGACAATTAAATTTAAGTTAACAGTAACGTAAGCTTCCAACTTCTTCCTAAAGCCATAAAGTGGAGGTTAAAGAAAACCTTGTAAAAGTACATTGAAAGCAAAATACCTGATTATTTAGCAGTGCATTAAAAACCATAATGCTTATACAATTAGCAAAATACATTGGCATTACTTAGCTTATGCACAGTGTATGCTTTATCTTCATATTTGTATATACTGTAGGTGTCAAACTTTCATTAGATAATCTTCATGCGCTGCTGAAGCTGCCATACTGGTTTCATGAGATATTCTTTATAAAGACTAAAGATGTTATGGTGTTAATAATTATTCTTCCTTATGTTATATCTGCATATTTCCAAATACAAGAGTCCTCTGCACTCAACCCATTTTCAATATATTTAAGACATTGAGACATTTTGTGCATACAGCTACTAAAACATGCCTTACCCTTTAAACAAAACAGGGATTGTTTGTCCATATATTGCAATATATTTAAGCTGGACAACTACGTCAAAGTCATCCCATATCTGGCCAGTCCTACGCTCAATTTTCATCTGATTCATTAAGAATTCTATTGCTTCATTATACATTTTACAAAGGGACTAAGTTTTACCTGCAACTTACTTGCTGCTTTCAAAGTAAAACTCCCAAACTTGATTGCCCTTTTATTAGACACCAGTGGGATCACCTGACTATAGCTGGGAAGGGTGGGAGCTACAACATGGAGCTGGTCAGCATATTCTACAATACTTTGCAGAAAATATACCTATATCATTCACATCCATTACTGTCCCAATGGAGCTTACAGTCTATGGTCTGAATCCGTTTTTATTAACTGACTTATAGGTGGGAGGAAACTGGAGTACCAGGAAATGCACTGGGAGAACATAGGTCTCATTTATAATCACTCAGCAAATTAGCACCAGGGCAGTAACTCATAGCAACCAATTAATAATTCACTTTTTACAGCCAGCCAGTGAACACTAAGGTTCACTAACTTCGAGTGAAGGATTTGAAGTAAAAAAACTTTGAATTTTGAAGTGTTTTTTGGGCTACTTCAACCATCGAATGGGCTACTACGACCTGCGACTACGACTACGACTTCGAATCGAACTATTCGAACTAAAAATCGTTCGACCATTCGATAGTCGAAGTACTGTCTCTTTAAGAAAAAACTTCGACCCCCTAGTTCGCCATCTAAAAGCTACCGAACTCAATGTTAGCCTATGGGGAAGGTCCCCATAGGCTTTCCTAAGTTTTTTTGATCGAAGGATATTCCTTCGATCGTTGGATTTAAATCCTTCGAATCGTTCGATTCAAAGGATTTTATCATTCGATCGAAAGGAATAATCCTTCGATCTTTCAATTGCACTATTTGCGCTAAAATCCTTCAACTTCGATATTCGAAGTCGAAGGATTTTAATTCCCAGTCGAATATCGAGGGTTATTTAACCCTCGATATTCGACCCTTTGTGAATCGGCCCCTATAAGCAATGATTGGCTGCCATGGGTTACTGCCCAGGTGCAAATGACCAAATGTGACTCCTTGAGGATAGTGCCCTAGATGGAATCATACCTAGGACCTATGCTCTTCTAAGCAGCTTTATTATTTTGGTGATATCAGTATTTCATAACTAGCATCAATAGCTACAATTGTTCTACCTTTACCAGGAGCACTATAAGAACTGCTGTTGGGCACTTGCAAGCTTTGCCAGGCTGTAACACTGACTCAGTAGCATAAGCATTATACACTTTTCTTTTCTGGAGCTCAGGATAAATCGGTGGTGGGGAAGCTTACTATGAAACGGATCAGATATATGTTCATTACTGCCAGTAAACTATTATTATATAATTGCACAATAATATATCAATCTCCTACCTGGGAAGAACATTGCTTAATGTCTTTTTGCTGAAACAGAGGCACTTAACTTTGAAAACAGACTACAGACACAGCAATACAAATCTCTCCCATTTTGTGCTGTTTTGGCAGTGGGTGTAATGTATTTGACAGGTACAGAACAGCGCCATGCAGAGGTAACTCTTAATTCCCTATAATGGGGGCTCTTTATCAAAGGGCTTAAAAGGCCCGGTGAAATTGGGAACACTGAGAGAATGCTCGCTTTATAGTGGTCTCTTACACCTTACACTCATCCATCTATAAGTACCAAGACTAGTCTATTGCTGATATCACATTCACAGTGTGCAGAGAATCGTTTCTATCATTCATTAAAGGGGACATCATCTTTATATAAACTTTAGTATGTGATAGAAGCAACTATTCATCTGTTTCTCATTTTTTATTGTTTATGATTTTAACATCATTATTAGACTTCCTATTCTGCCTGTGTCTGGCCCACAAATGAAAATCCACTGTTTGGCTTGAGTTGTATTGTTATTCTTGTTTTTTATTGCTTCTCTTTCTATTCAGGCCCTCTGCCATCATTCTGACTTCCAAAGTGCTGTTTTTTTGGGGTAATTAAGCCCTTGCAACTATAGAGCAGTTAAAATTCCAAGCCTGACAGCTCAACAACCAAAACAATTATTCGAAAGCCATCAGAAAGGAAGGTCAGTTGCAAATAACGGTCCACAACATTCCAAAAGTTAATTTTAAGGTGAACTATCCTTTTAATTTGTGTTCAAAATAATCCCTACGAAAATATAAACAGGCCATGGGCTATCAGAAAGATAATTTTTTTTTCAAACCAAATGGCAGACGCTAGTTTACTATACATTAGTTCTATGAAATTCTACAAACCTAGCCTATTATAACAACTGCAGAAATGAATGATTTTAAAGGAAAATCGCTGGGAGGTGACTTTAGCTTTCCTTGTAGGGTCCCGAATTTCGTCAAAAAGTGCAGGAGCTGTGCATGCAGCAAGCCTGACCTGGCACAAAGTATGCTGGGGAAGAAGAGTTGCTCACCCTAAGGCGATCATCTCCAGTTCGGTGCAAATTATAAAGAAAAGGAGCACTGTCCCAGGGTATCAGGTAAGCAGAATTTGCACCCCAGTGGCTTTAGTCTTCCTTGTCCTTTGAATAGAATAGCTTAACTCCAGAAAAATTATGTAAATTTCTTCTGAGCACTTTCGTGATTCATACTTATTTTCCATTCTATGTGGTTTCTGGGGTATTAGCAGTTTCAGACTGCTAACACCAGGTTTTTAGCTTAACAGCACTCTCTAAGGGCTGATGTATAAACACTAGGGGGCCCATTTACTTAGCTCGAGTGAAGGAATAGAAGAAAAAATACTTTGAATTTCGAATGGTCGAATATGGCTTCTTCGACCATCGAATAGGCTACTTCGACCTTCGACTTCGAATCGAACGATTCGAACTAAAAATTGTTCGACTATTCGACCATTCGATAGTCGAAGTACTGTCTCTTTAAAAAAAAACTTCGACCCCTTAGTTCGCCACCTAAAACCTACCGAGGCCAATGTTAGCCTATGGGGAAGGTCCCCATAGGCTTCCTAACAATTCTCTGATCGAAGGAATATCCTTTGATCGATGGATTAAAATCCTTTGATTCATTCGATCGTAGGAATAGCGCTAAATCCTCTGACTTCGATATTCAAAGTCGAAGGATTTACATTCGGCAGTCGAATATCAAGGATTAATTAACCCTCGATATTCGACCCTATGTAAATCTGCCCCTAGGTACATTTGAGCCAAAAGTCTGCATAACACGTGAGTAAGGAAAGTGAATAGCATAGCAAGCTTTTGTAAAGCATCACAATTATCTTTAAAAGGGGGGGAGATGATAATTTATATTCACATGGATGAAACATTTGTGATTTGTTGAGTATTCTTTATAGCTATGGCCTATAGCTAATACTGCTTTGGTTGAGTTTCTATGTGAGTAATAGGGGAACTGACAATGATTCAGTGCTTATATACAGTGACCTAAAGTAAAAAATACCTAATGCAAAAACAAGCGAGAACATGGAGATAGGTCACTAGCCTGCAAAATTAGAGGTTGCGTAGTTACAAGATAATCCTTGCAGCACACTTAAATGATAAGTAATTCCCTGTGGCTTGGAAGAGTGTTCTCACTAATGCTCGCAAACCCATTTTACTAACACAGTTTTCAGAAGGAAAGCTGCAGTTAATAGAGGAAAAGGATACATTTGTAAATATTGTATCCAAATGTAAAATAGTGTCATTAATGATACCTTTAGACGGTTTAGTCCATTTTTGTTCAGAGCACAGTTTGCTATTTCGTCGGCTGTTTTCAGAACCATGGAGAGTACCATATCATTATTCGTTTCTGATCTTAACCCTTGTGAAGTCCACTGGCTGCAAGAGTACTGAAAAATTCTTTAGTAGTGTGTAGCAGATTTCTTTAAAGGATAAGTAAAGTGAATACAATCACCAACCTTAGACCCCAGGCTGGTTATTCTATCTGCTAAAAATGCACTGACCCGGGGTACAGTCCCTTGAGAGCCACACTGCCATCATTTCATAATGCCCCAAAAATCCAGGATAGTGTGCATGCGCAGTATAGGAAAACATCAAAAAAAGTTAAATTATTGATGATTATATGATGATATTTACTCAATTGCATGTGTGCTGTGTCCAAAACACCCTAGAGCAGTGATCCCCAACCAGTGGCTCATGAGCAAAATGTTGCTCACCAACCCCTTGGTGTACTCCAAACAGAACCTCCTGTAGGCTGCCAGTGAACATAGGGACAACCAAATAGCCAATCAAAGCCATTATTTTGCACCAACCAGGGACATTTTTCATCCTTATGTTGCTCCCTGACACCATTTACATCTGAATGTTGCTCATGGGTAAAAAAAAGGTTGGGGACTCCCCCCTTAGAGGATCTGCATAGATGGCGGTGCAGCATTCAAGGAAAAGAACTCCAAACTGGTGAACTTTTCAAGTTTAGCAATTATATTCCATGGGGAGTGCCCAGTGCATTGGTACCCCCAGTCAATATCACTTTACTTGTCTTAAGTAATAATTGGCATAATGTTAAAAGGTAAAGGTGTCCTAAAAACACAATCACCAGCACTCCCAAAACCTATAAGAAAACCAAGCTTGGTGCTTCAACTAGAAGGTTGGCCACCTCTTAATATATAGTAACAATACAATCAAATTGGCCTTGTGCCTTTATACGGTTATGGGACTCCTAAGTGATTTATGTTGTCCTTATATTTTGTAATAGGGGGTACATTATTCCATATATAGATATATAGAGAGAGAGAGAGAGAGAGAGAGAGAGAGAGAGAGAGAGAGAGAGAGAGAGGTTGCAGTAGCCATGGCCACAGCAGGGAATCAAGTCTAAGAGAAAAAGTCAATCCGTTTGAAAAGGTAGTTGGTTTAAGAAATGCAAACAATGAAAAATATACGAAATTATGCAAAAAGATGAATTCAGAGCTATACAAATACGCCGAGCTACACTAATATCAACACATAGCAGAATTTTTCATGAAACATTTATTTTGGATCTTTACTAATATGCCTATTAGAATAGTGTAAACAACATTTGTCGATGATTGCATTTTCAGAGATGAATATCTGCTCGCTCTCAGTATATAAAGCTCCATTCAGCAAAGATTTGTAACCAAGTGTAAAATATACCCTCTGCAGTTTATTCTTAGGACATCATTCAGAGCATCAATTATCCACATTTCAGCATTTGCGCTGGAGTTGCCATATTGTTTAACTCACCTGATCTCATTTTAGGCAAGAAAATAAACATTACAGTATTTCTTTCCACTTTCTTCTTTTTTATTCTTAGTTCTAGGAATATTGGCAATTTTTACAAATATGCATGACTACAGTAGGGTGTTCTGTGCACACAAAGCCATGCCTTGATTGACCTGATATTACATTGTAGCTGAGGTTGGAAAAAGACACGTGTCCATCTGGTAAAGCACTCTAAACACACTATTTATAGTACAGGTATGGCATCTATTATCCAGAAACCCGTTATCCAGAAGGTTCCGAATAACAGAAAGGCTATCTTCCATAGAGTCCATTTTAATCAAATAACTCTAATTTTTAAAAATGATTCCTTCTCCTCTGTAATAATAAAAGAGAAACTTGAATATAATTAATACTTATTGGAAGCAAAATGGGTTTATTTTATGTTTAAGTGATTTTTTTTTTTTAGTAGACCTAAGGGCATATTTACTAATGATTGAATAGTAAATTTCGAATAAGAATTTTCGTCAAAACTCACATTCTAATTTTAAAACCACCAACTCGAAATTTGAATTAAAATGTGAGATTTATTGCACCTCAACCCTGGAAACTGTTCTACTACAACTATTTCCCACCTAAAACCTGCCAATTTTCATGTAGAAATCAATGACAGAGGTCCCTTGAACTATTTGAACATGTTAATAGTAGTGATGAGCCAAATTCTTCCAAGTTTCACTTAAAGGAATTGTTCAGTGTAAAAATAAAAACTGGGTAAATAGATAGGCTGTGCAAAATAAAAAGTGTTTCTAATATAGTTAGTTAGCCAAATATGTAATGTATAAAGGCTGGAGTGATTTGATGTGTAACATGTCACTACTTCCTGCTTTTCAGCTCTCTTGGTTTACACTGACTGGTTACCCTGGCTACCAGGCAGTAACCAATCAGAGACTTGAGGGGGGCCACAGGGGTCATATCTGTTGCTTTTGAATCTGAGCTGAATGCTGAGAATCAATTACAAACTCACTGAACAGAAATGTACCATGTGGCCCCCCTTCAAGTCGCTGACTAACTCAGAGTTTTAGAGCTGAAAAGCAGGAAGTTGGATTCTGGCTGTTTTATTAGACATCTGTTCTCTCCAGCCTTTATATATTACATTTTTGGCTAACTAACTATATTAGAAACATTTTTTATTTTGCACAGCCTATCTATTTACACAGTTTTTATTTTCACACTGAACTGTTCCTTTAAATAATAATGGGCCATAGACTCCAATGGGAGAAAAAAAAAATGTTGCGCGTCAATAAAAATTCTATTTGAGTTCAATTAGAGTTTTCTGGTTGGGACTAGTGGATCGAATTTTAAATGTTCACATTTTTTTCATAAATAACATACCATTCTAATTTTGAATAAAATCGAATTCATTCGAGTTTAAAAAAATTCACATTATTCTAAAATTCGACCTTTGATAAATAACCCCCATAAGGTATAGCTATCCAAATAATTGAAAGACCCCTTATCCGGTAAACCCCAGCTCCCAAGAATTCTGGATAACAGGTTCCATACCTGTATATTGAAAAAGGTATACAAAATGCAATGACAGAAGAGAATTAGTCATAAATGGGAAACGTATTTACTTTTTCAATCTCCAGATGAAAATAAGATTTCTTCCTGGGACAGTTATCAGGCTAATCCTGAATATCCTTGGACACATTTCAGATAATAATTTGTATGAGATTTATGATCCAGTATACCTTCATTTTTATTTTCCTCTGTGTGTATTTTTTATGGAAATATAAAAAGATCACTATATATTTTTTCTGTTTGCTGTATTCATTCAAAGATCCTTTGATACTAAAACTGGCCCATCCTGCATGTTCAGCCTTGCCTAACCGACCATTGTCACAAACAAGTTGTCCATAGTCATCTCCCATAAAGCTCCTATCGCACTTATTATTCTATTTCAAAAAGCCAGGAGTTGGGATGATTTAACCAACCAAAATAGCGGGGTTGGCCAGCTAAAGAGGGCTGTATATGGCACTCATACAAGGGACCATTCGTGGGGTTTTATTATAACCTATACAGTAAGACATAGTTACGTTTTTTTTGAGTCCCCTTACGGGTCAGCACTGATTTATTTGGCAAACTAAATAATAAACCATACTTATGGATCAACTAGACTTTTGGCAGGCAAAGGAAAAACTTTCTAAAACCACTGCTATTTACTTTTCCATTATCTTGTTAAAATCATTTTTGCAGGCGCAAAGACAAAACTCCTATTTCCTCTAATGGACGACGTATTAACATAGGTGGTAGAACTCGTGCCTGTCTTTGCTTTGAATGTATCTCTCATTCTCTGTGAAGCAAAGCACTCTCAGACATGGGCCCCCTTTTTTGTAGCCAGCGAAAATCACAATAAAAAAGTCTATTCTTTTCAGCATACGCAGTTGTTCACTTAAATGTCTCCTTTGATCCGCTGAAAGGTACATTTGCTCCCTGCAAATGTTAGTGCTCTGTAAAAGAAATACAAAAACCCCAATTTGATTATAATAATGTGTCACTCATGCTCACAGAACAACTGGCAGTTATATGGAGCCCGGATCCCCACCATCCAAGCCTGGCTGTATTTACAAGTAAATAGTATTATAAAAATGTCACCAGAGAATCCTTTTAAGGGTTAGATTCATGAAACTGAAGAAAGGACATTAATTTAGTACAAACCAATCCAGATGACATGGATTATATTTCAGAAACAGCTTAATGTTTTTGGCTCCAGTTGTTATTTCATTCCCTGCCCCCCCAGCAATTATAAATTTCATTATGATTTGTTATGTTGTTATGTTTTCCTGTTATACAGTTTTATTACGGCTGGAAATTAATAATAAAATGTTTCATTATGTTTGAGATTATCAAAACCTCTATTACTGCAAAGATTCACGCTCTTTAATATTCACTATCATAAACACCAGTCTTATACACTGTGCCATCAACTGAATCTTCTGCTTTATTATTACTAAAGTGCCAATGTCCAGCTAATAAATGTGTTTGTGGTCAGGAAAAGGGAAGAGGAGCCTCCTCCACTATCCCATAGATTCCTGCCTATACGACCTCCTGGTTTGATTTGTGGCTTCCCTGATTTATTCTTCTAGACTTCACATCCAGGATTTTCATGCGCCAGCCCTGCAACACACATTAAAGAGGGAATGTCATTTAATATTACATTTCGCATTACCACTAAGCAAAGGTTTGGTGTTAACACCTGTTCTGGAGTTTTGTTAAATATTTTGTCGGAAAAATCGCTTTGTGATTGTGAAATTTTATTACATACAGTGCGAATGTTCGCAAAAGCAATTTGGTCGCAAACTTTGCGATTAATTTGTTGAGGACTGTAATCAGTCAAAAAGGACGCAAACATGGTCTCTACTGTTCGCAAATATCTTTGCGCAGGTTTTTTTTGCACTAGAGAAACCTATCACATTCTCCCATATGGGTGTTTCCAATAGTTATATATTTTAACCCCTGCTCCTTACTGATGCTTTTATTTCTAGGATATTATAGTCAATAAAGAACTCTCTAGTGCAGTGAGTAATGATGGAGATGGAAGTCTTGCACGGGTTGCTCCAGTTTCTTCTCATATTCCTGAACAGTCCTAATTGGCATTCCTTTAGTAGACAAGGTAGACTATGAGCTTTATGGGGGGTAGAAACTGATGTGAGCAAAGATTCTTTGTAAAGTAATATGTTGATATTAAATAAAATAGTTATAAGAATCCCTGCTGGTAATCTTCTACACGAGTGTTGTTGTTTACTACATTAATGTGCTGCAGCAACTTGTTCTCTTCCTGGTCTGCTGCTCCAATGATTCTTCTAGCACTTCTGCTGCTGTTGCTTCTCTAGAAGCACTACTACTATTCTTGTGCTGCTGCTATTATTATTCCTCTAGAAACTCTACTACTCTTCTAGTACTGCTGCTACTATCACTCCTCTAGTACCACTACTACTCCTCTTGTGCTAGTGCTGCTGCTAGCCTGCTAGTTACACTTCTACAACTAGGGGCGGATTTATTCAAATTTGATAAAGAAAATTGTGACCAGAAAAAAAAATTAGATCTCAAATATTTCGATAAAAGTTTTCCAAACCTGATTATTCAAGATCTATCAATCAAAAAAATGTAAAAAAAAATTCAGCTGCTAAAATCAGGCAAGCTCCTATATGTGGCGTATTTCAACATTCAAGCTATTTTTTATATCGTTTTTTTGTAAAATTCAAAATGGTAATAATTTTCTGTGATCATTTTTATTCGTGCAAATAACACAATCAAGCTTTTCCAATTCAAGTTTTCCCAAATATTCTAGTGACTCAGAAAATAATTGCAATTGTGAAAACTAAAAATGACTTTTTTGTGTAATGTAGACAGTGATATTCTAAGACAATTTGCAGTTGATAATCCTTTGAATAAATGTAATCATTTTCTTAGAAATGCTCGAGTTTTACCACATCGGTGTGCGTGCTCATTTCTACAGTTGTCTGCACCTTCACCCCAAACTACGGGTTCGGGGCGCTGCACCCGAGCCACCATTTGATACCGGTGAGTGCGAATCACAAATGTTTCACTTTGACGTTTAATCCTAAGGAGACAGACCTGGGGTTTATGCACCCAGGTCAAGCTGTTCATCAGGTGAGCCATGGCTACATGTGTTTGCTGATCTAATCTATGATACTTTACTTGTTTTTGGATAGAGCCGCAAATAATCCTTTCCTTTTGAGTGATATTATTAGACAATTTGCAGTTGATAATCTTTTGAATAAATGTAACCATTTTGTCAGAAATTCTCCAGTTTGGAATTGGATACTAGGGTCCTGTTTAGCCTACCCACCAGGCAGTGGTTTAAATAATAAACTGGTAGAAGAGAGAAAAATGAGTACAGGTATGTGACCTGTTATCCAGAACGCTCGGGACCTAGGGATTTCCGGATAAGGGATCTTTCTGTAATTTGGAACATCATACTTTAGGTTTGCTAAAAATCATTTAAATATGAAATAAACCAATAGGATTGTTTTCATACCAAAAAGGATCAATAGTATAGTATTTGGCAGCAATTACAAAGTATTGTTTTGTTATCGCAGAGAAAAGCATAATATGTTTTAAAACTTTGAATTATTTAATTAAAATGGAATCTATGGAAGATGACCACCTGCCCATAATTCGGAGCTTTCTTGATGACAGGTTTCCAGATAATTGATCCTATACCTGTAATAGAAAGTAACAACAGCCTCACAGCGCAATTTACCAAGAGATGACTTATCCAGAAACCCGATATCCAGAAAGCTCTCAATTACAGGAAAGCCAACCCCATAAATTCCATTTCAAGGAGATAATTCTAAATTATTATTTTTTTAAAATACTTGATGATAACTAAGCAGCATGAATCCATATTGGTGGCAAAAGAGTCCTATTGGGTTGATTTTAAACATCACAAACGGATATGGGAGTCTAAGAAGCAGATTTATTAATGTCTTTACATCTTTGTGCAACTGTGTGTATCCTTCATGATCACATTTTTTCCCTCCATTGTATTTTTGAAAAATATAGTTGTGCTAAGGGACGCAAGAGTGAGTGTTTACTTACAGAGCACTTGTGCCCCCCCCGGGGGTTGCTGGTCTGTGCACTGATCTTTGGAACAAAACTCTGGTCTTTGGTGTAGAGAATGGTGTCAGAAGGCTCAGCTCTGTTCTTAGGGCAAGCAGTAAGGCCAGGAACCCAATGCTCTGGTGAGCGGTCGTTACTCCACAAATTCATTAAAGTGCGGATTTTACTGAACGTTACCTCTTTCGCCAGAGTTGACTTGGCCACCTCAGACCAGAAAATGAAGCAACATCTTATGTCAGGTACATCATATCCTGTGTGCCGCAAATGCATTAAAGTTGTAAAAACGCTGGCGACTTGTCCTTTTTTTAAGCGGGATTGCCTGCAAAAGTCCTATTGAACTTTTTTGTGTATTTTTTTTTCATTTTTCCACAGACATTTAGGGGTATGGAACATGTTTTTTAGGGTGGGCTCATGTCTAGGGCATTAGAGAATCTCTTTTGTCTTTATTCAGGTTCCTTGGACATTTGTAACATTTGCACCATCTGTAATAAAGACGTCCATATGACTTTAATATACCCGCCCTGTTCGAATTGACCTAAGCGTAAGAGGACTAACAAAGTTTTGCTAGGCAGAAACAAAAAGTCAGCGTTTGCCGCCCAGGACGCAACTTCGCGTTTCAATGAATTAGCATAGTGGTAATTAATTTTCGCCTGGAAAAGTTCGCTGGCGACAATTTGCCTTTTAGTGAATTTGCTCCCTGGAATTACACTTCCAGGTACAGGTATGGAACCTGTTATCCAGAATGCTCAGGACCTGGGGCTTTCCGGATAACGGATCTTTCCGTAATTTGGGTCTTCATGCCTTAAGGCTAAGGCCACACTAGGCGATAGCGCCGCGATTTGACTCGCGGCAACTTTTCGCCGCGACTTTTAAGCCGCAATCGCTGGGGAAACTTTTGCGCTGGCGTCTATGGGGAATCGCGTAAAATCGCCAGCGTAAAAACACACGCGGCGATCTTTTTTCTATTGTCGCTCGAAATCGCCTAGCGAGGCAATTTCGAGCGACAGTAGAGAAAAGATCGCCGCGTGTGTTTTTACGCTGGCGATTTTACGCGATTCCCCATAGACGCCAGCGCAAAAGTTTCCCCAGCGATTGCTTAAAAGTCGCGACGAAAAGTCGCGGCGAAAAGTCGCCGCGAGTCAAATCGCGGCGCTATCGCCTAGTGTGGCCTTAGCCTTACTCTACTAGAAATTCAAACCCAATAGGCTGGTTTTGCTTCCAATAAGGATTAATTATATCTTAGTTGGGATCAAGTACAAGCTACTGTTTTATTATTACAGAGAAAAAGGAAATCATTTTTAAAAAATTTGGATTATTTGGATAAAATGGAGTCTATGGGAGACAGCCATTCCGTAATTCGGAGCCTTCTGGATATCGGGTTTCCGGATAAGGGATCCTATACCTGTATCACAACTTCAGCTGCTTGAAAATTGTTCCAACAAACCTGGCACAGGAAAAGCAAATGTGCTCACTAAGCAGCATTTCTGTTTCAAACCTGATATTGCTAATTTAAACAATTAAATCCACTTGTCTTGCTATGTAGGTACTGTAAAATCTGCTTGGATAATGCGTTCTTTGCATATGGCAAAATATAACAGCTGTTTTCATAATCTGTCACTTTAACAAAAAGTTAGATTATAATCATATTGTGTGACAGTGTGCCCCTCTGTGAATTCCTCTAAAACTTGTTTTTTTCCTAATGCTGCCGTGCAAGCCATATTGCATTGGCTCGAAGAAAATCAAAAGGGAAATTGTTTGTATTTTATGTGTGAAAAAACATATGGTTTGATTTTGAGTAAATGTTATGTTTTACATAACTAGATTTACTTTTTGTATAATGTTATTCATGCCGCAAAACCACTAATTAAAGGTCTTGTAAGGAATATTATGAGCTCAGTTGCCAATATGTCAATGAAAATTTCTCTGGAGCAAAAAGTTAGCTTCTGAAGGGAACAAACTTCACCAGCTACACCCTTAGCATTCTGTCATTTTGCCTAATTTTAAAAAGATCCATGGCGATGATTGTAATTTTTATGAACAGTGGCAAAGCAAATCTCATGTAAGTGTCACATTATTTTTGTAGAAATAAGCGTATTCCAATAAGATTCAATAGCTTTTTATTCGGTCGCTATACCAGCGGCGGTTCAAGATGCAGAATATGTTGGAAAACGTAATGCTCCAAGAACCCCATCATACATATGCACACATTCCTTATTGCTCTCAGGAACACAAAGTGTCAGATTCGGGATGTAGGGAGTCTATAGGGGCAGATTTACTAAAGAGCAAAGTGGCTAACGCTAGCAACTTTTCGCCAGCGTTGCCACCCACAGGAACATCTCTGTAACGCTATAGTAAATTGAGTGCACCTTACTCTACTATAAGCTTCACTCCCAGTACATATGCTCCGGATGAGACCTTAAAATCTTAGGGAATGAGCCTTCACAGCGATGTGGAAGCAGTGTGTAGTGCAACTGTAACTGTATTCAGGGTGCAAATAATTGGGCGCCAGTGGTTCTTATAACTTAACCATAGAACAGATTTATTGAGCATACAATCCTCAGTGAGGCGTACATAAAGAGAACATTTGCAGGATCATACATTACAATGAATAGGCAGTACTCACAGCACCTTTGGTCAGTATGATTCTCCTCAGAGATAGGAACAATATATGCAGCTTTGAGGAGGTACACCCAGCTTTCAGCCTTTTCCCTAAGTGGAACCTGAGGGGAATACTCTACCCTAGGTCTGTACACTTAGTTCCTACTTCTGGGCAATTAGTACCCTGGGATCTTAATCCCACTACAATCCTCGTAGGAGCCTCAAGCTGCACAGCTAAATATCCTGACTGTCTGTCACTCCTAGAGTGACCTATAAAGGTGAGTAGCCTATTCTTACTAGACCTGACCTGTCTAGGTTCCACTCGAGCTCTGCCTCCTGCACAGGCTGGAGCCAGCACAAGATGGACACAGGGTTGCCAGGTTTTCATTTCAAAACCAGCCAAAGACTATCAAAAAACTAGCCAAAAAGTAGCCAAAAGCCATTTTAAAAGTAGCCCAAAAGTAGCCCAATTCTTAAACTTACAAATCTTAATAAAATAAAGTAAAACAATAAGGGTATCAAATCAATTACATTCCTCTAATTTTCCAATCATTTTTTTCATTAAAGAACATCCTGCAGCTGTTGGTGCAACTACAACTCCCAGCATCCCCGGCTGCGTGCATGTGTATTGGAAGTTGCAGTTGGGTGCAAGAGCTGGAGGTTGGGCATTGCTGCTGGAGTCAGACATGATCAGTATGAAAACTGGGATATACACTGACATATATAAGAGACATACGCGGAAAAGGGAGGCAGCGGCATGTACTCACCCTGTCCCTGTACCAGGAACCCCTCAGTGACTTCTAATATCCTTATCATTTACAGTAGGGGGTACATTATCCCTTATAATACATGAGTGATACTCAGAGTTCCCTGTATAACTCAGCCTGCAGCCTTGTGCCTTTATATGGTCACAGAACAACCCCTCAGTGACTTCTAATATCCTTATCATTTACAGTAGGGGGTACATTATCCCTTATAATACATGAGTGATATTCAGAGTTCCCTGTATAACTCAGCCTGCAGCCTTGTGCCTTTATATGGTCACAGAACAACCCCTCAGTGACTTCTAATATCCTTATCATTTACAGTAGGGGGTACATTATCCCTTATAATACATGAGTGATACTCAGAGTTCCCTGTATAACTCAGCCTGCAGCCTTGTGCCTTTATATGGTCACAGAACAACCCCTCAGTGACTTCTAATATCCTTATCATTTACAGTAGGGGGTACATTATCCCTTATAATACATGAGTGATACTCAGAGTTCCCTGTATAACTCAGCCTGCAGCCTTGTGCCTTTATATGGTCACACCCCTCAGTGACTTCTAATATCCTTATATATACCTCCCATCCCCCATATACACTCTGTGCTGCACTTACCTACACTATCCCTGGATGTATACCTCCAATATTAACTCACATATACAGCAAGCAAGAATATGACTGTATCCTGCCTCAATACCCTGTAATGTAACTTAATTTTAAACAGCAGAAACGGAACAGTGCAATTGTCTTCTATCTCTACTCCCCTGAAACAGTTAATTAGAAACAGCAGCAAGCAAGCATAGCCAACAACACAATCTGCTATACCTCCTTAAAGCCCCCCTTTCCAGCAGCCAGTGAATGAATGATCAGTCTTGTGACCTTAACCCGTTAGTTAACTTTAAACAGCAGCCTTCCAGTAAGAGTTTGCACTCCAGAGCAGCAGCAAACAGGCACTGGATGCAGTGCAATCCACCCACATGCATTTATTGAGATAAGTGCACATTCTTACCTGATCTGTGCTGTTTAAAGTTAATTGGTAGAGTGGTTCAGATAAGCTATTAGAGGTTTATGCCGGTGCTGCTCCTGCAGGTGTACCTTTGCTAAACTCTGCACACACACAGTCAAACACATGCAGGCCATCGATCTGGTAGGAGGTGAGCTGGGCCAATTGTGAGGGCAGAACGGCGCCACGAGTGAGAGAGCCCAGCCCGGGCGTGGCGCTTTGCGCGCCGCCCTGGCCCTGCATGACGTCACGCCCTCCTCCTGGCCTGGGGGGGACGCTCGGCTCGTCGCTGCGTGTTCTTCTTCCAGCTCTGCCCCTCCCCCTGGCCGGCGTGCCCCGCCCCTCTCTGAGACTCCCTCTGGCTCTGCCTCTGAGTCCCTTTCCCAACAAGTCTCCGCCTCGGCTCCGCCCATTTTCGTATATCGTGCAGCCAGCTGAGCAGCAGTGTCTGTGCGGCGTGCGCTACTATTTGGGCAGATTGGGCGGTTTTTCCAAGTCCAAACCCGCGGCACCTATTAAAACTAGCCCAAAACTAGCCATTGGCGGGTTTGGACTTGGAAAAACCGCCACCACGCTTTAAAAACCGCCCAATTTGGCGGAAAACCCGCCAACCTGGCAACCCTGGATGGACACTGAAAGCATGGCTTCAGAGTCTTTTATACTCTAGCACAGTTCCATCTGCTGGTCACTGTGAGAAACAGCAAGGGGCATAGCTTAAAGCAGGAATAGGAAACAGTTACCCCTCCCATCTGTATTTTAGGACCCAGTTAGGTGTCTATAACACTAGGGAAACTGCCTGCTAAATAATATTGGGGATGGCTATCCTACACATCCATACACCTCTTTCGCCAGAGTTGCCCTCGCCACCTCAGACCAGACAAAGTCACTTATATTATATTATGTGATCCAAAAATGCATCAAAGTCCAAAAAACACTGGCTTTTTTTCCTTTTTTCAGCCTAATTGCCGGCAAAAGACCTAACAAACTTTTTTTGGGTAACCGGTTTTCCCCATACATTTTCTAATATATGGAACGTTAATTTTACAGTGGGCTCATGTGTAGGGCATTTGAATAACTCTTATTGTCTTTATTAAGGTTCCCTGGACATGTGTTTTTAAAAGTGTAATTTGTAAGTATATGTACCAGCATTTAACATTAAGACGTCCATACAACTTTAAATTTCCCACCCTATGCAAATTGACCTGAGCGCAAGATCCCTAGTTAAGTTTCACTAGGCAGAAATGAACGCTAGCGCACCTTCACTATGAAATTCTCGCTTTGCCGAAGTAACTATAGCGATAAGTCTCCAGCGTTTGACGCCTGGGACGTAACTGCATTTTAGTGAATTAGCATTGTCTGAGCGAATTTTTGCCTGGCGAAGTGTTGCACTGGGTGCGAAGTGGACGCTGGTGACTTTTCTCTGGGTTAGTAAATCTGCCCCTAGGACTTAGTAATAAAAGCTGGCACTGGCAGATCAGGCAAAAGTCCAGTCGTGAGGTATCTAGAGTGTTGAGGAGAATGAAAAAACAAAAGTCAGCAAATTCAGGATAATCAAGTATTGTACTAAAAAATAGCAGGCAAAAAATGTATTAAACCTGGCACTGAAATAAAAGTCAGTTTCTCACCCCCTAAGATAAACGTGGGAGTCTATTGTGTATGCGTATTTATCTAACATGAAAGATCACACCTGTTTTTCTTTTTTTATAAAGAGTTGACCAAAGCTAATTGCTGACCGGTACTTGTGGGTTATTTCTTCAGAGTAAAATGTCAACCAGTTTTGTGAATTCTTCCCATGTAAAAAAAAAAAAAAAAAAGACATTTTTCTGGCACAACAATTTTTCATTGGCAAATAAATAAAACTGATTTCTTTGGAAGAAAATTACAAAGTTCAATTTGCAGCTAGATTAATTTCTTAATAAAATTAGAAGCTTTGTCAGGGTGAAAAGTACGCTGATATTACCAATATATAATATTCTAAATGGTTGGCTTTTGTAACAGCCAAATGAAGGTTTTACAATTTTCTAAACAACAGATTGCATTATAAACCACAGTTAATTATTTAAAACCCCATTCCCTGCACCTGAGTAAATAATTGATCTTTAGTCACCACAGCAGAAATTGGCATGCAGAGGTAGCACTATATTAACTTACCATGTAAACTGGTGAACCACAGCCACATCCTGCTGGGAATGCTCAAACATTTTATTTCACGGGAAGAAATAACTGAAATATAGACTGCTCCAGTGTGAAGTATATTTAGTATGTAACAGCACTGAAAAAATATCGCAGGGCTTAGTTAATGGAGGCTTTGGCCAAAAAAATTATTTTCTTGGCCACATTATTTGTATGAAGTTGGTCTATCCAACAGCTGGTACACCAGCTATCGTTTAGCTGTTGTTGTTGAAGTACAACATCCCTATCTTCTATCATCTATCTCTCTATCTATCTATTTGTCTTTTGATACTTTCCCATCTGAAATGCCAATTGCTCAATCTGCACCATCATATTCTTAAGAACATGAATGCATCTTTTTATTTACAGGCGCACACATTTTAAGCATGGGCTGGACATTTGGGAGCACAAAATTGTACTAAGTTCTTTCCAACCATCGGAACCAGAAAAGAAGCGCAACCTGTGTCATTTCTAGGGCTGCTGATGCCATCCACCTGTGACAAGAGTAGGAAATTACAACCTAGGAAAATTAGTTTAGGCAGTAAGTGGTAACTCATAGAAACCAAGTAGTGAATAGCTTTTTACAAAAACTAGATTGGTTGCCATGGAGTTACTGACTGGGTGCTTCCTGAGATGTCTATCTGTGTTGAAATGGTTAGAGACTTAAGCTAAAACTGCCGACTGTATCACTCCAAAAAAAATAGAAAAAATGTAACATTCTTCATTTGGCCTTAAATATCACCTGTATGCCGATGACATTCAGATATATTTAGACACGCCCTCACTAACTGCTGAAGTTCAAACCCAGATAGCAGTCTGCTTAGTAGCTATCTCTTCCTGGATGAACCAACGTCACCTCAAGCTCAACTTGACCCAGACTGAGCTCATGGTCTTTCCACCCAAGCTGAGCCCTTCTCTTCCTTTCACCATTACTATTGATGGCATGACCATTAACCAGGTTAACTCAGCATGCTGCTTCGGGGTCATCTTTGACCAGTTCCTCTCCTTCTCTAATTATATTAATAAAACTGCCAAAACCTGTCGTTTCTTCCTCTGTAATATAGCAAAGATACGCGCACTTCTTTCACAAACAACAGCCAAAACACTAATCCATGCCCTTATCTCATCCCGTTTAGACTATTGCAATCTCCTCCTAACCGGTCTTCCTGACTCCCATCTCTCTCCCCTCCAATCAATATTAAACTCTGCCACCGGGATCCTTCTGCTCTCTCCTAAAAGGGAACCTGCTCTACCCCAACTAAAATCCTTATCATGGCTGCCTGTTAAGCAAAGGATAGCATATAAAACCCTTCTACTAACAATCAAAGCCCTTCACTCCTCTGCTCCTCACTACATTTCTTCTCTTATCTCACTATATGTTCCTTGTAGTCTTCTCCGCTCTTTTCAGAGCCACCTTCTCTTCACACCTTCCACATCCACTGCCACTTCTCGTTCTCAAACCCTTCTATCTTGCTGCTCCTTACCTCTGGAATTCCATCCCTGAATTCCTCCGTAAGGAATCCTCTCTCAATCTCTTCAAGGAAAAACTAAGAGCCTACCTTTTGGAGCACTAGAACATTAGCCTAGTTCTGTGCCTACTGACTATGCCTTATCTTGTGCACCTTTTTTTTCATCTCCAATTTGTGCCTGTATGTTTGCATCCCATCCACTTAGACTGTAAGCTTTATGGGCAGGGACCTCCTTCCCACTATGTCTCTTACCACATAGAACTTAAGCTCATTGTCCTGATATGATTCTGTATATATTTATTATGTGATTTTGTCTTCCCTATGTATACTTTTATATATATATTGTACTTTTATGCGGCTCCTTAACAGCGCTTTACAAATAAAGTTCTACATACATACATACATACATACATACATTTCTAAAGAAAGCTGGTTCCCCCCAAAATAGTCATGGTATTTTAAATATCCACAAGCCTGCTTTAAGAATGAGAATTTTTAATGAAAACACATTGTTTCGTAACAACAACATAAACAACTTAATCCTCAAGTTTTATTCTCAAAATTTGCTCTAAAAATTGTATTTAGGTTTTTACAGCATGGAGGAATTATTGCTCCCTTTTTAAAAAAGAATTAAGGCCCTTTACATATAAAGCTCTATCACAAGTTATTAAACTTTATTTCCTGCCTTTTATTTAAGTAGCACCACTGAAAATGGCTGTGTCAGTCGAGTACTAAATATTTCTGTAGGAGATGCAGCTGAGAAGGTAATAAAGTGAAAAGAGAAATAGCAGAGAAAACAGCATTAGTTCCAGCAGGAAACCCAATGAGAACATACAACTAAGTTGAAAAAAAAAAACTAGAATGATGTAGTAGCTAGATGGAATGTCCTATGGGGTCACTTTTTCTTTTTTGCTTTCCGAGTTAGCCTTGGCTTTGGTAATGTTTGATTTCCCATGTTGACGTATCTAGGGAGTTCTGAGCTGGTTTGAGACATGAACAAATTTGCTGTTAAAAGACTGGGTGAATTGCTTCCAAGCTTTGGGAAAAAATAACATGCTACTTACTGTAAATATAATGATGAGGTCCACTCAGCCTCTTGATCATGTCCTTATAGTGCCGCAATAAAGGAGAAAAGGTTATATAGTACAGGTATAGGATCTGTTATCCGAAAAACCCATTATCCAGAAAGCTGTGAATTACGGGAAGTCCATCTCCCATAGACTCCATTGTAATTGAATAATTCAAATGTTTAAAATTGATTGCTCTTTTTCTCTGTAATAATAAATCGGTACCTAGTACTTGATCCCAACTAAGATAAACAAAAATCTATATTGGAGGCAAAACAATTCTCTTAGGTTTATTTAGGGGCCCATTTACTTAGTTCGAGTGAAGGAATAGAGGAAAAAAAGTTCGAATTTCGAATGGTTGAATATGGCTACTTCGACTACGACCTTCGACTTCGAATCGAACGATTCGAACTAAAAATCGTTCGACTGTTCGACCATTCAATAGTCGAAGTACTGTCTCTTTAAAAATTCTTAAAATTCTTCGACCCCCTAGGAAGGTCCCGATAGGCTTCCTAACAATTTCCTGATCGAAGGAAAATCCTTCGATCGATGGATTAAAATCCTTTCGAAACGTTCGATTCGAAGGATTTAATCGTTCGATCGTAGGAATAGCGCAAAATCCTTCTACTTTGATATTCGAAGTCGAAGGATTTTACTTCGACGGTCGAATATCGAAAGTTAATTAACCCTCGATATTCGACCCTAGGTAAATGTGCCCCTTAATGTTTAAATAATTTTTTATAAGACAAAAATAAAAAGTAGACTAAATATGATGATCGGAATTATGGGAAGATCCCTTATCCAGAAAACCCCAGGTCCAGAGCATTCTGGATAACAGATCCCATACCAGCATTTCACTAAAATGGAAGTACGGGTGGGGGAGTTTAAATACAAATGTTGACAAGACCACTTTCCATTTCATTTTAAAAGGTTGAACCTACCCAATCAGGCGAGGTTCTGTGTTGCCTATAAAGCAGCTTTGCCAATCAACTGTAAATTTGCTGACAAATAGAAAAAGAAATAAAGGTCAGAATTTTATGGCAGTAAAAACAAACGGAACAGCAGATAACAAATGACATGATAGTGACACTAAATGCAGTGTTTTGCTAACATGTGGCATTATTGCTTGATGGCGAGAGAGAACATTGTTTATCTGACAGGTGAAACGAGTCAGTGATACAGATTTGGTATTGATGCAGTAATGCTCACCATCAGTGAATTTACTGACAGTAAAATGAGGTTAAATTTCCATGTGTCAGGGGAAAAAGAAGCAAAATGTGATATTCTCATGATACTATAATCTCAAATGACAGGCAACCCTCCAAATTTCTAGAATATAGGGTTTTCATAGAAGCTGAGCAATTAGGACTCACCAGTAGAAACATGGGGTCGGGGTGCACATGCCCTGACCTACAACACAGGGAGGTAGACCATGCACAGAGTATATGTCAGGCACTCACATATCCCACAGACAGGCATTGATAGAAGAAAAGATCTTTTTTTACAAAAACATATCAGGTACGAAAAGCCTTACACATTTCATGCCATGGCAGCCTTAGTCATAGACTAAAATCACACAGAGGAATAGTTAAAGCTAAAAAGTACTAATCATAGGTTATTACTACTGAAGAGCAAAACTGCACCAAATGAATTGGAGACTATGGGCTCTCAAGCTTTTTCTCACTCCTAATACATTTAAGACAATGAATGTTTTTCATGTGTAATTTTACAAGCACACAAAACTGTGGGTTTTTTCTGTCGAGACAAATGTGTGGTGAAATTCTATCGCAGAGTCACAAAACATTTCAGTACTCTCACTCTTCAAGCATCCTTCATTTTTTTCTGTAAGTCAATCACAAATAAAAGAGAAGGGAACAGAGACATATAGGGGCAGATTTATCAAGGGTCGAATTTCAAAGTTGAAAATACTTCGAAATTCGACCATCGAATTGAATTACTTCGACTTCGAATATCGAAGTTCTTTTTCATCGAATTTGGCCATTTGCAGTCAAAGTAAAATCATTTGATCAATTAAATCCTTCGAACGATTCGAAGGATTTCAGCGATCGAACGAACAATTTTTCTTCGACTTTAAAAAACATAGAAAACTGCTCTAGAAGGTCCCCATAAGCTAACATAGCACTTCGGCCAGTTTAATTTGGCGAAGTATTGAAGTCGAATTTTTTTTAAAGAGACAGTACTTTGATTATCAAATGGTCGAATATTCGAACTATTTTTCTTCGAATCGAAGTCGTAGTATCCTATTCGATGGTTGAAGTATCCAAAAAATTACTTCGAATTTTTTTACTTTGAAAATTCACCTTGACCCTTGATAAATCTGCCCCTTGCTATAAAAAGAAAGTACAAAAAGTATAAAAACATGAATTATAGAACATCCATAATTTTCTGATATTAAAGAACTGGGGGCCTGTATGGAAACATACAAGTGGACGCCTCAGAATTAGACTTGGAACCCACAGTCCCTATAGAAGAGGAGAAGGAATTCTAAGTGATTTAGGGGATGCTGCAGCCATACTGTTTTAACAACAAGATCTAAAGATTTCAAAGAGGCTGTTCACTGATTAAATTTTTGTGGGGAGCATAGCTGTCCTTTAAACATATTTTAAAGACTTGTTACTAGACTTCAGGATACAAAAAACTGTGTTTGCTGTCACCCACTACTTCATGAAGCACAAGCTGTCTACACAGCCATGTTTTTTGTTTTTTAAATTCTAGGGTTTTCTCATAAACATGGTAAACTCCTTTATACATATTTGGTATAATCCCCTGTAGAAATCGGCCAAAGGAACACAGCCAGTACAGCAAGTACAAGAAAAACCCCAACACATCTTCAAAGCCAGCACTGAGAGGTGGTATTTCCTTATTATAGGTACAGGAACGGGACCTGTTATCCAGAATGCTTCTGGGGTTTTCCTTAATTTATATCTTCATACCTCAAGTCTACTGGAATATTATGTAAACATTAAATAAACCCAATATCTTAGTTTGGATCAAGTACAAGGTACTGTTTTATTATAACAGAAAAAAGGAAATCATTTTAATAAATCTAGATTATTTGGATAAAATGGAGTCTATGGGAGACAGCCTTTCTGTAATTCGGAGCTTTGTGGATAAATGGTTTCCGGATAACGAATCCTATAGCTGTATACCTGTTTGCTAATATAAAATGCCCAAAGGGACTGCCAGTGAAATTTAAACCAGGCTTCCTTCGGTCCATTGTTATAGCCAAGTACACAATAAAGAAACAACTACTTTGCTTTTTAAACAAATCTTATAACTCAAAGTATGGCCAGATAGGATATAATGAAAAAGAAGATTGCGATTAAGGAAAGAGAAAGAAGTAGGAATTGTACAGCAGCTTTAGATGGTAGCTGTTATTGGTACAATAAAGTGACAGAGAATAGTAAGTCAATATAAAGGTTCATGGGCTAAAGCAGTCCTTTCATCTAATCATTCAAAATGCATAAACATCTTTTCATTCTGTAATCTGACATTTTAATATGGATTTGCAATTATAAAAACAAATTGTTGAAGTCATTAATAATGAAATAAGTATTTACCTTAAAGAGAATGTCCTAAAGAGGCAGATTTCAAATGCAGGAAATGCAAACTCTGAAAGCAAATTCATGTAGCGTTGCTCTGAATGCTTTTCTAAGGCTTTTGCAATTCGCATTCATGATTTTTCTAGTTATTAGCAGCACCTCTCATAGTAACCCCCCCCCCCCCCCAACAGAGAAGCAGGCTAATAGAGCCCACAGTCCACTTGGGGAACACAATATCACAGAGAATGTCCCTTGTGAGTGCCATGCCGTATTGGTCACATGCATGTGCATAATGAGCAAGCTGGGACACTCATTATTGGCATGCTATCATAGTCCCCCGAACCAGAAGTTCCCTCCTGGTTTGGCCAACATAGCCTTCGCTACAGCATTCCCTGGCCCAATACTATTGTTTTCCCTCACCAGTGCCTGGGTTCTATTATCCCTCAACTGCAGTAGGGGAAATAATTTTAATATGATAGGCACCCTTTAAACTGTAAATATAATACATTTGAAACAACACCTAGGGGCCCATTTATTTAGCTCGAGTGAAGGAATGAATAAAAAAAACTTTGAATGGTTTTTTTGGCTACTTCGACCATCGAATGGGCTACTTCGACCTTCGACTACGACTTCGAATTGAACGATTCGAACTAAAAATCGTTCGACCATTCGATAGTCGAAGTACTGTCTCTTTAAGAAAAAACTTCTACCCCCTAGTTCGCCACCTAAAAGCTACCGAAGTCAATGTTAGCCTATGGGGAAGGTCCCCAAATGCTTAGGTAGCTTTTTTAGGTCGAAGAAAAATCGATCGATCGATGGATTAAAATCCTTCGAAACGAACGATTCGAAGGATTTCGTTCGATCGAACGAATAGCGCTAAATCCTTCGACTTCGATATTCGAAGTCGAAGGATTTAACTTTGACAGTCGAATACCAAGGGTTAATTAACCCTCGATATTCGACCTTAAGTAAATTTGCAAATTCATCAAGGGTCGAATTTCGAGGGGTTAAATCCCTCGAAATTCGACTGGGGAATAGAATCGAATAGTCGAATTGGCGAATATTCGCCAGGCGAATAGGCGCTCGATCGAATATTTGCTCGAAGGATTTTCATTCGATCGAATGCCTTTTTATTCGATCAAAAACTTGGAAAACAAGCCTATGGGCTTTTAAAGCAATTCGGTAGGTTTTAGGTGGCAAAGTAGGCAGTCGAAGTATTTTTAAAAGAGACAGTACTTCGGCTATCGAATGGGCGAATAGTCGCAGCGTTTTTGCGCTCGATCCAGTACTTCGACTATCGAATGGCGAATAGTCGCAGCGTTTTTGTGCTCGATCTATTCGAATCATTCTACTCAGATTTACGCCAATTCGATAGTCGAGGAGCACAAAAACTACTCTAAATTGTTTTTTTACTTCGAATCCTTCACTCGAAGTTAGTGAATCGGCCCCTTGCTGTTCATTTCAGCCAATTGGCTATAGTGGTCTAAAAATAATTTTCTTGAGAAAAAGAAAGTCGTATGTGTTGTTGATCTGCTTAGAACTGACCAAAGAAGTGACAGGGGACTCTGTTCTGCTGACTAGCTTCTTTTTCTCAGCAGAGAAACATCACAAAATGTTCCCTCTTTCATTGTAGCCAGTAGGCTGAAATAAATTTCAGGTGGCACTGTTCAAATTTGACATTAACTTGTTTTGACGGTTTACATTTACTTAAAAATAATGTATATATATATTTAAATCCCCATGTCATCACCAAGATCATTTCCTGATAATCGAGTGGTTCATTCACAAAGAAATAATTAAAGTGAGTGGAAGGTGTGTAACCGTCTGCTGTGTGTGTGTGTAGAAGGCAGAATATAAATATACAGGTATGGGACCTATTGTTCAGAATACTCAAGGCCTCGGGATTCCCAGATGGGGTCTTTCTGTAATTTCGACTTCCATACCTTAAGTATACTACAAATTATTAGCTTCAAGTACAAGCTACTGTTTTATTATTACAGAGAAAAAAGTAGGGATCCACCGAATCCAGGATTCGGTTTGGGATTCGGCCAGGATTTGGCCTTTTTCAGCAGGATTCGGATTTGGCCGAATCCTTGTGCATGGCCAAACCGAATCTGAATCCTAATTTGCATATGTAAATTAGGTGTGGAAAGGGAAATCATGTGACTTTTTGTCACAACACAAGGAAGTAAAAAACATTTTCCCACCTTTTCCTTTCCCGGCCCTAATTTGCATATGTATCTTTCAAGAGGAATTCGGGGATTTGGGCGAATCCCAAAAAGTGAATTCGGTGCATCCCTAGAAAAAAGGAAATCATTTTTAAAAATTTGGATTATTTGGATAAAGTGGAGTCTATGGGGGGCAGCCTTTTATGTGGAGCTTTCTGGATAATGGGTTTCCAGATCCCATACCTGTAATACACATTCTCACATCTTAAACTGACAGAGGAACAGCTAGAAAATCCATGTAATTCCACATTCTGGATAAAGTTGTCTTTAAATGTAATTGCTTCTGAAAGCAGTATCTATCTGACTGTTGCTTTGAATTACATTGTCTTTAATTATACAGAAAACAGCTTTTGGGCAGAGAATCCCTTAATCTTTTTTATTTTTCGCCTTTTTATTCCTTAGAATAAATTACAGATGAGATAAAGGGAGTTTTTTTTATAGAGGGATTTATGTTCTGAGTGATTAATACAGTTCTAAAGGACAGCATTTTTCAGGTTCACAAGAAAAAACATTTTTTTCTGAGATAGTTCTAAATATAAAGAAAAAAAACATATACAGGTATGGGATCTGTTATCCGGAAACCTTTTATCTAGAAAGCTCTGATTTACAGGAAGGCTGCCAAATAATTCTTAACATTTCTAAAAATAATTTCCTTTTCTCTATAATAAGTAGCTTGTACTTGATAATGATTGAGATATAATTAATCCTTACTGGAGGCAAAATAATCCTATTGGGTTTAATTAATCTTTAAAACATTTTTTAGTAGACTTAAGGTATGAGGGTCCAAATTACAGAAAGATTCCTTATCCAGAAAACCCCAGGTCCCAAACATTCTGGATAATTGGTCCCATACCTGTTATCTAGAATGTGGAATTATATGGCAGAAATAACTTCTACTTCAATACTTTGCCAAATTAAACCTGCCGAAGTGTTAGCCTATGGGAATCTTCTAAAACCATTTTCTAAGTCATTAGAGGTCGAATAAAAATCCTTTGATCGATCGATTTAATCGTTCGATTGAATGATTTTTATTCGACCGCAGGATTGCCAAATTTGTTGAAAAAAACTTCAAATTCGATATTCGAATTCAAAGTTTTTTAATTCGATTTGTACTTTTTTGTACTTCGAAATTCAACCCTTGATAAATCTGCCCCTTAAGGTATGGACATCCAAATTACTTAAAGATTCCTTATCTGGAAAACCCCAGCTACAGAGTATACTGGATAACAGGTCTCATACCTGTAGTAACAATGTTAAAAATAAGTAAGGTCTGGATGTTGTTTATTCTAAGAAGCAGTTGAGACCTTGGTTAAAAAAAGTTGAGAACCCTCAACTAGAAGGACCAACTAGTTCTTTTTTTTTTTGCGAAATTCTCATTATCTCTTTTTAAATTGGATCAGACTACAAAGAGGTTACCTTATTTTTGAAGCTTATTTTCAACTTTGACTTGACACACACTGAGCATTTCTGTTGAGATATATATAAACCTGACTTGTATTCTGTTAGATCACTTGGCAGTATAGTAAAGCAACACTAACAATTACAGAAGTATGGAGGCCTTAGTTCACTGGACAGACAAGGCCTGCCCTAACCATACAGGGACAAAAATGCTTTGCAATTATTTCTGAACCAAGACTACATTCACTGACTGATTCAGTAACCCTCATATAATTAAAGATAACAAATATATAAAATATTATAAAAAAGGGAGGTACATTTATATTTTGTCAGAATTTATATTATATTCTGTTAGACTAAAGATATTATTTTAATAATGAATTATGGTAATTAATTGGTTACAGCACAGGTCAATGGATCTCCATCTGTGACTCGCCACATGCTGCTGAATGAAAACCTCCACCATCCACCAATAACGACTAGAGAGTTTTGGGAGTTGTAATTATTCAATATCTAGAACTTTACATGTTATGGATCCTTGGTCTACACCAGACAATCATGTTCAGTTGTGTCTTGATCTCATTTGTAACGTAATAAGCGTGGCATGATTATATGTTAATGATGTACATTTCATAGCAGTTTCCAGTTTAGTAGACATTAAGAAAAATAATTACCTTTTACTGATATTTAAATTAATAAATGTGACCCCACCATCACCTTCCAGCGAAAAGATAAGTATAATTTAAAATCAATTTCTTGCTTAATTGAGTAAATCCTGGAGAAATGTAGATAACACACGCAGTGGTAATGTTATTGCAATAATACAAATTGAATACATATTTCTAAATGCACAAAACGGGATAATACATTTGGTTACACTGTCAGACACTGTCATATGTAACTAGTTACAGGTACTTATAGGTACAGTATATTATGGACCTTTATTTACATTTCTTTTATGCGTACATTCTGTAATTAGAGAAAATATTGTCTGCATGTTTCATGTTAATAGATGGATTTCTGCTTACTTATAGTTTACAATTGCATTTAAATGCCCCTTATTTAATACATTGCCTGGAAAGGAATGACTGTAATTCTGTAAGTGTGCAGAATAATTGTATTATAATAGGGGTTAGGGTGGTGCCAAGTGTGTCTGGTATGGACACAAAGATATCTATTTTTGGCAATTTGTTCCAAACTGGAATTTGCATAGAAAACAAAAAAAATGGTTGGTTGTCTGAAACCGCCTCCAAACCAGAAAAACTTGTGTTTTTCTCATTTGACCTGCAAGATTTTTTGTTTCTTTTATTATTTCTTTATATTTATTTTTTGCGTATATTTTGTTGGCACGGAGATGTCTCAGACAATTCTTCTTGAGTTTGCTAAAGGTGGGTTCCCATATGTTTATTCCAAAAAGTTTTACTTCATTGATTGATTGATTGATTATCCCTCGAAGTGCCCCTAACACAGTACTCACATATCGATGCAGGGTAAGTGCAGCGGAGCACATGGGCATCATCTTCCGGCTCTTCGTTATTCTTTAGTCATGGGCGAATGACGCCCATAGACTTGTATGGCATTGTGCGTCAAAATACAAAAGACGCGTGTCAAAAAAAATTTGCTGCGCAACAAATTTTTTTGGACGGCCATAGACTAAAGTGACATTGACATTTCGCCGGCGGCGAATTTTTGACGAAACGAGGAGGGATGGGGAATGTGGGGAGAGCAGTGACATCTAGGAAGTGCTGATTGTGCCTCAGGCATAGCGGCGGGGCAGGTAATATTTGATTGACAGCTCAGATATTTAAATGCCTTTATAACAGGTATGGATGCTTTAATGAAAAAAACAATATGGGTTTCATGTTAATTTGCAAACATGTTTAATTTGCAAATACAGTTTTTTATGCGTTGGTGACAGGGCCGCTACCGAAGCAGTTTATTGCCAATAGATTAGCCACAATAGTGCAAGCTATACCACTATATTTATTCTCTAGAATGCTTTACCATACCTGAGTAAACAGTTCTAGAAGCTCTCTCTGTTTGTTTAAGATAGCAGCTGCCATATTAGCTTGGTGTGACATCACTTCCTGCCATGAGTCTCTCCCTACTCACTCATAGTTCTGGGCTCAGATTACAGAAGGAAGGGGGAGAGGGAAAGATGAGCAAACTGAGCATGCTCAAGCCATAGACCTGGAGGTTTATAGTGAAAACAGGAAGTCTGATACAGAAGAATATGGGGTATATTTATCAAAGACTGAAGTTAGAGATTTGCACAACCTGCAGAGTGAAATACCCCCTTTGTCCATTCATTTCAATGGGATTTTTAAAGGCATATTTATCAAATGATGAACTTTCACTATCACCCTTTGATAAATACGCCTTTAAAAATCCCATAGGAATGGAGAGATGCGGTATTTCACTCTGCGGGATGTGGAGATCTCTAACTTTGCTCTTTGATAAATATACCCCCATGTATACACAGTAGAAGGAAAGATTATGTGTTTCTTTTGACAGAGCAGCATTACTTTGAGGGTTTACTGGTGTATTTATATAGACCTTTCTGATACCTTTACTTAATTTAACGCCCTATTGCTGCCTGCACAGTTGGAGCAGTCTTCCAGTTCGTAACAAATGCGCATGCACCAAAAGTGCCTGAAATTGCTGAAGGGAAGAAGACCCAAAGAATGCAGAAGAGCCGGAAGATGACGCCCATGAGCTCCACTGTGCTTACTCTGCACCGATGCGTGAGTACTGTGTTTGGAGCCTTTTCAGGGGTAATCAACTGGGGGAAGCAAGGAGGGGGGACTATCTAGGTAGTAGGTAGGGGCTTTTCTTATTGGGGGGTGCTTTAGTTCTCCTTTAATGGTTTTGATCATCTTCGCTCCATTGATTTTACTGAGTATAAGTATTAAAAGTCATAGGCTCATCTCAGGTCCAACAGTCCATAGCAACCAATCAGTAGGAGGTATTTACTAGTCAGTTGATCCCCAGCCTGTGGGGACATCACAGCTGAAGTCTGTTGGGAATCCTGGGGTTCTAGTTTAACAACAGATAAAAAGCTGCAGCTTGAGTTTTCCTATATAGTAATATTAATGGTAGTAAAGGTAAGGTGATCTAGTATGTCATAAAAATTCAATGGATTCAGTTGTATTCTTTCTGACTTTTTGACACATGCTTTGTCTTGTAATTGTAAAATTGATCATTATTGAAACTATTATCATTGAATTATGCAGGCAAGAAACTCGTGTTTTAAGGTGTTATGTATAAGATCAGTTGTTTGTTGAATAAACTAACTGTTATACTGCATTGATTTTTGTGTTAAGTGATGAATGTTAATTACATATTTTGATTACATGTATAGCATTGATTTTATATTGGGTGCGTATTATACCTCTGAAAAAGGGGGTGTCCCCTCATACAGTTTGTGCACATTATAAAGGCTAAAGGGTAGTTGCACCATTGCAAAACTGTGTCTTTCTACCTTTTCTCTAGGACCTTGCATATGCCTTCCAGTCAGCTCCAAAGGGTATTTATTGAATAGCACAACAGAATACCATATGTCATTTTTATTCATAATAAGGAATTGCTGCGCGCATAACATCTGTACAAAGTTGTCAAGGTGTTTGGTTGATTTAAAACATCATGTTCCAGATTAGCCGTAAAGATTTCTGCACCTATTTCACAGACAGTGCATTACATTTTGACTCCTCAGAAAATTTTGTTGCATTTAATATGCGGTGGTGACACATAATTTACTAAATTTATGAGGGTAAAAGATAGTAGACAGGGAGGAAATAAGCAAAGATGTTTTGTTTTGCACATGTTCAATGAGGCAGGAAAGCTAAAATCTATAACCGTAAACACAGAGAATAGCAATGTCCTTTATGTATGTAAGAGTGTGTGTGTGCATATCTATATATCTATTTGTCTGTCTGCCTAACTGTCTATCTATCCTTATATCTATCTGTCTTTTTATTTCCATCTGTCTTGATCACTAATTCACTTGTGGGACTACATTTATTAATTTAACCAACTAAAAAATAATTGAAATCAAATGAAAAAAAGTTATTTGTCTTTGAAGAATGGAAAAGAGGATAGAAGGGAACAACCTGTTGTTATTAATAATTGTGCTTTAGGTTTGGATTAAATTCTTTCCTGGCTCTTTAAAGACAAATATATTTTACTTATGCTTAAAGGAGAAGGAAAGTTGTTTCACACTTGGGGGTGCCAAGTGATTGTATAGACTTACCTGAAACCCCCAGGCCGGTGCTCCTATTAGCAGAAAACTGCACCGGCCCGGAGGTTATACCAGTGAGCACCACGGAGCGATCTTCTTCCACCTTCCTCTTTCTTTGCATTCTACTGCGCATGTGCAGTAGAACGAAAAGCCGAACTTTAACTAAAAAGTCAGCAATTTCGTTCTACTGTGCATGCATTTGCCCTGGGAAATTTGAAGGAAGAAGACGCCGGAAGAGGATCGCTCCGTGATGCTCGCTAAAAAACCCCCGGGCCGGTGCGATCTTCTGCCAATAGGAGCACCGACCCGGGGTTTCAGGTAAGTCAATACAATAATTTGGGGGTGCCTAACACCCCCAAGTGCAAACAGACTTTCCCTCTCTCTTATGCAACCTTAGTCATATACTGTATGTGTGAGAATTCTTAAAATAGAATTTAAATGTGGGTCCCCAAAGTTTTACGGTGGGTCCCCATGACCTTTCATAATGCAGCTCATTTACCATTACATTGAGTTAAATCAAGCAGGCATACTTTTTATGGCTTTAAAAACATCAATACAAACATCTCGGGTGGTACTTGCTTCAGCAGCAGTTCCTTCAACCAAATGTTCTTTTAACATAATACATCAGTTTAGGATCCTCTATTCTTTTTTTCTCTTTATAGAACAGCTTCAGCTCAGTGATACTGTACATTCAAACAATCTTGCATGAATTACTTGCTTCAGAGATCATAACTTTGACTCCGCCATTATAATATACAAAATTTCATCTGTTTCAGGCATTCTGCTGTAGATTTACAATTGTCATACTGTATTATTCACATTCTTTTAATCCTCCACTCACAGATGGGATACGCTGACCTTCAGCCATAGCTTTACATTTAGAGAATTCATTGTGTTCTTATTTGCTGCAAACCAACCCATGATACTTACACCTCACTTATAGGATAAGATTATTGGTTAGAATGCTTATATTATTTATTATGTTTCTCACCTATGCCAAATGGTACCACTTGTGTATACACAAAACAGTAGGTAAGGATGACTGCAGAACCTTAACAGTTACATAAGAGGTCTTCTGGCACCTTCTGGTCTCTTGTGTGACTTGCTTTTTGAGAGACATTTACTGGATGACCTTTTGGAGAGTATAATCATGGAATTTAATTACATTCATTCATACACTATCTACCTGATCTTGGATTTTATATACCAGGAGAATTAGAAAATAAAATGCAAGGAGCTGCATTGATTGTCAACATTTATGTGGTACACCTTCTCTTCAACAGGTCCATGACATATTTATGATCACTGTGACCCTAAAGCAGTGCTTGTCAACCATTTTCAAGAAAACCTTGAAGGTCTAACTTGTGGCCAGGCCCAAAAGAGATGGGGTATCCACCCAAGGGACTCCTGGTGTTATAATCAACTGCATCACTACATCAATAGCTTAGAACAGTGTTCCCCAACCAGTAGCTCGTGAGCAACATGTTGCTCCCCAACCCCTTGGATGTTGCTCTCAGTGGCCTCAAAGCAGGTGATTATTTTTGAATTCCAGGCTTGGAGGCAAGTTTTAGTTGCATAAAAACCAGGTGTACTGCCAAACAGAGGCTTCTGTAGGTTGCCAGTCCACATAGGGGCTACCAATAGTCAATCACAACACTTATATGGCACCACCTAGGAACATTTTTCATGCTTGTGTTGCTCCCCAACTCTTTTTACATCTGAATGTTGCTCACGGGTGAAAAAAGGTTGGGGACCCCTGGCTTAGAATATATACAGGATAATCCACAAAAGACGTGGTGGGAGAAACTTCAAACCTTATCCTCAGTTATCAATAAACCTATGTCTACCATATAATTTTTGAGCTCAGAGAGTTTACCAAAGAACGTTAGTCACAGAGAGGCATGGGAAAAAGAACTAAAAGTGTCCCTAACAGAAGAGAACTGGGCAGCAATAGATCCATCCATAAGACTTCAATAGCATCTAAGACACAAGAAATGAACTACAAGCTATTATCTAAGTGGTATTATATGCCAGAAAAAATTAAGAAAATATTTCCAAATGCACCTAGTGTATGCTGGAGATGTCAATCTGAGGTGGGGACATATTCACACATTTGGTACACTTGTAAGAATTTGAAAAGATTTTGGGAGGACATACAAGAAAAAATAGAGACCATCATACAAGAAAAGATTGGGATAGATTTTTTGCCTAAATTAATTTCGCATTACAACACAGAGACAGGGAAGGTGATCCAAAATAGGTTGCTGATACATATGTTACAGGCCACAAAGGCCCTGATTCCAAAAAATTGGAAAAAGGAAAAACCTCCTACGTATTGGGACTGGGTTAAACTAGTGGAAGAGACTAGAAAAATGGAGGAATTGACAGCAATTAGTATGAACAAAAGTCCAATCTATTGGAAGGTATGGAACCCCTGGATAAAATACTTCCAACTAGACAATTAAGCAAAGGATAAATATGTAAAATGGACAATATATATAATATAAACTCAGGCAAGTACAATTGCTAAAGAAATGTGTTAAGTCTCTTGCAGAAAAATGAATATATAGACAATTAATAGTAAAAGTAACCACTATAATATGAGTAAGATGGGATTATACTACTCTCCTCTCTCCCTCTACCAGCTTAATAGATGTGGAAGTTATAAAAATGGGTATAAATGCATGTATGTATATACAAAAGTTGTGATGATATATGCTGGAATTTTCTTGTAACTTTATTCCCCCATTCCTATTCACTCCCCATCCTTTTCTTATTCTGTACCCCCTCCCTTCAGAAAAATTCATAAATAAAGATTTGTTAAAAAAAAAAACTTGTGGCCAGGCCCAACCACCTTGAAGGTCCAATGTTTTGTTTAGCCCCCAGCTTATTAAATTAGTGTATATATAAAATATTGTTGTGTCAGTGGCTCAGTTATTGCTTTAAAAATATCTAAGGTGGAAAATACACATTTACCCCAAATTTTAGCCTAGTTGATGTTTAAGCTTAGCTTTTAGTTTGTTAGGGTGCAAGATGAGGGGTTCAGTGGGACCCGTCACCCCAGTGATTATTTCTCTATTAGACCTCGCCTTTAATTAAACTTCTGCAGAGTAGTGTTACTAGTCATAAGTTAAACAGTATTACTCCCTTTTAGGATGTATACAAGCAGCGGTAGGAGGGGGAGTGGAGAGCAGAGAACCAGATATGCAGTACTCCTGATCTGTTCTGGAAAGCAAGTGTCAGCAGACAGTCATATGCGTTGGGTCATGAACTATTCAAGGAGATACTAAGCTAACTAGGTTAAGCGAAGGCAGTGTAGAACGACAGTAAGTCATGCCATACACTGAGACTATATCAAACTCAGTTCCAAGGGATAGAGATTACTCAAAGTTTTAGGTCAAATCAAACACTCTTTCTAGAATTACATGTGCAGTGTCTCATCGTTAAGTAGGCCAGGTTTTAGTTAGACAGTGGCCTGCCTAAAGTGAAATTTTTGTTCCTTTCAGGAAATTGTTTCACTGTTTCTATATTATTGGACATATTGTTCTTTCTTAACAAATGGACATTTTTTAACCATCCTGGACTTATCACAATTGGATACAAGCAAATAAAGATGAATAATTTTTGTATGCTGCAAAGTTTTCTATTTCTTATATTTCTTATATTTGTGCACACAATTATGGTTTGAGCACTGGTTTTACTATTTATGTGTTACACACACAGATACAAGTGTCACTTTACCCCCTCACTATGGACTACAACTCCCAGCAGCCTCTAGCAGGGAATGCATGTTATAGACAAGCAGAGAGTGTGGCCCTGAGTTTTTATATTTTTTATATCTGTGCACACAATTATGGTCTGAACACCGGCTTCACTATTTATGTGTTGCAATACAACCTATATACACACCAATGTTTTAAAATGTGTTAGTACATTTCTCTTTAAATTGATTACCCAGACTGCACTATGTTGTATAGGTCAAAGTGCACATGAGTTTTAAATGGGTGCACGTGTTAATGGTCCTTATTCACTTGATAAAGGGTATTGAACCCGAAACATGTTGTGTTTACCACTGCCTGGAATAAAGTTGTTGCAGTAATACTGCTGGAGTTCCTCTTCCTTCACTTAAACTTGGATCATTTGCAGCAGTTACAGCACAGAGCAACTATTAAGGAATTGGACGCATACCATTTGGAAAAGCTGTGCTAACCACCATCCCCCTCTTCTATTTAGAATTACATGAACACCCTAGCAACCTCAATAGAATTTCTGCTAGACACTATAAACATTTTTTACTTTGAACTATTGTCCTGGTGGAAGTTTGCCTACATTGAGTGCCTGCTCTCAATTGGTTTTCAGAATTTCTGCTAGACTCAAGATGGTCACAATGAAACCTGTTTGCTCAGGCAATGAGATAATGGAGGTAGGGCTTATAAAAATCCTTTCCTGGTAGCTGATAGAAAGGGAAACACCAGATAAATTAACTTCTACCATTCTGGACCAAACCTGACATAGATATACCTGGGAGAGCAAATGGCCATTTACAAACCACGGCTGCATCTCTGCATTTTAAAGATTTACTAAAAATTGAACCCAGAATATTTATTCAAACGAAACGAAGACAAAACAGTCTTCAAACATGGCAAATATCTTCTCTTTTATATAAATGGAAATGTAAAATGGGAACTGCCTTGTTGTGCCCTTCGTTTAAAGAATTCTATATAGACCTTTATAGATGGTTTTCTTTGATGAGAATGCATCAACTGAGGCAAGGTAATGGTCTCACAGATGCATACATACATATAGTACTTTCTTAAATAAAAAACAGTACAAAATAGAATATTTTATATATATTTGAAGTTTTGTATATATATATATATATATATATATATATATATATATATATATATACACATATATATATATATATAAAGAGGTACAACAAACCGCACTCCAAGGTCTTCTCAAATGTGTTTAAAGGTGAATCTTTATTATCTTCAACGTTTCGGCACCATGACTCGGGCCGTCATCAGGAAGTGAACATAACACAACAAACACACTCCTATATACTTGAAAATGGCGCCAAAACTCGCCAGTGACATCATCAGTGGGCGTGGCTAATTGAGTGTACAAACCCCAACGTGCAGCAGTGAACATAAGTGTCAATCATTATATATCTTTAACGTTGCCAAGTGTATTATAATCCATACATATGTGACTGTATCCTATCTGTGCTTCTCACCTGTGTTCAAGTGATTACAAGTGCTGATTTTCGTGCGTGCAACATAATACGTGCCTGTATGCCTTTGTAAAGGCATCTATATGCAAACTCGATTAAAAAAAAATCTAAGAACTTACCCCCAGGGTTTTAAGAGAGAGAGTTGGTCTTGCCCTTCTAGCCCTTATCGCATCGAGCAGACTCAGGTATATACCGCATTGTTGTCCTTGTGGTTATCGCTTCCAAAGCCCATATTCCGGTGCCGGGAATGTTGCTGTGTCTGAGACTCCGGACAACAATGCGGTATATACCTGAGTCTGCTCGATGCGATAAGGGCTAGAAGGGCAAGACCAACTCTCTCTCTTAAAACCCTGGGGGTAAGTTCTTAGATTTTTTTTAATCGAGTTTGCATATAGATGCCTTTACAAAGGCATACAGGCACGTATTGTGTTGCACGCACGAAAATCAGCACTTGTAATCACTTGAACACAGGTGAGAAGCACAGATAGGATACAGTCACATATGTATGGATTATAATACACTTGGCAACGTTAAAGATATATAATGATTGACACTTATGTTCACTGCTGCACGTTGGGGTTTGTACACTCAATTAGCCACGCCCACTGATGATGTCACTGGCGAGTTTTGGCGCCATTTTCAAGTATATAGGAGTGTGTTTGTTGTGTTATGTTCACTTCCTGATGACGGCCCGAGTCATGGTGCCGAAACGTTGAAGATAATAAAGATTCACCTTTAAACACATTTGAGAAGACCTTGGAGTGCGGTTTGTTGTACCTCTTTATATTACTTCGTGTGAACCTGCACCCAGGCATTAATGGATGTCGGCTGGGTGTGCATCAGACTGCGTGGAATATATATATATATATATATGAGGTATCCGATGCCTGTGTGCTGGTTCAAACCAATGACACTGTTAGTTAACCAAAAAAACCGCACCAAACAGGGCTTAATATAAAGTTCAAAAATAAAAATTCATTTTCAACATTTCGGCTCCATAGCTTGAGCCGAAACGTTGAAAATAATATTTTTGAACTTTATATTAAGCCCTGTTTGGTGCGGTTTTTTTGGTTAACTAAATATATATATATATATTTATATATATAATTGTAAAGAGGACCAGAACTCTGTTTCCAAAACTCAATGATTTATTGTAGTGTCACAGTGCCTATATCTTTACAATTATTTATATATAATTTTGGCCAAGCACCCGGATGACAATACATTGTGAAGGAGTGCGGCTATCATCTATATTATGGTTGTATATATATATATTTTTTTTTTTCTTTTATATATATATATATATATATATATATATATATATATATATATATATTATTTGTATAATATATATTTATATATTATATATATGTCTTGCAAAAAAATTATAGCACTTTATTTAACTAATGATTAAATAACGTGCTATCATTTTTGTAAGACCCTGTTTTGTGTAACAGCTTTCTTTCAATTTTTTTTTATATATTCTGTTAGCACCAGGGCAATATCCCACTTAAGTGAGTGCATAATGCATTTAATGGTTTCTTATATATACAGTACATTATGAAGAAACCAAGTGGCAACATATAACGTAGGATTTCAGTAGCCCTACAATACACTTATGAGTGGCTATGGCTCTGTGCCGTAAAAACCTGACAGTCTCAGAAAAAACCTGTCTAAAAGCCTGTTATTTGCAAACCTTTTTTCCATAGCTTGGTAGTGTTCTGTACATGAAGCAAATTAATCAGAACTTAAAGGATTAGAATAATAATCTTTTTGCTTGCAAATTTGGTTCAGAAGTGAAATGTACTGTGTGAAAGCAGAGTGAATGGTTTGATAATACTGTATGATGGGATACATGAGACTAAGCAATATGTCAAAGGCTTTATCACATTATCAACTAGTGAATGTAGCTGTTGCTTCTAATATCTTCAGAAATGTTACATCTTTGGTCTGTGATGTTAAAAGATTAAATAGCACAAGGCGGAGAAAAACATATTGTAATATAGTATTAATGTTTCTGGACATACATACAGACCAGCCTCTCAAATGTATGGAAGGACACTCAAATAGGATGTGATCAAACATAGCAACTGTCAACGGCATCATACTGACGACTTTGGCATGCCCAGTTTACTGGATACTGCCTATTTGCCTGGCATCCGCTTTAAAGTGGTTCTTCACCTTTACATACACTTTTAGTATGGTGTAGAGAGGGATATTCTGAGAAAAATTGCAATTAGTTTTCATTGTTTATTACTTGTGTTTTTTTAGTAATAAATGGTGACTGTAATATTGGTCACTAACGCAAAAACTGTTTGCAATTCGATAAAATGTCCGCCAAGTGACCAATTTTGCCTTTGTGAGCACTTTGCCCCTCATGCGACAGTTGAATAACGAATTAAAGAGTTGTCACATTTGGTCCAAAAAATTAAGATTTGCATTGTAATAAAAGCCTAATGAAGAATATTGCATTGCTAGGGTCCAAATTACCCAAGCAACTATGCATTGATTTGAATGAGAGACTGGAATATGAATAGGAGGGGCCTGAACAGTAAGATGAGTAATAAAAAGTAGCAATAACAATACATTTGAAGCCTTTCAGAGTATTTGTCAGTGACCCCTATCTGAAAGCTGGAAAAAGATGAAAGCAAATAATAAAAAAAAAAATTAACTATTAAACAAAATAATAATATAATAATGAAGACCAGTTGAAATTTGCTTGGAATTGGCTATTCTATAACATACTAAAGGATAACGTTAAGGTGAACCACCCCTTTAACTACTGGAATATTACCGGACTTTCTATTTGGGACATATTTATCGAGTGAAAATAGAGATTATCACAGTTCATCAGAGAAAATGTGTCATTTCTCTGTACATTGGGTAGGATGTTTAGGGGCACGTTTATGGAAAGGAAAATATAGGAAACAATTTTCACACATGAGAAAGCTAAGGAGCTCCTCTCTGGTGAACTGTGGTGAACTCTGTTTTTATTGTTTTAAAAATCTGCTCCTTTGTCTTCCATCCATTCTGACTTCTGACCTCATTGTGAGTCAACACAACAACCATCTAGCTCATCAATGTCAATGGCTAAGGGTTGAATTCATCTACAATGCATCAGGCCATTCCCCCTTTTAAACCAAACAACACTCCTGTGCTCCTCTGTTGGGGGATGATAATACAAGAAGGAACCAGTGGGAGAGGTCATAAGGAAGGTTGTGGTCAGTCAGCCTGTGAAAATACATGCAGCACCTTGCAGAGTATAGCAAACAACACAAAGTGAAAATGCTTCCATCAGCAGCACCGATCTTATTTTAGAGAAATACAAAGGGAAAATAAAAGCATAGAGGATTAGTAGGGGTTGACTACATATAACACAATCTTGTTATAGGGACTGGTTTGATTGCAGGAAGGGATTCTTCCCTCATCTGGGAGTTCTGGGATTTTTCTCCTTTTTCTGAAAGACTTGAACTTTTTGTGGAACCTAAATACACACCCTGTGCTAAGAAGGGACCACATAAAGGGGATATCATACTTACTTGTTCTCAATGCTCAGAGTTTTTGGCTTTCCTAGGGATATAATAATTTCTCTAAGGAAGAATAATTATACCATACCACTTTGTTTAATAATGTCATTGCAAAATACCTGTTTTAAGCAATCAGAATAAGGGCATTGTGTGAGTTTAATGGTGTGCTACAGATTATTTCAAGGCAAGTTGTTTTTGTTGTTTGTTGTAGCTTTGGAGTAGTGCCTTGTCAGAGCATTCACTTTATCAATGTGCAAATGAGAGACCCTCTTAGCTCATTAGAACACATTTGATTTACTGCAACCGTTTGGATGCAAATACATTTAATACATTTTTCAAGGCTGCACTCTGTCAAAACTGTCTTTTGAGCCAGTGCCATTTGATTACACTGTAACCCAAAATATTCCTCTTTGGAAATATTTTAATAGATAACAGCTCTAAAAAAAAATAATTTAAAACTTAAAGTGTTCCAGCACTGCTCTGGCCACAAGGCTCTGAAATTATATTATTGAGGCATAAGAAAATTATTGTTCTATTGTACATGGCAAATGGACCATGCAGAATACTCTGCCCGAGACAAATGCAGATTTTCTCCATCTTCAAGTAAACAGCACAGACTTTCCAAGTAGTTACATTCCAGTGCTTTGATCCATGTGCCGGTGTATGCACCACAGGTTCTAGCAGGCGTAGAGCATAACTAAATAACATATTAAATGTATTTTACCCATTTGTAAATAACTTTCTGGAAAACAAGTTAAATGACCACTTAAACCTGAAGTTACACATCTGTACTGCATTTTTTTTTATCTGTTCCCACAATACATATGTATGGCATGGATAATGCATCCCTACAAAACAAAATGAATGGCATTTGTAAATAAAAATATAAACATTTTGAAAAATGTCAAGCAATCTATAAAATATATAGGAAAACTTGTTGTCGGTTATTTTGCTCCAAAATGATCTAGAAAAGCAAATATGAATTTGTCCCAGACTGGGAATATGCATTTACCTGAAATCCATTTTATACTCAATCTAGAAGCCCACACACAGCTTCACAGTTTGTAAACCTATGATTAATGTCAGTGGAGTTACCAGATGTTACTAGGCCCTGCAGCAAATTCATTTTAGAGCCCCCGTCAAAAACAAGGGGTTGTCCCTTTTTTGCCAATAAATTTTGAAATGGCTTATTATTTACTGTAGGTACTCATGGGGCCCCTATACCTCCTGGGCCCACCTGCAGCTGCAGGGCCTTCTTCCTCTGTAGTTACACCCCTGATTAATATGAAGAGGGAAATTGGGGTGCAAGCAGGGCAGCCATCAGGGGGGGACAGGGGGGAGAGTTGTAGGGAGCCCCAAGGGTAAAGGGTCCCGGCCACGCCACACTTACTTGATTAGCCGGGCCCCCCATATTTGTGAGAGCTGCTGACTTCGGGAAGGCATGGATGTTTAAGGGGCCCTGGCCACCAATTTTCTTATAATGTGTGGGGGGGGGCTGGCCACCAATTTTTTTTCTCATGTGGGGTACTAGCCACAAAAATATTTTTTAATGGAGGGCCCTGGCCACAAATGTTTTTTAATGGGGGGCCCTGACCACCAATATCTTTTTATTAACATGTGGGAACCCTAGCCACCAATATTTTCTTTTTTTTTTTACTGTGAGGTGGGGGGCGGACCAGTGGGTTGGGGAGGGCAGACCTGTAAGTGGGACTCGTGGTGGCTGCAGAAATTTTGTCGTATGGGGCCCTGAGATTTCTGATGGTGGTCCTGGGTGCAGTATGCAAAGTCTAATTTTGAAGGCTGTGTTTTTACTTGTAATGCCACTTTTCTTCCCATAATTCCAGTGTAATTGCAGCCATGCTCCCAATTTGCTTCTGCCACAATTATCCAAACAGATAAAATTGCTCTTGTAAATTGGCACACCTGACCCTAACCTGAGTTTTCAAAACCCGCAACCATCCCGCGTTTGCACATTTCTGACATTACGGAGGGGGCAGGGTGGGGCAGCGAGCGTCTACAGATAACTGGGAAAATTGCTGCCTGCTTGATTTCCAGTCCAGTATAAGGCGTAAAGTGTAGCATCAGTAGGAGCTGTTGAAGGACACACAAGTTAGGTGGCGAGAGTGGGTGTGCCTACCTGCCTCACCTCTTAGAGAGAGCGCTGTCTAATGCAGACAGCACTCAGCACTCTAATGCATTCAGGGGACTCCATTCTGCAACAGTAGAAGGTAGCATGCTAAGTGCAAAAAATGGCCAATTGCTTGCTTTTTTTGCACTTTGTGCACTTCAGTCTACTTTGTAAATGGACCCTACTTGCTTCAGTCAAAAATAAAGAACTGCTTGTTTAAGTAGAACTCTGTGGCCATATAAATTGTTTACCAGTGAAGATGAAGTTCTACTGATTAGGCTGTCAGAGGGATGCTGGGAGTACAACAATAGCTTGTGATGTTAGTAATGTAGGAAGTATAATGACTATATACATTAATGATGTGTCTTTATTATTTTAACCAATGCCATTTTCTAGTTAAGAACCCCCAAGATAATAACATTTCTCTGCCCTAAACTTACCCCTGGTTCAGAGTTCAGTATGTGCTGCTAATTATCTATCCACTCACCAAATGTTTTCAGTCCTGACTCAAAGAAAACAACAAATAAAAGGAACTTTCATTGGTCCCAACACAACATTCAGCGTAACAGTTTCTTAGGCAGATTGGAGCTGGGCTGCTCTTAATATGATGTTCGCTATGCTGCTTCCTTCATGAGCTGACAACACAGAGTGCTGATAATTAGCATTCTTGGCTGATTAATATCATTGTTCTGCTGAATACAGGGTTTCATGTCAGCTCCTCAAGCTCCATACATTTGTTAATTTCTTTTATAAGTAAACACATTTAAGCAGATATAAACGATATTTAATTTGCTTTCCTCTGTATCTGGCAGCAGCGTACCCCTGGCTGGCAGCGCCGACTCGCAGGGATCTGTGAATTGAAACAGCAGGAGCTTTTCAGGTCAAGACGGAGGTGTTGCGGCAGAGCTCTTTAAGGGAAGTATTAACAACACCTGCAGGCGGCTTCCCTTATTAAAGTCATTGGTGCTAATTTCCATAAGTGATAAAGTCTTTCCATTTCTGATTAACAAAGCACCACGTCTTCTAACAACATGTCTAATGAGCAACCAGACTGAATGCTTGACTTTCCTTTTCCCCTTTCTCATCATATGAGAAAGGGGAAAAGGCTACCGGAGCCACAACCGAAATGTAATACGCTGCTGTATTTACACACACAGTGTTTGTGATGGTGTTACTACTAAGATAGAGGCCAGATAGAGCTGCGCGGTGCAGTCTATTTAACTCAGCTTCAACAGATGGAGACTGACTCCAGGTCATCAGTGAGCTAATGATCCATTTCTGGTATTTTCTAAAACCTAGTTTAAAGTAAAATGGCAGTGGCATATCCCTGACTGTCATATAATATTGTGACTTACACGAGCTTGATAAACGGCCCGAAACATTGCTGTAATGCCCTAAGAGTGCAATAAAGGCATTTTAATTGAAATTATTCCATGCTGCTGTTCCAATTTACTTCCAGATTACAGGAGGAATGGAGACATTTTGCTATAAGTATTTTTATTTAAAACACCCCCTCAGCAATAAGCATTTACTTGTCTATTGCAGTTATTATAATGAAAGAATCCTTCTGATTGGCTCCTGGATCAAATTTTGTTCTGCTATTACCCATTTAGTGGCATGTGTTTATTGTTTTTTTAGAGTTAGAGATTATAGGTCTCATTTAATAGTGCAAGCGAAAAATGCAATTTTCCTAGGCAAACTTCTATGTTTTTACCCACAATGTAGCTTTCCCCCCAAATTCTTGGATAAATGAAATTTTCCAGTCAGCTGACATCAATGATAAAACCCATAAAGGAACCCTGGAATTACTGGTCACGGATTCAGTAACTTTGAGCAGATGCATTAGATGCATACCACATAGGCTGTTTGGAAAGGCTACATAAACATGACTATGACTAGGAAAGGAGTACTTGCTACAGTTTTTTACAAGGATACTACAAACGCACTAGTTTAGTGTAAGAAACCTGAAAAATCCATATTCTTTCTGAAAAAGAATTCATTCGTTTTGGGGAGTTTCAATCAACTTGGAAAAAATATGGTTATGAATACTATTACGTAAATATTATGGGCATTTATTTTCCTGTTTATGCAACATGCAACAAATATGTTCAGCATGGATTATAGATAGATGAAACAAGTACAGAAAAGTACAGCCCCCCCCCAAAAGGAAATTCTGTTGCTGTCTATACTTTGTGATATTTAGGAACATATCTGTCAAAGGTGCTAATCAATAATCAATTCTTCAAACCCCTCCACACACACAGGTTATCATCATTCTCTCTGTTCATTTGCCCCTAACTGTCTTATACAGGGTACCTATTTCCTCACTACTTCAGTCCCTGCATTTTCCTCAATTCTATTGCCCCAAATAGTTAAATATTGCTCTGTACTCTTCCATTCATCTGTTTCAGCTGACTATAAAGCTGTCCTATATTTACATTAAGAACAGAGCAGCAAAGACAAATAGCATAAAGTCACAGGGCAACTGTCTCTGAACTACAACCCACCCAATACCCAGCATAAGAGATACGCTGCACATTAAACACTTGACTAGTAGACGTTCAAAGCAAATTCAACAAATACAATCACAAATGGTCAGATGTGATGCATCGTGCCTAACTGCCTAGCATCTATACCTGACATTTAACAGAGCTTAAAGGAGAACTCAAAACCACCACTAATAAAAACCCCTACCCAGTACCCTACATAGTCCCCCCAACCTGCTGTCCTTCCACATAGGTGATAACATTTATAAATGCCCCTAATCCTTTAATCGCCAATAAGTGCAGAGTAAGCGCAGCAGAGCTCACGGGTGCCATTTTCCGGCTCTTCGGGTTTCTCTGGGAATTCAGTGCCATATTGGCGCATGCGCAATTGGAGCAGTCTTACAGTTTATTGCAACTGCACATCCGCCAAAAGTGACAGAAATTGCCGAAGGGAAGGAAGAGGACCCAGAGAAATCCAAAGAGCCGGATGATGATGCCCATAAGCCCCAGCTATGCTTACTCTTCATTTATAGGTGAGTATATGATTAGGGTGACTTAAAGTTGTTATTACCTATGCAGGGGGAGAGCAGGGAGGGGGGACTATGTAGGGTACTGGGTAGGGGTTTTATTTGTGAGGGGTTGGCTTTTCCCTTAAGCCACACCAAGCCTTCATTATAATCCAACTATAGGTTTCCCATTGGCTACAAGATGCAAAGGAGCATTGAGTGCATTCACCTTTCTGATTTTTGTATCCAAACTAGGACTCTGCACCTTAGTCTTTGTAACTAATTTTAAGTGTGCCTCACCTAGATGTAGGAGATTATTCAAATTCATAATTTATTTTCTGTTTGTTCATATGTGTACGTGTATAACAAAATGTGGCTAGAGCCTAAGACTAGGACCCTATCTGGTGTTGCATGCTCCAAGTGGCAGGTGTCTTGGGACTTCATTGTGGAAATCATTTGTAGGCTAAAACATTAGCCATTATGCATGCAATGTCATACTGATTAGGTCAGTCTGTCGGAATGGCTATGGCCAACAATGCAAAGAGTGAATACAGCAATTACCCATAAAGCTTGTGGCTGCAACATTCACTCATCTAGCTGCAGCCAAGAGAGGCTAGTGACATTGTTTTCACAAAGTTCTTTACAGTGGCGGTTCATCTTTAAGTTTAGTACTGTATAGTCACCTTGCCTTTAGACAGTCTATACGCCATAAAAATGCCTTTAAATGCAATGTTTGACCATGGTGTGCTTAAAAGAAAACATCTGATTGGTTGTTATGGCGTTCCACCCCTGGAGTCAATTTTACTCATAAGTAAATAAAACTCCACCCACCAATTCCATATATTCTCATTACTTACCAGACTTACATGTACCTATATGTTTGTGCTTGTTATAAAACTTATTGTAATGTAATTTAGTTATCGTTTTCCTTCTTGCCATATTTAAAAAAACAGTTTTCCATCTTAAATTCCTCCCAGTGTAGGAAAACCTCTAAAAGTATAAATCGCTAAAAAAAGGTCCAAAAGGATTAGCACAGCTCCAGTTGACTCCAATTGACTCCTATAGGACGTTTTTGTATTGGAGTTTGTGTTTTTTACACTGAATAAATTTAAATTGTTGCGTTTTAGAGAAATTAAAAAAACACAAATTGTTTGAGAAAAATTAGATTTGTAAAATAAATGTGAACTTAATAAATAGGCCCTGTAGTGCTTGATATTCCTGCAATAAAAAACACTACAGTGAAATCATAAGCTACTTTGTGTTTACTGCAGGTGATAGTTTATTCCTATTTGTAAGAACAATATTTATGCACTTGACCGGTCTTTTCAACCACTGAAACTTTAGGCTGTATGGGAAGTAAGTTGCTGTGACATGGAGCTGGTCAGAGATAGGTTTTATTTTTTCTATGGGACACTTAGACCATTATGCTCTTACAGGTAAAGACATTTATAATTTCCCCATGTGATATAAGCTTCAAATGCTAAAAGTTGCTGTAAGTAAAATAACACAGTGAACTCTTGTATGTCATGTTGTGATTGAGCTCCTTTTAAAATTCTTGTTAGATATCTCCGTTCCACATTATCTGCCAGCAGCAGAGCCTGCTCGCTAAGTTGTACTCAAGAGTAGACAATGCCTATCAAAAACAAGATAACTGGTGATTTGATGTATAAACTGCACGGTTAAGGCCTGAGCTCTTAAACCAATATATTTATTATGAGCAAAGCATGCCCTTTAGCTGCACAGACACTTGCTTTAGTGCTGTGATGAGTCTCCTGATGATCATTTGTGTCACACATTGAACCAGACTATTTTCGTTTTCCTCGCAGCTTTATTTTCTTTACAGTTTCACAGAGTTTCTTGTTGCTCATTTATAAACACATGACAAGCTTTTCCAAATGAATCCAATGTAACACTTTACGGTTTATTATATGTTCCCCGTTTCTACAAAGAGAGACTACACATATATATGGTTATATTTTCCCATGAAAAATGTACAAGCCATGTTAATTAATTTGAATATAAACATGTTTTTTTCAACAGCAACTCACTGAATAATAACACTAAGGGCTTTGACTCAAGAGGCCTTTTTAAGCCAACAGAGGTGCCCAACAGCACCACTTGCAGCTCCAGTTTACTTGAACTGAAAACATGTGATAGCCCAGGACCCTCAGCCAAAAATCACTCACTTGAGCTTTTAAGGCTGAAAAATATACATCCCAGTGATGTCATGAATTTTCTATTTCTCTAACGAAAGGGAAGCAGCAGTTGGGTATTTGGGTAAAAATGCAGGTGTAAAATGTGCCCAGTGTCGGATTCAGGTGTCCAGGGCCCACCGGGGCTGCCATCTCAGGGACACCACAGTCCTGAGCTCCTCCACACATCAAACAACTTTTATTTTCTCCTTGCAGCCACAATTTGAGGTGGGGGGAGGGCCCACCAGGTTTTTTTTTCCCAGTGTCCCACCAGCCCAGTCCAACCCTGTTGTATCACAATACTGTAGACTTTTTATCGTGATAAATTGCTTTGAATAAGAATTTTCTGACCTGACCTAGTCTATACATTACAAACAGAAAATGTAAATGCCCAGTATGGAGATATTAAGGGGTTGAAATTTTTTTTTCGCTCCACATTTTTATAAAGTTGTTCCTCACTCAAGAACATTGGGGCATATTTACTTACCTGTAAATTTTCACTGCGGAAGCCTCCGCCACACGCAACTCTGTCAGACGTTACTTCATGATGAATACACATATTTGTCAAAACACAAAATTACATGCAAAAGAATGTTGGCGTACTTTCGTCAGCGATGATTCGTTGGGGCGAAAATTTCATAACATATTTTCTCTAGCATTACTTCCTTCCTATTGGAACTTCATTAACTTACTTATGTTTTTGTCTTAAATTAAAATTAAATTAAATCATTATATGTAACATACGGGTCTATCAGTTTTATGTGACCTTAGTTTAGCATTGGGATCCTGATTGAACCCAGCTATTTATTACAAAATAACATAAAGGGAAAAGATGACACATCTGTTTCTGTTTGCTCTGTTTCTTTACATTGATAAATGCAACAAATGCAAAAAGTGCATTGGCCAAGACTACCTGCTAATTGATTGTCGCAATTGTAGACTTGCTTACTTTCTATGTATATAAAGCTCTGTGTTCATTTACATACTTTGCTCCCGCATTTCTGCAATAAATCATTGTGTCGAGCCCTGTTATTGCTTTTCATAGAAGGGAAAATTCATTTTATAGAGTTGTAAGGAATAAAGTTGGGTTCCTTTCTTTACTAAAGATAAGGCCGTCTCCAGAGTATTGGAGCCATGGCAATAATAGTTGTTATGCAAAAGCAATTCAGAGACAGAATGAGATGCAGTAAAACCATATCACAAGGACAGAGGTTCACAAACGCAGGCCTCCAGCAGAGCGAAAGCTCTGAGGCTGCTAAAATAAGTCCGGCTGCTTGGAATGCCCATTACCGATGTTATAGCCAGAGTTAGAGTTAAAACAAGCAGAAAGCCGATTATGAAAGGAAAATTTGACATCTGAACTGCGGTATCCTGATGAATTCCCAGCAGTGTGAATTTGAGTGCCTTTATTTACATGCTCCTGACTGTCAGGAAAAGCAGTTGAATTCAGTTTCTTTGGGGTGTTTTAATTCAGCACCCGTGTTAACTATAAATACCCATGCCTTTTGGCTTAGATCAAGTGTAATATCTGTTCTTATCAGTGGATGGGGTGCATCTTAGCTAATGGATGTATCCATGTGGATCCTCAATTAAGGGATGGAGAGGCAATTGATCCTCTGGCTGAAGGCTAGTATATGATTGGAGCTCGAGTTTTGTCCTCCGGGCCTTGCAAACCTGGGGTACCACAGCATCACTGGTGTAGTTGGCACCAAAGGCGCTGGCACTTCTCGCACTCTTGCAGTTTTCTATGCAATAATGCTCTTAAGCCCCCGGCCTTTTGGCTAAGGCTAAGAAATGTTTAAATTGCAGCTGATAGGTTGGGGCTCTACACAGCCACACTTTTATGAATGTTATATACTATTCATTATTAGCACTTTTTAATGATTTGGTGCGATACATCTGGGTTTGCACTAGTCTAGGGGGAGATGTATGGTCATTAGGCTCCTTCTCCCCCTGAATCCTGGCCCAGAGTGGTTCCGGACCACTAGCATGGGAATGATAAAGGGGTTCCCGTAGCTCGAGGGTTCCCTCAGCAACCTGTGTCAATAGATGCAGCACACTTGTGTCTAAAGAACAAGTGCACACTAGTGATGGGACCTGTTCTGCTTGGCTGAAAATTTTCGTAAATTTGCCAAAATGCATTGAAGTCTGTAGGCGACAATTTTTTTTTTTTTGATGCTACAATTTTTTTTTTTTTTTGATGCTACAAATTTGATAGGGAATAACAAGAATTCCAGTACAGCTGTAACTGGGGCATTGTGTAAAATATGTAAAATTGTGTTGTTTTGGAAGAAACATTTTACTTCCCAAATGAAAACTTTGTTTGTGAGGTGTAGTGTAATCCCTCACCATTTCTGTTTCCTTTCTATACTATTTTCTGGCAAGAAACAACAGTTTTATCTTGCTTTATGGCAGGGTTTACAGATAAACAACTGAGGATGACAGCGCTTGTCACAGAGACAATATATTACAGGTATTGGACCTGTTATCCAGAATGCTAAGGACCTGTGTTTTCTGGATAGCGGATCTTTCTGTAAATTGGATCTTTATAGCTTTAGTCTACTAGAAAATCATGTAAATATTAAATAACCCCAATAGGCTGGTTTTGCTTCCAGTAAGGATTAATTATATCTTAGTTTGGATCAAATACAAGGTATTGTTTTATTATTACAGAGAGAAAGGAAATCATTTTTTTAAACAAATTGTATTATGTGGAGTCTATGGGAGACAGCCTTCCATAATTTGAAGGTTTCTAGATTTCGGATCCTTTATAAAATAAATATATCTGAAAGGTTCATATACATGTATGATATAAAGCTGCCTGGGGTGGTCTTTGTCCAGTTTAGCCATGAGACTGAAAGAGGCAACCACTTAACTTTTACAAGATATTAGAATATGAATTCTGAAGCATTGCCTGACAGCAGTATCCCTATAGATTCCGTTTACTGTTCCATCATTGCTACATGCCTATTCAAATCTCGACATTGCTGCCTTTTAGACGCCATTAAGAGTAAACAGCAACATAATCATTACAAATATGCATTTGTTCTTCATTTACAGCAGGGGTAGAAACCATACTTGTTACTGCAATATAGCTTTTACATTTGGTAAACAGGCAATTGATCACAATAAGCCCATAGCCTGGTGTAATGGTATACAGAACTCTGCTCCTATATCTAAATAATATGAAACTAATACGACTGTACGCTGCAAATAGAGAGACATGGTTATATGTGATGTAAGTAACCCAGAAGTTGAATAATATGAGATTTATAGGAACATATATTGCATATTGTCATATTGATAAATGTTCCCTCTATCTCTCTCGCCCACCTTTTTCTCCTACTCTCTCCTTGACCCCCCAATTGGATTGGATTCCAGCGCAAGATGCTAACATCTGCAAGCGCCTTCATTTCACACGGACATAAGTACAAACCGAATATCGGCATGTTTTTTTATTGTTTGACATCACCATAGGATAAAATATGGCCTTGTTATTTCAAGTTGCGTCTGTTAATCATACAAAATGAACGCACATGGAAGCCCGCGATACATTTCTAGATGCAGATAACAGTGCTGAAATAGGTAGAGTTTGGGAACTTACAACAGCCTTTTATTTAGAGACCGTCTGAGCTGTCGACTACTTATCCAAACATGAATGAGGAAACATTCAGGTCAGTCACTGATGATGCATAAAGGAGCTCTGAGGCCAAATTGCTTGAAGTCAACATCATTTAAAGTTACCGTTGTTTGGTAATGCAGGGATACATCTGAGCCAGAAAAAAACATGTATCTGCATATTTTCTACCAGCTTACTTTAAACAGGTGATGTAAATCCAGCTTGTTTGGTCACTGAGATGAAGAACATCTGACAGAGATGAAGAACAATGAAGTATCCTTGCTTATTTATGTAATTCTGTTTTCCTTCATTTGTAATATGAATACTCTATGGGGCAGATTTACTAAAGGGCGAAGTGACTAACATTAGCGAAAATTCGCCAGCGTGATGTCATTTCGTTACTTCGCCGATTTACTAATGGGCGCAGGTGTAATTTCGCTAGCGAAGGAGATAGACTCTAGTGGTAATTCTCTCCCTTACGCCTGGCAAAGTTGCGCTCTGGCGAAGGGACGTAACTACGCAAATTCACTAAAATGCAGATTTCACTGAACGTTACCTCTATCGCCAGACTTTCCTTCGCCACCTCAGACCAGGCAAAGTGCAATAGAGTAGATAGGACTTCCTCAAAAAATAGTTGAAAATTTTTCTAAGTCCCAAAAAATGCTTGTGACTTCATTTTTCAGGGTGATAGGCTGCAAAAGATTGTAAATGTTTTCTGGGGTACCCGGCCTCCCCCCTACATTTCCTAACATATGTCACATAAACTATACACTGGGATCATGTGTAGGGCAATATAACAACTCTATTTAATTTTATTAAGGTTTCCCGGGTATATACGTCCATGCAAATTAGGCACTTAAAAACCAGATGTACTGCCAAACCGAGCTTTCTGTAGGCTGCTAGTTCACATAGAGGCCACCAAATGGTCAAATACAGCCCTTATTTAGCATCCCAGGGACTTTGTTCATGCTTGTGTTACTCCCCAATACTTTTTTGAGTGTGGTTCCCAGGTAAAAATAGGTTGGTGACCCCTACACTACACCAAAAATGAACTTTCACTACACTCATACCCAGTCATCCATGAACCTGAAATTCAAGGAAAGAACAAGATGGCAATAAAGAGAAAGACGCAGCTCCTTCACTTCTGTTAGAAGCATAAACATAACGGATTTGTGGTGCACTCGAATTTCCCAGTTTTATTTTTTAAGACCCACTTTTGTGGAGTAAGAGCATGCTTTGCTAAACCTGAAATGTAATCCTTAAAATGAAATGAAAAGTAGTATATTATTTTTCCAAGTTATTATCGAGAGGTCGTAATAATATTTTACTACTTTTTTGTTTTTATCATTTTCTTATTTACTGTAAGAATAATATGGCGTGCCAAACAATGTAAACCTCATTTCGTGTGCCAGAGACTATAAGTGTCATTTGAATATATATTGAAATAGAGTGAACCACTTACGATTTCTATAAAAATATGTCTTTGCCCAAAACATAACAGTTTTCTTGCACCATTTTTAAGGACAGTTTAAATTGAGCTCATTTAACTCAATCACTACCTGGAAATTTTCAAGCAGCACTGTAAAATCTGTTTGGGGCTTTTATACATGCGAGTTTATTTCTACAGCTTCTGTTTCATTTTCTTTTCAGGTGTGTGTATTTGTAATGTAGTCATGCTTATTGTAATGTGAAAGTACACTAGTCACATATATATGCACATGAATGGATCTGGCGCAACTGTCATGCACCTCATTCTTTTCAATAGGCAAAAAGGTCTGACCATATGGCAAGATGTTTCTATAAAGTTGCACAAAAGAAAGCCCCTTAGTGCTTAGTCTCTTGTTTCCGGGTCTGGCTGCACTCTGTACCTAGGGGAGAATTGTAAATGTGGTTCTAGGTGCACCTAATGGTGAAATGGAAATATAGTTCTAGGCGCACCTTGTGGCGAATTGGAAATCTCCCTTTGTTTGAAAGGGGAAAGAAAAATGTAATGGCAAAATGGAATTCTGGTTCTAGTGCACCTAGTGGTGAAATGTGAATCTGGTTCTAGGTGCGCCTAGTGGCGAATTGGAAATCTGGTTATAAGTGCAAAACCCTCTACTTACCCCCTGCCAACTTGCATATCTATAAAGCTGCCAGTGCAAGAACACTAAGAGGCACAAAAGCAAGCCCTTTAGTGCTCAGTCTAAAGGCCCTTGTTTCGTGGTCTGGCTCACTCTGAACCTAGGGGAAAATTGGAAATATGATTCTAGATGCATCTACTGGGGAAGTGGAAATCTGGTTCTAGGTGCACCTTGTGGCAAATTGGAAATCCCACTTAGTTTGAAAAGGTAAAGAAAAATGTAATGGCAAAATTGAAATTTGGCTCTAGTGCACATAGTGGTGGATTGGAAATCTGGTTCTAGGTGCACCTAGTAATCAAATGGAAATCTGGTTCTAGGTACCCCTAGTGGCAAATTGCAAAGCTCTCTACTTACCACCTGCCCCTGCCAACTTGCATATCTGAATGACACAGACAATGATCTATTCATTCTATTCATGGGGGGAAAGGTCTCTGTGCTCAGTTTTGGAGCACAGAGACTTGACGTGATGGGATGTAAAACCCATGCATTTATCAATGAATTTCCCTGCTATCACAGTACAGTATGGAGCTGACCATAGGGAGACATCTTGCTCTAGGGCAAATGTCTTTCCCTCACTAAATGGCAACTAATGCATCTTATTTGTCAGAATAATAAAGTCTTCACCATTTGTGCACAGTGCATTTAGCACTTTGTTTTATGGTTTACACCTTTTAATATTCATTAAAGGAGAAGGAAACCCTTTCGGCGCAAAACCCCTTCCCCCCATAGGCCCCCCTCTTTCCCCCCCGGGCAAATGCCCCTAAGTTGCTACTTACCCCTCTGCGCAGGTCCTCTCCCGTGGAGTTCGCAGGCGCCATCTTTTCCCGTGTGGTCTTCTCCTTGGATTCCCTGGCGTTTGGCAGTGCATGCGCAGTAGGAGCATTTGCTGGTTGGAATCTACTGCACATGCACCGAAAGTCACGAAGTTGCAGAAAAAATAAATTGGAAAACTTTTGCCGCATGCTCAGTACAGCTGAAATGGCAAATGATCCTACCGCGCATGCGCCGGCAAATGCCGGAGAATCCAGGAAGAAGACCGCATGGGAGAAGATGGCGCCTGTGAACTCCATGGGAGAGGACCTGCGCCGAGGGGTAAGTAGCAACTTAGGGGCATTTGCCCGGGGGGGAAAGAGGGGGGGCTATGGGGGGAAGGGGTTTTGCGCCAAAAGGGTTTCCTTCTCCTTTAAAGGGGAATGTAATATGCTTCATTGCCCAAAAAAACCTTTGCAAAGACACTTGCGAACGTTAGCGACCATGTTTGCTCCATTTTTGCCTAATTAAGACCTCAATGACTTCCTCGCAAAGTTTGTGACCAAATTGCTTTTGCGAACCTTTGTAGTGTATGTAATACAATTTCACAATTACTAACTGATTTTCTTCTTTTTTTGCGACAAATATTTAACGAAACTCCAGATCAGGTTTTAAGGTTTGCAATGCACAGTTAAGATTCACAATGCAATAAAAGCCTAAAGAAGAATACTACATTTGGCAAATTTTTGTTCGCAAAGTTTATTACATTCCCCCTATGTGACCTATGGGGCTTTAGCATTTGAGGGATGTGCCTCCCATGGACACTGGTAGAGTGTTACTATTGTAACATATGTTTTAACCAGGGTTTGTGTGGCACTCAGAATTTGGGATTCTGTGCCATGTTCTCACTCCACCATAAAGATAGCCATAGTTTTACAGTATTTCTCTTTTGATCTCCTTGTTCTTGATAGATTTGATTTGGCTTACTCTCAATCTGCCTTTTTTGTTTTGTCTTTGCTCTGCATTTGGGTGCACCATGTGTATCTAAATTTGGCTGATATGTAAAAGCAAAGAAAAAGGATCTCTTAAAAGTGCTCTTGATTACTAGAACCCTGAGGTAATATAATCAGTGTCCAAATCGATGGAAATAATAATGAGACTGTTCAGCTCTGACTAATACTATCCTTCTAATTAATGGTAGTATTAAGGCAAAGACAGAGACTGTACTCTTTGTATTCATTTATTGTCACTTTAATAATCTGGCAGAAATTCATTTATTTCTCTGAACAATGTCTTTACATTCACATGGAGAGGCGAGCGTGTGCCTGTGAATGGCCTTTCTTTGAAAGGGGAAAGATAAATGTATATTAACCTTCAATAATATGATTCCTTGTGCAAATAGTGCTTCCTACACATTAATGGCACAAATACAATTTGTCTTTTTTTTTATTCAGTTATATATGAAATTAAAAATATAGATGATTGCTGATTTTTTAACCTTTGTGCCAATGGGTGTAGGGGCAAATATATGCCTTACTCTCTTCTTCATCACACACAAACCCCCCCAGTCAGGAATTGTTTCTTAATCCCATCCTCCACCCATATCTTTGGTTTGTGTGTGTGTTGGACCCATAAGACAAATGGGGTCCTGTTATGTCCCTAAGTGTGTTCTGTAACTGAGGAGGTGCACTTTCATGCCACTTAAAGTTCTAGCATTAATGTCCAGGCTTAAGACCTATAGAAAGGTCAACTTCACACAACCTTCTTATGTACATTATTTCCCTGCTACCTTTGCTGTTCTATGAATAACTTTTCTATTTGCAACTAAATTTTTCACTACGTAGTTAGTAGTGTTATGGGGTTTATTTTGTACTAGAAATTGTTTCTGCTCTTCCAGATCATGTGTTGACTTCCCATTTATTTTGTAACAGCTATAACATTGTATCTTACTAATAAAGAGTTCTATTATCTATAAGTATATTCAAAACCTTGTCCTACAGTACCTTGTACATTCAAAACCTTGTACTATAATCACTGTTTATTATCTTCTGTTTGTTAAGTGATGATACTTCTCTCTTCGATGGCACTACAGCCCAGTTTGGACCTCCTTCAGTTTCCTGCCCATCCAGCCCTGACCATTGCTGTCTGTTTTCAGTTGTGTATATTAAATAGTTCTCTGCCTCCTTCACTGACTCTATCAGCCCATCTCTTGTTTTCATACTTTAGGGTCCTGGGTTCATCCATCTTAACCACATGTCCCGCCTACCACAACCAATGGACCCCAAGTGGGAGGTCTTTATGTAGCTGATATAACTCATGGTTTGTATTTGACACTCCAGAGACCGTTCTCATTGGCAGGACCATACATTTTGGATAACATCTTCCTTCCTTCCAACTCAAAAGAGTTGGGATACTTTGACTCCGAGAGGAGAGGGTAATAAAGGAATGAATATTTAATACTGCTTACCTTAATCACCCACTCACATTTGACTAGGAGGACTTATAAGTTCGCATGGGCCCCTGCTGCTCCTTTCCTTATCATAGGAGTCTTATTGCCTGCTAAATGTTATTATCATTCAGGTCCCACTGATTGCGATGGGCGAATTTGTCCCGTTTTGCTTTGGCAAAAAATTTGCAAATTTCCAGAGAAACTAGCGAAACAGTGAAAGATTTTCAGAACGTGAATTATGATGCCCACGTCAATTCTGACGCTCACACCAATTTTGACACGATCGACTTTTCCAACACGCGTCCAAAAATTTTTGACGCCACCTAATTTTCACTAGTGAATTTTCGCAGCAGTTTCTCAAATTTATTCGCCGGCATCGAAACACGGAAGTTCGCCCGGAAATTCGCGGCTGACGATTTTATTCGCTCATCGCTACCCACTTATATTTGTCCCTTGACCACAGCAGGTAATATCACATCCTTCTGATCCCAAAGGCTCAGAATGGATACGTTCTTAGGATTCTTCTGGATAGGTAAGTTATGCACCCCTGTACTGCATATTGTCATGTCAACATTTATAGCCACAATTCAACAACATTTCTCATTATTTCTCCAAACTGAATCTGAATAATTATCACAGAAACCGACCAATGAGAGACTCTGGCACTCAAGGTCACATTTTGGGGTAAATATCTTCCTCAAAGATCATCACGAGCCTTGAGATCTTATTGACTCATTAATTTAAACATGTGATGGGTGCAGATGCTGTGCTATAACAAGTTAAACAGGGTTGGAGATAAACTGTAACGCTGTATTGCATTTCCATAGGCACATGTATTCTGTGCCCAATAGATAAATGTAAATAATGTTTTTGTTTTTCCACCACGTCTCTATTAATGCATGTGAAGATCAATTAAGCATTATTCAGAAGTCAAATGCGTTATCTATTATATTCCCATCTGCAGTGTGGCAGATAAACACCTACTTCCCTTTGGAAGTGGCAGAGATAAAATATGATAAGTAATCAACATTGGAAGTAAGCGGCAGATATTTCCTCCCACTGGGATTTAATGAAGCATTTAAATTGCCTGAGCTGCCGAAGGCATCACTGTGTTTGCAACGTAGGGATCCATGACTGGAATTTTATGATACTTTGAATGAATGTCAAACTGACCAGATGAACAGAACAGTAAACAAGTATCCTTACATCTATCATCCCATTGCAAACAAATAAGCAGTTGTACTATTTGGAGCGTGTGATGTCACAGAAAGTAATTGAAGCCACTAATAGTGTTAAAAATGAATTTACAAAGAATAAGCTTTAATATTTTCAGAGATACAGACATGGGATCCAAAAAGTTACAGGAAAGCCATCTCCCATAGACTCCATTATAAGCAAATGATTCTACTTTTATATGATTTCCTTTTTCTCTGTAAAAATAAAACCGTACCTTGTACTGGATCCAAAACTCGGATATAAGTAATACTTACATGGAAAGTAATAATATGAAATGCTTTAATTCAATATTAGGAAATAGGAAAAGCTTTAGGATAATGCTGTACAAACATTGGATGCTTTGCTTGTTATTTACAAAAGTGACCAAACAGCAAACCAGGAAGTCACCATACTATAACATTTCACTGTTGGGTTTAGTCAAACTGGCACCCACACTAGCAACAGTGAGTCTGGAAACAAAAGCCCTGCAAATTAGCACAGCATAGAATAGTGATGAATAGATGCACAGCTTCAATATAAGATGTAGATAGAATTTGTCATAGGCAATAAACTATAGAGATGACAATCAAAACATGAAAATCAATCCACAAATGACTGCACTCAATTAGACTAATTGTAGTCTAAAACAGTTGCTAACTGATATTTGTTTATCCATTCAGGGTTTTCAATTATTTGTAATTTTCTTTTGCAACTCTCCTGTTTGAATGACCTGGTTGTTAGGGTGTCACCAACCATAGAAACCAAGGCAATTGTTTGAATGTCAGACTGGAAGATGAATAAATAACAAGGGTACCAAGAAAATCTTGCGTTTTAATAAAAATGTTTTCTTGTTGGCAGGTCCCTACCAGCATTTTACATTCCTTAACATAAATTAACATTTTAAATTGCAAGTTAGAAGTAAATGCATTGATAAAAAAAGAAATAGAAAATAAAAATAAGAAGAAAATGTTCATACTAAGATATGCTCTATGGTTTTTGTGTTGAACCCCATGATAGATAGATGATACATAAATAGATGATAGGTAGATAGATAGATAGATAGATAGATAGATAGATAGATAGATAGATAGATAATTGATAGATAGATAGATAATTGATAGATAGATAATTGATAGATAGATAGATAATTGATAGATAGATAGATAGATAGATAGATAGATAGATAGATAGATAGATAGATAGATGATAGATAGATAGATAGATAGATAGATAGATAGATAGATAGATAGATAGATAGATTGACACATAGATAGATAGATAGATAGATAGATAGATAGATAGATAGATAGATAGATAGATAGATAGATAGATAGATAGATGATAGATAGATAGATAGAGGACATGGGACATGACGGAGCCCACACTTTTCAAATGACAGGGGGCCTAGTTATTATATAACATTGATTTCAAACAAAGAAGTCTATGTAGATTTTGGGCATGGTCAACCATACAAATCTCTTGGAGAACAACATCTGGCGAAACATCTCTGTCCTTAAGTATGTTCCACTGTGGAAGGTAGAAGATGGGAATGTAGGGCACCAGATCAGCTTGCTTTTATTGCATTTTATCCTTCCATGTTGTTTTGGCTCAAACACTAAATGTTTTTTGTTTCTGTAGTTTCATTGTAACTCCAGGTTTATCTGCTGAGAGCCCCTGCTCTTGTGTTTGGGGTATTGCAGAAGAAAGTGGTATTCACAGCCCCATTATTGTTGCTTTCCATGTTGCCAAGAAATAAATAAAGACCTTTTAAAAGTTGCACAGACTGGAAGATGAATGGTGATAGTGGGAGGACAAGATGCAGATAAATAGCTGGAATGAAGGCCTCTAGTCAGAGATATAGATAGAGAAAAGGAGTACATACTGCAAAACAATGTCTCCATTGGGAACAAGTCATGTCAGCCCAACCCTGCTGCTGAAGCAATTCTATAATCTATTGGGATTGGAAATAGATTTGTTTTGGATTCTCTATGTGTCACTAGCCTGAAGTTCTGTAGTATTGATTTTCTATGTGAAATGCTGGCTAGAATAATGAGTACATATAAATATGCAAGTACATAGAGAGAGCGAGGATTAAAATGGTCCCCACTGCATGCACTTACATTTATGGACAGTAATTACATTTTCATATTCTTGTATTTCAATGAATGAGTTGAGTCTTTAGTATTTACTTAAAACACACTTACAGACAACACTGCTAGAGATGGCAATCCTGTGACATACACTGAGAAGCCATGCTACTGGGATGACCACAGCCTACGTAATAGAATCTTCTCCCCTCTATTGTGGTCTCAGCCCCAGCATGTGTTAGTACTGATTTTTGCTTCATCTCTATAAAAGTACAAAGCTAAATGAATATATTCCAAATCTGGAACAGTGCTGTTAAATATATTTCTTTAAACCTTTAACATCAGGTATTTTTGAGGAAAAGCGAATCCTTGCTGGGGTTTTTTTCTGTTTGTTTTTTTTGCTGGCAGTCATTCAGCATTTGTTTTTTTGCTCCAGTTGAGTAGAAAAAAATACATGGAAAACAATAATATGAAATGCTGTAATTTGATATCAGGAAATAGGAGAAGCTTTAAGATAATGCTGTACAAACATTGGATGCTTTGCTTGTTATTTACAAAAGTGACCAAACAGCAAACCAGGAAGTCACCATACTATAAAATGGGACATTACAGCATATTATATGTGACACTAGGAAAGATCTTACTTATTACAGGTATAGGATCTATTATCCGGAAACCCGATATCCAGAAAGCTCCGAATTACGGAATGGCTGTCTCCCATAGACTCCATTTTATCCAAATAATCCAAATTTTTAAAAATGTGGATTATTTGGATAAAATACTGATATCCTTTTTCTCTGTAATAATAAAACAGTAGCTTGTACTTGATCCCAACTAAGATATAATTAATCCTTATTGGAAGCAAAACCAGCCTATTGGGTTTATTTAATGTTTAAATGAATTTCTGGTAGACTTAAGGCATGAATGTATAAAAAATGCACACAAAATGCATTAGGAGCACGTCTGCCCCAACACCTTTCGTGACATCAGAGATGAGCGGGTCAGGGCAGGGCCTATAAATCGGGGTGCCACACAGGTTCGGGGTTGGAGGGATCTGGTGCAGTTCATATTTTTGTCAACCTGCACATCACTAATTCCTAGCACTACCATAGTCTAATCTATGCAGAGGTGCCATATTGTCACTTCTGGGGCTCAGACCAACTGTCTATACCAGGGGTCCCTAGCCTTTTATTACCCATGAGCCACATTCAAATGCAAAAAAAGTTGGAGAGCAACATAAGCATGTAAACATATTCTGGGGGTGCCAAATATGGACAGTGATTAGTTATTAGCCTCTATTTGGACTGACTGACTGACTACAGAGGGTTCTGTTTGACAGTACACTTGGTTTTTATACAACTAAAGCTAGACTTGAAGCCAGCAATTCAAAAATAAGAACCTGCTTTCAGGCAATTAGGAGCAACATTCAATGGGTTGGTATGCAACATTTTGCTCATGTGCCACTGGTTGGGGATCATTGGTCTATATAGTAACTATATCCTAAACTCAAACAGCAATAATGGGATCCTTCGTGTTACATGAAGCAGCTAAAGGCTACTCTCCTGGGTGTCTGTATGGTTATTCAGGCCAACCACCTTGCTCATCAACTCATTAATGTTTATAGGAGTCACAAAGCAGGAATATAGCAAACCTGTCCCTTGAGGTACACTTGTACACTGACTCAGAAAGCTCCCAAGAATGTGTTTCTTCTGTCACTTCTGAAAGAGGTTGTAGCAATAGAAATTAAACTAATGGTGATTTAGGCAGTACTACACTATTGCACAAAATAGTCCTCCTTCTCAAGTTTCTGAACCTTTGACTGAATCCATGCTGGGCCAGTTTCTCAATACTCTCTCAACTTCTGTATTTCTACCCAGAGGTATGTGGCTTGAGAGATAATAATCTACATAGTTGTTCTGTGTGATTCGATGTGAACTATCTGTGGGACTAAATTAGTTGCTAGGGTTTACTAAATTTCTTGCAAGCTAGAAACAGCTCAAATGAGGTCTTTGGGTAGATCCCAATAAAGCTGATGTGTGAAATACAGCTCCCTAGAAAGAGTATTGTGGGGGTCATTTATCAACACTGGGCAAATTTGCCCATGGGCAGTAACCCATGGCAACCAATCAGATTGCTGCGTTCATTGTTCTACTTGCAGCTGGCTTTAAAAAGCTAATCACTGATTGGTTGCTATAGGTAACTGCCCATGGACAAATTTGCCCAGTGTTGATAAATGAGCCCCACATGTGTGTAGGAAAATGACATGTTGTGAGTGGTAAGAAAGCCTACATTGTCATCCAGAAATAACATAAAATTATATGTCCACGTGGAATTCTAATCCTTACCATGTTTGGTGAGGGTAATAAACTGGCCTTTCTTGTATTAGAGATATCTCTATCACTTAATAGTAAATCCTCAGAACTCTTATTCAAGCTATTTGCACCAACCGTTGCAATTCTTTTCACTACCCCTACAACATGAAGGGCAGTGGTAATTACACAGAGAGACATGCATTTCCACTAGGGTGGTTATAAAGTATAAACCTGTAAATATGATATACTCTGTTATATGAGAGACAACTTCCTTTTTCAACGAGGTGTACTTTGGAGAAGGTAGGGCTACCTTGGGTACCTTGGGAGGACTTTACATATATTTTCCAAACATAACTGTTAAGGGACTACACTTAAAAGTCTAATAGATGTCAGGGAAAACTGTAAACATTTCTTTTAGCAGATATTACTGCTCAAAGAGCCATTTCTCCCTCTAGGTATTCAAAGCATTTTTTCATGATGCAGTAAAATAGTAGTATGAAAAGCACTCATCAGTTGCACTATACAAACTCTCTGTAAGACGCGCCGGGAGATCTCCTTGGCTTCTTACCTCCCAGCGTGTCTCTCATCGACTGATGGCGCACATGCTTGCACTTCCAGCTTCCTCTGTAAGTGACGCTGGCATCTGACACCGAGCGTCTTGACGTCTGTATCAAGTCGCAGGCGTCATGACATCATTCGGATGCGTCAAATTTGAATTTTTGCTGCTGCTTAAAAGGCCATGCCCAAGCTGGTTCCAGTTTTTCTGATCCTGCCGAAGCATTCTTCATTATTGAATTCATGGTTTTTTACTTTTTGCCTGACTCTTGACTTTGTTTTCTGCCGCCTGCCTTGAACCTTTGCCAGATTTTGACTACGTCTTCTCTTCATCCTTGCTGGTACCTCGCTTACGATTATTGTTATGCACTTCCTTGTTGGATTCTGCAGCAGAAAGCCCGGGGCCCCAAAAGGGCGTCGGTGAATCCAGGAACCCACAGGGTACCAACCAAAGTTCCTGACAACGTGTTTGTTAAACTCTCTTGCTTTCTTCCTTAATTCCATACCCCCTATGTAATTTATTTGCAGGTAAAGCTATTTCAAGGTAAGAAATCTAATTTAGGGGAATACAAATAAGAGTACACATCACACAAAAGATAGTGGAGGATTCTGTATTTGTGTTTTTTTTGTTAAACTTCCTAAACATTTCCAACCAACTTAAATTATTTGTGAGAACTCATTTGCTTGTCTTGCTCTGCTTGGAACATGTGATGTGGGTCCAAGTAACCCTGAGGTTAATTGTCTGAAGGGAAAATGTATTTATTTCATTATATAAAAGTATGGAATCCCTTATTCAGAAAACCTGTTATCTAGAAAACTCCAAATTACAGGAAGACCATCTCCCATAGACTCCATTTTATCCAAATAATTCAAATCTTTAAATACTATGTTCATTCGTTCTGTAATAATAAAACAGTACCCTGTACTTGATCCAAACTTAGATTTAATTAATCCTTATTGGAAGCAAAAACATCCTATGGAAAAAAAAACTTGAATTTTTAGAGCTTTATCATAGCCCAAAGCTGCTAAAAATCCAAAAAAATACTGTCATGGTCATGTAGAAGTCAATGGCAGATTTCCCTGAAGCTGTTTCTTGACATCGTGATATGCACTGGATAATAAAGTCAGGCTTTTGTGCCCGATAATCCAAAAGTCAAGTTTTCATAGCGTAAATTCGCTAAAATCAAGCGTTTGGATAGTCAATCATGTGATACAAATTGACACTTGATTTTGCTGCGGCGTTTTGTCACTCTGATTTTTTAGAAAATAATTATTGATAAATGAGTTCAATTCATGGAAGGGAGTTTGGTCGACTTTGTTTTCATAAAAAACTTGCCAGGATCGCCCCTGCCCCAGCCAAAATCTGCTGGAGGGCACCAACACATACTTGTAATATTGGATTATGCAACCAGATATTCAGAAGCAGTGCCTTTAAGGAATACTTCCGCAAAATGTATAGCCAAAGAGATGGTCCATTTGTTTTCTAGGGTGGGAATACCTAAAGAAATCCTGACAGATCAAGGCACATACTTTATGTCCAAAATAACCAAAGAGTTGTGTCGCCTCTAAGGTATCAAACACTTACATACCTCAGATTACCACCCTCAAACTGATGGCTTGGTGAAAATTATTATATCGCTCAAATGCAGGAGCGGATTGCAGCAGTGTTACCTATTGTAAAGGAACACATGGCCCAAGCCCAGGAGGCTCAAAGCAGGATTTATAATAGATCTGCAAAAGTAAGGACCTTAAATCCTGGTGATAAAGTCTTGGTACTTATCCCCACAGTTGAAAGTAAGTTCCTGGCGAAGTGGTAGGGGCCTTATGAAATTGTTGAAAAGGTTGGTGAAGTGAACTACAAGGTACAGCAACCTGGTAAGAGAAAACAGGTGCAACTTTATCATGTGAATTCACTTAAGCCCTGGAGACCTCAGGAGGTCCTGGTATCAGAACCATTGCCACTGGACCATTCTGAAGTAAAAATAGCCAAAACGCTTTCGGTGTCACAGAAACAAGTAAAAGAATTCTTGATGAGAAATAGGGATGTCTTTTCTGATCTTCCTGGAAGGACTACTGTAATTGAACATGATGTTGTTACTGCCCCTCATGTAAAAGTTAAGGTTAAGCCATATAGAATCCCTGAGGCACGGAGACAGGCAGTCTCTGATGAGGTAAGAAAAATGTTGGATTTAGGAGTAATTGAGGAGTCCCACAGTGATTGGTCTAGCCCAATTGTTTTGATCCCTAAACCTGATGGGACGCTAAGGTTTTGTAATGACTTCCTTAACTGAATGAAGTCTCAAAATTTGATGCCGACCCCATGCCTAGGGTAGATTAACTCATTGAAAGGCTAAGCCATGCAAGGTACCTTACAACTCTAGATCTCACAAAAGGGCACTGGTAGGTACCCCTAATGGAAGTGGCTAAGGAAAAGACAGCCTTTTCTTCTCCTGAGGGTCTTTTCCAATACAATGTACTGCATTTTGGTTTACATGGGGCCCAGCTACTTTTCAAAGGTTAATGGACCATGTTCGTAAAGGGATACTGTCATGGGAAAAAACATTTTTCAAAATGAATCAGTTAATAGTACTGCTCCAGCAGAATTCTGCACTGAAATCCATTTCTCAAAAGAGCAAACAGATTTTTTTATATTCAATTTTAAAATCTGACATGGGGCTAGACATATTGTCAATTTCCCAGCTGCCCCAAGTCATGTGACTTGTGCTCTGATAAACTTCAATCACTCTTTACTGCTGTACTGCAAGTTGGAGTGATATCACCCCCTCCCTTCCCCCCCCCAGCAGCCAAACAAAAGAACAATGGGAAGGTAACCAGATAGCAGCTCCCTAACACAAGATAACAGCTGCCTGGTAGATCTAAGAACAACACTCAATAGTAAAAACCCATGTCCCACTGAGACACATTCAGTTACATTGAGAAGGAAAAACAGCAGCCTGCCAGAAAGCATTTCTCTCCTAAAGTGCAGGCACAAGTCACATGACTTGGGGCAGCTGGGAAATTGACAAAATGTCTAGCCCCAAGCCCCATGTCAGATTTCAAAATTGAATTTAAAAAAATGGATTTCTATCAACTGGTGTGTTTTGAAAAAAACATGTTTTCCGATGACAGGATCCCTTTAAACCACATAATCCATACGCCTCAGTTTATTTAGATGATGTGATTATCTTCAGCCCTGATTGGGAGTTTCACTTACCAAAAGTACAGGCAGTGTTAGACTCTATATGCGAGGTGGGGCTTACTGCAAACTTTAAAAAGGGTGCTATAGGAATGGAAGAAGCCAAATACTTAGGCTATGTAATTGGAAGAGGTGTAGTACAGCTTCAAATAAATAACGTGGAGGCAATACAAAAATGGCCCAAGCTGTCACAAAGAAACAAGTCAGGGCCTTCCTGGAGATAGTAGGCTACTATTGTAAGTTTGAGCCTAACTTTGCTTCTATTGCAGCTCCCCTTATGGCTCTTACTAAAGGAAAAATCTCAGTAATGGTTAAGTGGTCAGTGGAGGCTGAAAAAGCTTTCATAGAGCTTAAAAATTCCCTCTGTAGGCAACCATTGTTAATATCACCAAATTTTCAGAAAGAGTTTGTTGTGCAAACTGATGCCTCAGATGTGGGCGTGGGGGCTTTCCTCTCCCAAATGGTGAGGAACATCCAGTAGTGTACTTAAGCAGAAAGCTTACACTGGCTGAGAGTAGGTACTCTATTGTAGAAAAAAAGAGTGCCTTGCCATTAAATGGGCATTAGAGGCTCTCAAATACTATCTGCTGGGCTGCAAATTTGTTACAATTAAAATGCTCCCCTTAGGTGGATGTCTGAAAATTAAGAAAAGAATGCTCGAGACACAACATAGATCTGGAGCACTGCAAGGGATTGAGATGCCCTCTCAAGGGTTCAATGCCAGTGTGCTCAGCCCTATGGGCTGAAGCAGAGAGGGTTGGATATGTGAACTGGTAACTGGAGAGCAGTTTCAAGGTTCAGATCTTACTCCCATATGTATAGCAGTCCTGAGTGGGTTAATTCCCCTAAAAAGTCTAACCTGGGGAATAATTATTAGGCTAGATCTGCTAGCTCCTAGAGAAGGGGAAATCTCAGAGAGATTGAGCTATATGCTGAAAGGGTTGAGACCTGGGATCTGACTGAAAACAGTTTGGAGTGTTGCTGTTTGTTTTCCCCAAAGGAAAAGACTCTTTGATGGTACAGTGACTCTGGGGAGCTGTACATTTTGGTTTTGGCCAGGAATCCCAGAAGTGGACTAGTAGTAGAGAGGGAAATACCCTGTGTAGTAGTTAGAGCCCAAGTGTGGCAGATTTTTTTTTTTTTTTTGTTTCATGCCTGTTTGCTCACAGAGTCTGTACATATGAACAATAAATGGAGTTTACTCTGTTAAAAAACTGTCTGTTCATCTGATCCTGTTCACAATATATACAGTATGTTATATATATATATATATATATATATATATATATATATATATATATATATATATATATATATATATATATATATATATATATATATATATATATATATATATATATATGCATTACAAGAATTATTTTTATCTTTCAGGCCAGTAGGTTTAAGCCTGATCATGGCAGGACCTAGTTCCTTTCTCTCAAGCATTTGAAAATGGCTTCTACTGACTTTTCAACCCAGCAGGGCTACTCAGTACCTGTCCTTTTGGTCTTATCTGTATGAATAATGATGCCTTTGACAAACTGAGTTCACTGTTGTAGGTAAAGCCCTGAAGCAGAAAAGAGGTTGATTAGGGCTGGATATTAGGTGGGAAGTTTTTTTATGTAAATACACTGACACAGTGGCTTAATGTTCAGCACTGCTACCTTTCAGTGTTGAGATCCTAAGAAGGATTCTGACCTGGCTTTGGCTGCTTGGAGTTTGGAGTTTCTCCAGTTTCCTCCCAAAAACATAGAAGATTAATTGGTTCTTGCCAACACTGACATAGTTATGAATATTAAAGGGACCTTAATTTGTATACTCATCCAATAATTCGATAAAGTCGAGCTTTTGAAGCGGCAATAGTACAATTCGAATTGACGCACAAATTTGTTACAACGGTTTTTGCCTCTGACTTTTTCAAGAAGAATTTTTGATAAATGAGTTCAATTTGTGAATGGGAGTTTGTTCAACTTTGTTTTAATACAAAAATTAGGTTAATTCGAGTTTTAGTAAATATATACACATATATTTATATATATATATAAAAAAATGGGTTGATTTATGAGCTAAGTGCTAAACTGCACCAATGCAATGAGCTGTACCTACCAACCAATCAGATCTTTGCATCTCATTTTCTAATTTGTACTGGTACTGGCACTTACCTAAAGTCACAATGGGATGGGGTGAGATGGTGGTTTGCTGCCGTTCTCGGTGTTAGGGGGGAATAGGAGCCAACTTTTTTTTTTAATGTTTTTAGTAGGAAATTGAGATTGATGAAAAAATGTAATCATAGAGAAAAAACAGGATTAAAAGAAAGTAATTTACATCAGCTTCTGTGATGTATATGTGAGTTTGTACATAAAGAGTTTAATGAACTGGAAACGTCCAATTAGAAAGAAGGGAATTAAAACAGAAGCATTTATCAGGTGTTTCTTATATAAGTTTCTCATTTCTCAGTTCTTTCAGTGATATAATACCTTTCCTCTAAGCCCTGGAGACAACACTTGTTTGTTTTATAATGGTTTTGCCCTTATTTTAAGGTGAGATATCTCACGAGGCTGAAGATGTAGATGCTTCGTGTCATTAGCTGTTTTGTACTAACCATTGCAGAGGAATATGTTTTGTCCACAGGCACCTCATTGTGACATGACAAAGTTTATTCATTTTGCATGCTTAAAGGGGTGGTTCACCTTTCATTTAACGAATGGCTAATTCTAAGCAACATTTCAACTGGCCTTTATTTTCTCTTTTTTATAGTTTTTCAGTTATTTGCCTTGCCTTCTTCTGACTCTTTTCAGCTTTGAAATGGGAGTCATTGACCCCAACTAAAAAACACGAATGCTCTTTGAAGGTGGCCATACACGGGCAGATTACAGCCGATATCTATCCTTTAGACCAATTCGGCAGCTTACCTGCCTGTTTATGGGGGGCTTCTAACGGGTCACCCTGATCTGGCCAAGAATTGGACAGATATCGATCAGGCAGGTTTGAATTTTCCTGCTAATAAGGGCCGCATGGGCTAGTTTGACCCATTTAATCCAATCGTTTGACCCATTAATCATTTCATTGCCCAGTATCTGCCTTTGATGGGCACAATTCTATCAGGAAAAACTACAGCGAGTTAAATGACCCTTCTGGTTGGCAGCAACTTTCCATTGAGTTAAATGGAAATGTGACAATTATGCTGCATGTTGAACACTGCTGGGGCTTTGGGTGGTTTTTTTTATTGATTGGTATAGCAGAAGTAAGTGTACTGAGTTTATATCCACCTCCTTGACAAGATGATGATAGTGTGCCTTAAAATCAGTTCAATGTAGGGACATAGTCTACTGCAAGCACAGAATGTTCTCTAAATATTTGGTGTATGGGCTTTATAGTTTTATAGTGTAAAGAAGATTTTTGATTCTTACATAATCCCTACCCTTGGGAACTTACAATATAAGTCCCTATCACCAGGGTCGGACTAGGGTGTCCGGGGGCCTACATGGGTTGCCCTCTCAGGGGCCGTGGCCCCAGTCATGAACTCCTCCAGAGTCCTTAACTGCTCACTCAACCCCCCCCCCTTCCCCTCTGTACATAATTTTTATTTTTTTCCTTGCACCCAGAACTTCCTGCAGGAAGTGGGACTGGGTCAGCGTCGCCAAGGGTTTTTTTCCCATTTGTTCTGCCAGCCCAGTCCAACCCTGACTATTACATTCTGTTGTCCCGCCAGCCCAGTCCAACCCGGACAATTCCCTAGGGCCAGATGTATCAGGAGACAACCTGGCTGTTTTTGGAGTGTGGGAGGGAATTGGAGTGCCCGGAGGAAATCCCCCCAAAGTGGAATCTTCACATGTATGGATTACTTAATGTGCTTCATAAGCATGTCTGTTAAACTATTAAAATAAAGGTCCTTTATATACTGCTGGGGATATACAGTATATATCTTTACTGCCCAGATACATTTTGCTAAGGGTTAGTGTTTTTTTAATCAACCTTACGATGTTAATGGTCATGTTAGATATTTGCCTTACATCAAAGCCAGTCTATATACCCTGCTGACTGCCTTGTAAACTATCACTCATGCTATGTTATATCTTACACATCATTTGTGTTGTTTTAAGTGATCTTTGGATTTTTGGCTAGGAACCACCCAGAAAAGATGTACAAACTGCATTTAGTAGTTATTTCCAACAAGCAACCAGTTAGTGATTATTACTGGTTATGAACATATAGCCTTGAAGATAGGAGATAAATTAGGAACTTTTGTTTATGCAAGAGATCTTTGGCAAAACTGACAAACCAGCAAACTAAGATCTAAATGGGTAATGAAAAACAGACAAATAATATGTCCAGGTCCTCCAGTAACCAATTATTTCTTTGTTTTTGTCCTACAGCAGACCTGTAGGGTGTAGAGTACCCTTCCAGTTGATATTAACAAAGATACTTGCCACAGTATACCTTCCATGAGACGTCTGCCTTGCCTGGAAATTCTGGTTGTGCCCTGTTTGTCCTGCAGGTAAACAGAGAGTCCACTGCCTTGAGGAGTTGTTTCTTTCATGTTCCCCAATTCCTACACATGCAACTGACTTGTACCTTATGAGTCAGGAACCTGGTGTTTTACAGATAAGGGATTTTTCTGTAATTCATCATACTTTAAACCAATAGGATTGTTCTTACAACAGTATGGATCAATTTTATTTTAGTTGCCATCAAGTACAAATACTATTTTATTGTCACAGAGAAAACTTAAATCAGTAAAAAAAACAGGAATTATTTGCTTAAAATTATGGGAGATTGCCCTCCTGTACCTTTCTGGATAATGGCCTATAACTGCCATTCAGCCTTTAAAAATAGGGAATTATTTATAGATGTAGGTTCATTGGTTGGGGGCTTAAAAGCCCTTTGCTTTTTCACTATATCTCCTGAGTTAAGGGTAAGTGCACTATGGTTTTATTACTCAGTCACATTGTCTACTGGGGGGACTTGATTTTACATGCGCTACAAACTTAGAATACTCACAAATAGCGTATGACTCACGTACAATGAGGGGCCTTCATGTGGCACATGAGCTTACATATTTTGGCCAAAGTGTGGTACTAACACATCATTTTATGTAATGATAATTTTTAAAGGCAAACCGTTCACTGGCAATTTTTTCTCTTTCTGGATAATGAGCGTAGATCTGACACCTGTATTTGACCTCTCAGCTTTTTCTGTGATATTTCTTTTTATTCTAAAAATTTTTTAATTCTAAGTATTACTATTACTATATCCTAAAAAAGGGGAAACAGGAAAAATCATGTCCCTGATTACAGCAATATGATAATGATTACACCTTGTTCCAATCCCATTAAGATTCTTATTACTATTTATAATTTATCTGAAGAATACAAAGAATGAATCCTTGGGCCCTAAACATTTCAGAGGTCACTGCTGTATAATGGATAACACAGTGAAGATTAATATTTAATAGCAAAAGTTAAGAAGGTGAGAGAACATTATTACACTTGTCAACAATAAAATTTGCTGCAGATCTTCAGTTGCTAAGACAGGCACATTAATTATTCATGGAATACAGAATGTTAAATATTAAATACAAAAGCCTTGGACAGTAGGAGGGCATAACTAGCAGGGTGATATTGTTGGAACGGTCATAAAAAATGGGATTTTCTGTGCAAGGACTTAGCTCAACTAAATAGATTAAAGTATTTTTTTATGTAGGCCACAATGTAAAGTGATGTACGTGTCAATATTAACCCTTTTAGTAGATAAGCAATGTCCTTTTGACATTATCTCTATTTATTCTTTTTCCTAACTTCTGATTATTTGACAGCAATAATATAAGAAATGTTTTTTTAACAAATATTATTCAATGTTATCGCTAGTGACCTCAGTATTAGCATATTTCTGATGTCCTTCAGCATACCCTTGTTTTCCGCCATAGAAAACTTGTTATGCAAATGTATGAAATTTGCTCTTATCTCCAGAAAAACTCCTCTCCTTAATGTTCTAGCTATAGGCCCACAAAATCGCTTCCCTGTGCAATATTTAGCGATGTTTCAGAGGCACCCCAGGGTTTGAAGGCTACTTATTCACCTCCAACAATAAGCTAATCTCCTCTCTATTCATTAGCACCGTAGCTGAAGAATTTTGCTATCATTAGCACACTCTCATAACAGTTTAGGAGCCATAAGTACAAAACCAAGAGAGAGATTTAACTACAGAAATTCTATAAATATTTAAAGCAATGGACTATCTTTACAGACAGAACATTAAACACTACTAGAAATGAATCCTTTCTTTGTTACATTTGTATAAGCTACATAATTTAGCATGTTCATATATATTTGTTGTTGTTTCTTATATTTAGCCATTAATGTGTATTTTAACTCTTTTACATGCTGGGGCTTTTTTGCCTTTACACTGGCATTTCTAGATATTTAGCTCAATTGGGTTTTATTTCATTATGCAATAAATTGTTGAGCGGAGGACCTTTTTACTAAACGTAAGTTGCTTGCAATTACTTACTAGTTGGTAAGTTGGTATTAGGGATAGGAAGAAGAGGCATGTGACAATAATAGTTGGCAGGTCCGGACTGATAATTAAAATAGGCCCTGCATTTCAGGTACACAGAGGCCCAATCAGCCCACACAGAGGCCCAAACAGCTCCCTACCAGCCCAATAAATACTGACTTTCTATGGCACCTTATAGCAGCCCCTCTGGCATTTGCCAGAACCCACAGATTGCCAGTCCGGGCCTGATAGTTGGGTGCTATAACCCTAGGTGCATACCTCCTGCCTCTAATTTTGGTCCTGCTCTTAGCAAAGCACAGAGGACAGCAATGGTGGAAGAGAGAAAAGCTGGAGTGATGCTGGCAGTGGGGAGAAACGGTGTTAGACAGGAGGTGAGAAATGAGTTGCCAAGTGCATGGTGGAGGGGAGAGGTGAGGGAAAAGTTCATGAGCAGTCAGCGAGACTGGGGGCTTGCCATAGGTGCCCTTATTCATTGGCCAGCTCTGTGCACAATTGTCAGACGCAACTCCACGCATAGTTGCAATGACACAAATGGCAACTAGAATCTGAAAGTGTATTATGCACATTGTACCTGGATTCATAAAAATTACCCCTCTTTTATTCTGGTAAAAATTGTTTTGCCTAGGACTGTATTAAGTCTCTTTTTACCTGCTGCTCTCCACCTACTTCAAGCCCCTCAGCTCATATCTACACCAATTTCCAGGATAAATAATCCCATGAAACCAATGCAGTGCCAGTTTCTATTGATCAGCTGTTTGGGGTAAATCTAGCTAAAGGTGGCCATACACGGGCCAATAAAAGCTGCCGACAGACAGAGTCGGCAGCTTATTGGCCCGTGTATGGGGCCCCCCGACGGGCTTCCCTGATAGAGATCTGGCCGAAAGTCGGCCAGATCTCGATCGGATGGGACTAAAAATCTGTTTGTTGATGCGGTCCTGCGATCCGACCGCCCATTACCATTCATTGGGATCCAATCGCTGGGCCCTAGGGCCCACGATCGGATCAGCCTGACATCTCCAAAAGAGCTGATCTCTCCGTGTATGGCCACCTTTATTAATTATCCAATGTAATTTCAGAATCTCTTTCCTCTGTCACTTTTGTTTGTGCACAAGAAAATGAATAATTAAGTACTGACAGTGACCCTGAAAAACCCATGTATGTACAGTAGCTTTCATGTAGGATTTTTCCTATGTGGAGATCCTTTCCTTCTATTGATCTGTTCCGTAACTGAACTTCAGTTCTTTTTCAGCTCAAGACTTTCCAGGAATTTCTTCAGTCAGTCAGAATGTCTAAAATCCTTACATTAACTAGGCAATGCTATATGTATTTTCCCTTTCAGGAAAGCATTTGCTTAGGCTACTGTGACATAAGCTTTTCCTGGGGGGAAATGAACCTGTATTCACATTCAGTACAAGCAAAATCGTAAACATCAATTATATTTAATGTTTTCATCTAATATTGTGATTGTATCAATTGGTTGTTAAGTAATACATTAAAAACATACTGTATAAAATTCTTTCATGCAAGAGTTACACAACATGTTCACAAATCTTAAGGGAAAAACAAACCCTTAAAAAAAAAACCCTACCCTACATAGACCCCCTCCCCCCAGTCTAGCTGCCCCCTGGGAAAATGCTCCTAACCCCTTACTTACCCCTCCATGCAGATTCTGTCCAGCGGGGTTCACAGGCACCATCTTCAGCCGCTTCAGTAATCTTCAGAATGAGTCCAGCGTTTCGGCAATTTTCGTGAATTTCGGCACATGCGCAGTTGTCGTGAAACAGAAAATTGCTCCAACTGTGCATGCTCCACTTCACTGGTCTCATTCCAAAGATTACTGAAGAGAAGAAGATGGCTACCGTGAAGTCCGCTGGACAGGATCATGCACGGAGGGGTAAGTAAAGAGTTAGGGGCATTTGCCTGAGGGGGCACCTGGGCTGGAGGGGATGAGGGAGGGGGGTCTATGTAGGGTAGGGTTTTTTTTATTAAGGGTTTGTTTCTTCTTTAAAGGCGTCTGCAAGACTGTGGCACCATGCCCAACACATTGTTATTTTAATTTCTTTTATACGGCATGAGGCCAGTAATGATTTAGACACTCCATAAAAACAATCTTCCATACTTTGCCTTAGTTTGTGGGAAACCCCAGTAGATAGTAGCCTTATATTGTTATTTTCCTTGAAAATGCAAAATAAAAAAACAATCTTCCAGCAGATCCATAAGGAACCCAATTTAGTTCTTCAGTAGGTCACATCCGACCCTCCCACTCTCCAGCCAGTATGAGAGAAATGGGGAATACTTTCTAGTCTAGCGACACTGGTTGCTCCTCAGACATGACAGTAGATGTTTCTGCTTCTATGCAGAACCTAGTTAAAGTTCCAAAATTCTTGCAATACAAAATGTGTGTAGATCTGCCATTGGCCACAGAAACTGAATGTGAACTTATTAGCCCCAGTTGCATGCAATTTGTTTTTCATAGAATCTTATTTTGAAAGGGCTACAAAACGAAATGTCAAGACATTTATAAAATATGCATTCTGCCTGCCTAACACTGTAAAATTTTGTTTAAAATATGCATAAAACATGGGGCATTTAAGCCAATGCAGTCTTCAGTAAGAATGTATCAGCCTTCCAGAGTGTGTATGTTATAGTCAGCTGTCTGGATCACATGTATCTCTGCTACCAGGTAATCTAAAATATTGACAGTATATTCACTCTTTACCCAATTTAAATGAAATTGATGGAGTAAGGCTTGGGAAACCATTAGCTAAGTAGTGTCAAGCAAAATATTAGAAAGTATCTGCTATGCATTAAGCCTTGGTTGGAAAATTGTATTGGAGCTGGTGCACATTACTGGTGGAAATAATGAAATCGAATGGGAGAGGAGGTTAGTATTTTCATTTTAATTCACTAGAATTGTAAAGTGACCATGTCATAATAAATATTGTTTTAGAAATGAATTGTTTGTACAGAGCACACTGAAACAAAGCAATTAAAATACTTGCCTTAGCTGTATGAGGGCTTTATGATTTCTGCAATAAGCTCATATGATCTCAGTCTCATATTTTGTCTGTTCCCAACTACCCACTAATGACTAATGACTAATGAATGCAGCCTAAATCAGTGGATCACTGTTAGATTAGATATCTCATTGAGACTGTGAAGAAATGATTATTAAGTCTAGGATATTGACATGGCTCAGGCAAATTTAAATTTGGTACTCCTGGCTCCTCTAAATGGGGTTAAAAATGTTAAGTCATAAATGTGGACAGTATACTTTTAAACCCCAATCTGTGAGTTCTTAATGATTTGCAAACCAGTGGAAACAGGTAATTATCAGTATAAATGGCCTCATTCAACAACTCATATACTTGATCCATATTGTAAATGATATGGGTTTTATATCACGCTCAGATTTATAAATATGGCTAATTTGGGGGGTTTGAACGTATTGTTCTTTAGGATTCAGAGATATTGTCTGATATTAATTTTACTTAATGTAATCTCATAATGAACCCATCAACATAATTTTAAAATGCATTTATACTGATCTATGATTTAAGACATCCATTGACCCTTGGGGAATTCTGTAGGAACCACACTTGGGAGATTGTCTTACTATGTTCAGTAATAATTGTATCATCATATGACATCAGGAGATAATTTTATATTGTTTACTTTGCCTTATCTAACTATTAAAGTGTCATAAATGCTAATGCTGTCAATTCACTGCTGCAGTTCTGCAACGTATAGGATTCGGGAATAGAGAACTGTCTTTGCAGGCATCTAGTTCATTTAGAAGCTACAGTGCATGAAATAAATCTGTGTTTACTGAACTGGATTTTGAATGTTATTAGGACAGATCCAATGACATGGTTTTCCTGGTGGAACTTCATCCCTTGTTGCTGCTCGGTTACTCACCATTAAAAATTAGATTTATATAGGGAACAACAATTAAGGGAGCCACAAATTGCTTTCTTGTCCTTGGTCAGAATGCTTCATGCTGTAGTTATTAGGTGATAGCAAGTCACATAACATAGCAGGCCTAGTTTTACTCCTGCATAATATTAGTTTTAAGGTATGATTTATTCTTCCCGGCGGAATTTTGGACTCTAGAACAGTTATCCTCATTGTATGAACAATTCTGCATTGGTACATGCTAATTATTTAAAACAGAAAAAGCTGTAATCATATCTAAATGAATGTTACTCCTTTTTTGTAGCAGGCACCAAGTACACAGTAACCTTATCCATATTTCTTCTACCTTTGGTTACTTTTATATATATTTCTAGGGGTATTTGAGCAAGATTTATCCGCCTCACCCATGTATAGATATTTCGCCCATAGTTAGTCTATTCTGATTTCTGGAAGTGGTGTATTTGATGAGATGGGACAACGCAAACTTCTCACGGGTAGGGATGGGAAACTGTCCACAGTTCAATTCATAATTTTTGGATGGTTTTCTAAATGTACAATAAATTGAACATAATCAGATTAGAATTGTTGAGACTCGGACAGATTTATTAAGGGTCGAATTGAAAATTTTAATTTTCAATTTTTTTTATGGTCAAAACTCAAATTTGACTAGGGAGTCAAAAATTCAAATTCGATTTTCAAGATTTGTCATACTCTGGCCCTTTAAGAATTTGAATTTGACTATTCATCGTATTAAACCTGCCGAATTGTTTAAGTCAATGGGAGAGGTCCAGGGATCAATTTGGAGCAGTTTGCAGCCTTCATGACATTCAAATACGAATTGAAATTGGTTCGTATTTTCAGGTCGTTTCAAAACATTTTGAACTTGAAGTTTTAAAAATTTGATTTTAATAATAAATTTCAGTTGGTCCAATTTCAAATTTATGGGAGTTTGGGGAGTTTTAAAAAACTCACATGAATTCAAAATTCGACCTATGATAAATGTTTGCATGCTAGGTCTAGAACATTTTGTATAATGACAGAAAATGAAATTCTAAGCAACTTTTCATGAAGAGAGTGCAACTGAACCCAGCCAACTCTCTAATTCCCAAAGTGGATCGCATGCTTCTTTATAAGTAGATCTATTAATCACAGAACATTCAGGACATTGTAGCAAGTGGAGTCTTGGTGGTGGAGAAGATAAAGAACCAGCAGGTCAGAGCATATCAAGGGACAGACAAATACTGCTTAACATATAGGGGCCCATTTACTTAGCTCGAGTGAAGGAATAGAAGAAAAAAATACTTAAAATTTCGAATGATTGAATATGGCTACTTCAACCATCGAATAGGCTACTTTGACCTTCGACTACGGTTTCGACTTCGAATCGATTGATTCGAACTAAAAATCGTTCGACTATTCGACCATTCGATAGTCAAAGTACTATCTCTTTAAAAAATACTTAGACCCCCTAGTTCGCCACCTAAAACCTACCGAGGCCAATGTTAGCCTATGGGGAAGGTCCCCATAGGCTTCCTAACAATTTTCTGATCAAAGGAATATCCTTCGATCGATGGATTAAAATCCTTCGAATCGTTCGTTTCGAAGGATTTAATCGATCGATCGAACGATTATTCCTTCGATCTTTCGATCGTAGGAATAACGCTAAATCCTTCGACTTCGATAATCGAAGTCGAAGGATTTACATTCGGCTGTTGAATATTGAGGGTTAATTAACCCTCGATATTCGACCCTATGTAAATCTGCCCTAAAAAAATAGATTTAAAATCACCAAACATTTAAATTAATTAATATTTTGTTAAGAAGGACATTTTTTCATTATTTGGGTGGTTTCCTCTTAACACTTTGATTTTAAGAAATACAATTTAATGTCAATGCCCCTAGACATAGAAATTGAATATGCACAAGAGGGATTTGTAACTTGGCACCACAAAGCTTTTCATTGGTTCATTTGGAGATAGGTTTGGAGATAGACTGATATCCTGAGGTTTCTGATTGTAGCTAATATGTGCCTGTATAGGTGTGGGACTTGTTATCCAGAATAAGATCCAGATAAGGGGTCTTTGCATAATTTGGATCTCCATACTTATTATAGACAAAAAGGTAATCATTTTTAAAAGTGTGAATTATTTCATCATAATGAGGACTATAGGAGATGGCCTTTCCATAATTCAGAGATTTCTTGATAACAGGATTCCTGATAACGGATCCTATACCTTTGTGACAATTGTGTGTAGAACAATAACGTTATAGAATCTATTATCCGGAATGCTGTTTGGACCTGGGATTATTCCTGAGAAGAGTTATTTCTGTAATATGGATATGGATGCCTTAAGGCTACTAAAACATTTAAATATAACATAAACCCACTTGTTTTGCCACCAATATGGATTTATGCAACTTTATTACCATCAAGTACAAGTTCTGTTTTTATTATTATTATTATTATACAGGAATCCATTATCTGGAAACCTGTTATTGAGAAAGCTCAAAATAGATTCAATAGATTCAATTGTATACAAATGTATAAAAATTATTTCCTTTATAGCTGTAATAATAAAACAATACCTTTTATTTGATCAAAATTAAGATATAAATACTTATTGGATGTAAAACAATCCTATTGGGCTTAATTAACGTTCGAATATTTTTTTAGTAAACAAGGTATGTAGATCCAAATTATGGAAAGACCCGTTATCCGGAAAACCTTGGGTCCCAAGCACTTTGGATAACAGGTCCCATACCTGTATAGAAAAAAAGTCAATCATTAAAATAATCAATTATTTGCTTAAAAATAGACTGTAATGGAGATGGCCTTCCATAATCCTGAACTTGTGGATATTGGGTTTCCAAATAAGAGATACAGTACCATTACCTTTATTACAAGATGAAAATGAGGTGGTGAAGCTCGTGACTAATATGAGAACAGAACAGAAAGCAATTGATATTAATAAAGCAAAGAAGGTGGAAACACCTGATTCCAAGGGAAAACAGAAACATATGGAGACTAAGGGGGTTATTTACTAAACTCTGAATGCAAAAATCACGAAAAATTTGTGATTTTTTTTTTTCATAAAATCTGTCTTTTACAAAAATTATGAATTTTTCGGAATTTATTAAACCCAGACGATGGAAAAGTCAGAATCTGAAAGCCCGGCATCTTAGACCTGTCGAGGTTGCATATAAGTCAATGGAAGAAGTCCCAATGATTTTTTGATGTGCACTGGGTTTTAATACCCCGAAGTTTTAAGAGTTTTCGGGCAAAATTCAGAAAAAATCTGAAAAAATCTGAAAAAATTGGATGAAAAATTCAAAACAAATTTGAAAATCTAATTTTTCACGATTTTTTTGATTTTTTTCCCACAAACAAAATTTTTGGGAAAGTGTATTAATAAATAATCCCAAAAAATGCATGCAGATTTGGTCTGAGTTTTTTTCTGAAAATATTGATAAAAATTCAGACTTATAAATATACCCCCATAGTAAAAGCTCCCTCAATTAATTGAAAGGATGAAGGATGAATTGGTGTGAAAATAGGAGATAATATAGGGATAAAAATCTATCTGATTTCCACTGTTTTCTGTTAATATTAAATTCCTTTATGTATAACTATATTCAACATTTTTGACAGCATCCTAAAATAGGTTTTTACAGTGCACGTGTCAAAACAATACAACTCTATTCTTCTATGACATAATGACTATTATACTAAGCTCAATGGATGTCAATCAAGTTGTTTGAGAAAATGTAGGAAATCAATGAGGCGTTTGCATAGAGTGACACTGAGCAGACATTACTTTTTTTTTCAAATTGTCTTTCTAATTTTACGGGACGCTACTGAAATATCCAAGGGTGCTGTTTTCTATTAATGAAAAATGCATTACTAAAAATGAGTCCCATGGTCTGAGTTAAAATTTTAAAAAGGTAATTGTTTCCAAGTACAGCCTTTGTTATTTAGAAAAAATATATATACACAGAAAGCCCCCAGCTCTGCCGCTTTGTAACTGAAGATGAACTCTCAAAATGTTGTATAGGAATCTTATTGGGTGTAAAGATTGAAAAAGAATATTAAGATTGCGTCTTCATCCTGTGTGCTATAAACCGATGAAGTAAAGGCTAGAAGTAGAGATCACAAATAGTTTTTGGAGCAGCTGTTCCATTTTAGACTGTTCTGTAAAAAAGTGTTTCCATGTATTACCTTTCATTTTTTCTCCTTAACACCTTAAAAGTTCAATGATGTACTACAGCCTTTGTTCCCTTTTACTCATGCAGGCCCATGCATGAAGAACCAGGACTAGTGATGGGCGAATAAATTCGCCAGACACGAATTGGGGCGATTTTCCACATTTCGCCATAAAATTATTTTGCAAAACTGCGGCCACAATCTGCCAGCGAACAATCCGCCATGCCAATAAAAAAAATTGAGCCTGGGACTTCATAGTTGCTGGCTGCTTGGCCTAACCACGGGCCAGGAGAGCAGCTAGCAAATTCTCATTCTCTTGTTATCTGGGTCCTGGGCTTAGCTATTCTTGCCAGCATCCTTATTGGTGGCTTGGGATCATCCAATTAGGGATGGCCCTACATTATATATAGTCCAACCCTCCTCACAGTCATTGCCTGAGTATTAGCTACTGTTGGAGCACTGTGGCCTAGTCCCTAGCTCCTGTGCTCTCGCCTGTCTTACTTTTTGTTTCCAGTCCTGTCAGGTGTTACTCCTTGTTTCCAGTCCTGTTTTGTCCTGCTTCCAGCCCTGTCTGGTTCTGCTCCTTGCTTCCAGTCCTGTCTGTTATGCTCCCTAGCCTTATCCAGTTTTTATCTAGATTCTGCCTCCTGGTCTGCACTATCCTGTTCCAGTTTTGTCTACATTCACTCTGTTCTTAATCTTGTTACCTGCTCTGACCTCTGGTCGATTTTGCCTAGTCCTTATCCTGTTCTCTGCTCATCTTTTTCTTGAACCTAGCCCTGTCCTGCTCCAGTTGTCCTGCTCCAGTCTTCCTGCTCACCCCACCTGATCTGGTTCTACTCCTGCACCATCTTGACTCTTTACCCTACTTCACTCCTGTCTAAATCCAATCACAAATTCTTAGCCCTCTCCACCCCTTTCCGTCCAGTCACAGATTCTTCACCCACTCCTTCCAGTTCCACACAGTATCAACTCCTGTATCAACGGTGAAATAAAACTTAAAGGGGACCTGTCACCTTGACAAAAAAAAGCTGTATAATGAAGGTATTTTTCATATTAAACATGAAACCCAAATTATTTTTCTTTTTATTAAAATATCCAAACTCGTTTTAAAATCTTAGCTGTCAATCATATATTGCCTGCCCATCCTCTATGCCTTAGGCATTTCACTTTCCATTCTGTGCCTTATAGATGTCATCTAATTGTGTAGACAGTGTATGGGCATGGGTATCAGGTCCCCCATTCTGGCACATAAATAAGATTTTGACATTATGCAAAGCATTAGAGGGAAAATTGTGGAAGCACTCAAGGCTAAATCAAAATATATTTAAATATAATGGAAGTGCTACTTACAATGCACTTCCCTGGGCCCCTGTCTCATAAATAATTCAGTATAAATGCAAGTGCATGTTTACAAAACAGGGGTTTTTAGTTACCAAAGTTATGATCATAAAATTGAAAAGCCACCATACCACGTCAAGGTAAACCCCATATGGTGGTCCCTAACTTATTTTTAAAAAAGAAAGATTTCTCTGCATAATAGCATTACCTGTGTTCAGTGTGTGTTGAGCATTGGTTTCAATTTGAAGGCTGAATCCTCCCCCGCCAGTAAAGGCTTTTAAGAGAGAGGGATTGCCCAAACCAACGCCCACATTTAAAAGCGTAGGACCACCAATAGTTTTAAAGGGTGGGTATGGGGTGCTATTGAAAAACCACATGAAGCTATGCCACAGCTAATTATGCAAAGCATGTCTTAATAACAGTGTCCACAAAATGGTGCCTGTCTACTTTTTTATTCAAAGAATAAAAAAAACTAGATCTACATATTTTTTTATAGTGTATGTGAATTTTATTTAGCTTGACTAACATCATAAAGTAGGGTTTGGAGTTTTTTCTTAAGGTGACAGATCCCCTTTAATTGCTATGTGTACTTTTTCTGATAAATCCAAAAATATCTAGGATAGCAAACACCCAGAATGACCCCATAGTTAACATTAATGCTGGACTTCTACAAGAATCTAGGGTAGCAATTAGGCATCATCCTCTCAATATGACCCTCAGCCTGCATCTGTTGGGCCATGGCCCCAGGACAATGACGGATTTAAGCCCTCCTTGTTTCTGTATGCTGTGTGGTCGAGCCGTGAAGAAAGGGCATTTGGGGATCACTGTGAGAACTTTTGAACTCTTTTTTATATTCTTCATTTTGTATGCTTTATGTATCTAATATCTCTGTATACAAACTTATTAGGACCTATTTGTTAAGGCTTTGTAATTTGGTTTGATGTCTGTTTTGCTTTCACCCATGGAAGCAAGGGTTTCCCAAATGCTGCATATCTGTAATTAACATTCATCTATTCTTTTATTTCATATCTACTGCCCTTCTTTCCCACATTGCCTAGGTGTAAACCTGTTTTTAAAGAGTGCAAAAAGAGAAGATGGCGCCAAGGACATTGAAAGCTAAGTTAAAATGAGCAATGATTAACATATGAGAAGTCATTGCATGGCAGGGTGCAGAGTGCAATATACAGGTGCAATTCAACATGTTTTTGCACTTTGTGCTCTTCCCTACATCTCTCTGAAATGTGCTGCATTAGGCAGCCCTTTATTCATTTTGGCCAGGCGGTGGGGGCAGGTAGGGGGTCCCCTTACTTAAAAGTCATTCAGGTGTACAAGTCGGTGGCACCAGCAGCCGCAGGCCACAGTTGATCCTTATACTTTCAACCTGCCCAATGTCAAATAGTAAGGCCAGTGCTACATGCTCCAGTGCTAGATGCAGAGCTCAACCAGACCCTGGGACAAATACTTTTAAAATGATGACTATGGGGCCTGCATTTGTGTCATAAGTACTCTAGCCCTAGTAAATGACCTCCATGATCCTCTAATTATTGGCTGTGGTTGAGATGCTGGGAGAGTAGGTACAGTAGGTCACTTTGATAAAATACCTAATTCAAGTATTTTTTCCTGTCCATAACCAGCCTGGATAACTTCAGATCATTCTCCTCTTACACCTTTGCATTTAGAGCCGATCGTCACCCTTCACGACACTTAATGGGCTTTAATGCACATTGGCATCATCTGGACTCGGCTTGGAGGCATCAAGCAGACTGATAAGGGTAATCATTTAGAGGGAAATGAGTGGCATGGAAGCCATACTACAGGGTGATTAACAATATGTTTTATGTGAGGGAAATACACTTCCAGGTGATTAATAAAAGATCAATTTACTGATGCATTGTAAAGCTAGCCCCATTACCCTCTGATGTCCCTGCTATTTCCCAGAAAAATATATTAGTTAATAAGGAAAGAGAGGCTCGACTTTTCCCGTAGTACTAATACAAACCAGATAAGGTTTTTATGTCATTATTATTTACTTTCATTTGCTGCAATGTTTTCCCTATTTTTTAATGGTTTCATACTTTACTGTACCACTTTCTTCTCAGTTAATTAACCCATGTAAGCAGATGCTTCCTTTTAACCTGACAGGAATGCTGTAGGGATCACAAATCACCTTTATGCCAAGAGCAGTAAATGTATGAAGAAGTGAGCCATGCTTCTGCGTGAGACACTACCAGCTGTGCCTCGGTGAGGTTTGACATGTTGATTCTGTTGTTGTGTTTGCTAAATAGCTGGAGCTCGGGCATCTTTTGTTGCTAAAAAGCTATAGCTGAGGGACAAGCCTCCTACGCTCGCTACCTCTGCTTCCAGTTAATGCATGCAACAAGTGCATTGCAGAAAAGATACAGCTCCCTGCTTACTAAAGAAGCCAGGAATGTTGAAAATACAACATCCAGCATTCTAATGGCAGCTGAAGGTTGTGATGCTAGAGTACTATAGATTTATTTGTTTTAGTAAATCCTAAACATTTCATTAGATTGTAATACTATATCAACTGACATACTGTATTACCTAGTACAGTGCTGTCCAACTTCTGTGGTACCTAGGGCTGGAGGGTTTTTTTTGGCCTAGGTGGTGGAAGGCCGATAATGACAGTCACTGTTGACCACTCCCTGTTTTTAAACCACATCTACTTTGAACAACACCATGTTATCATAACTTGTAGGACCATATCCACATTAATGATGGTAGTACACCAAAAAACCAAATGGTTGGTGCTCACTTATATCCCTTATATCCATATGCCTTCTCCTCCTTGGATGGTACAGCAGCCTCCAGCACTTAATTAAACACCTTAGGGAGCCCCAGCTATAGTTATTTTTAAACACTAACAAACATCCACCAGGTTCACTTCCTACAGGTAGCATAGGGCAGGCAGAATATGCCACACAGAGATAGCATAATGCAGGCAGAGTATGACACACAGGGAGCATAGGGCAGGCAGAGTATGACACACGGGCAGCATAGGACAGGTAGAGTATGGCATACACAGGGAGCATAGGGCAGGCAGAGTATGGCACACACAGGAAGAAAAGGGCAGGCAAGTTTTGCACACTCAGGGAGCATAGGGCAGGCATAGTATGGCACACACAGGGAGCATAGGGCAGGCAGAGTACGACACACTCAGGGAGCATAGGGCGGGCAGAGTATGACACACGGGGAGCATAGGACAGGAAGAGTATGGCACCCACAGGGAGCATAGGGCAGGCAAAGTATGGCACACACAGGAAGAATAGGGCAGGCAAGTTTGGCACGCACATGGAGCATAGGGAAGGCAGAGTATGGCACACACAGGGAACATAGGGCAGGCAGAGTATGACACACACAGGGAGCATAGGGCGGGCAGAGTATGACACACGGGGAGCATAGGACAGGCAGAGTATGACACACGGGGAGCATAGGACAGGCAGAGTATGTCACACACAGGTAAAGTGGGCAGGCAGAGTATGGCACATACAGGCAGAGTAAGGCAGGCAGATTATGTACACACAGACAACATAAAGCAGGGCAGGCAGAGTATGAGTCTGATGTGTGAATAATACAGGGTCTAACAATATAAGGTATGAACAGTTCCCGGGGATAACTGGTATGAGCAATTTATTATTTTACAGTGTGAGTTGTAAACAATGCAGGAAGCAATTAATCTCAGTGCTGTTACCTTTTAAAGCTTACACAAGGTAAGCAACCACAGGAGCCAGACATTAGTGGAGGGTCAAAGGCACTAATCTAAGGCTTGGTATCCAAAAGCAAATGCCAACTCAGTCTTGTCCTAGCACCCACCCTGCCTGGACCACTGGTTTCTGTAGCTGATCTCCAATCATTGAGTTTGATGGTTGCTTCTACAGACAATGGTTTCATTGGAATTGTTCAGGGAAGAAGGAATAGTGATTCCATTTAAAGTGATACTCTAATCACACAACATCTGCTAAGAGGCATCTGGGCTGCCAGCATTCCTCCATCACCAGGCAGGATCATTGCACATTTGTTATTAGCTGCATAAAAAGGAACATCACATTGTGCCACTGGCTTACAATGCACAGGTAGAGATGGTATATCTATCATTTTAGGATTGCCCTGGAACATAGAAGAATGTTTCAATGGCACTCACTCATTTATCAGCCCAAAGAATCATTGCCACTCTCTAGCTCCAAATTCCTTGTGTACATAAATACATTTTCTACAAACTTGCTGCAAAAAGCCAGAATCTGAAAATCCGCTATTTCAAACCTGACGAGGTGCTGTATATGTCATTGGGAGAGGCACCTAACTCAAATTGATGTTATTGCGGTCTGTGCTGGGTTTAGACTGAAAATCTGACTTTTCCAGGGGTTTTGGGCAAAAACTTGAAAAATCGTACAATTCAGTTTTTTTATTTTTTCAAGTTTTTTTACCGATAAAGTTCATTTATTAATAATTAAGGCAAAATTGGGCATGGAAGTTTGGTCAAGCTTTTTTTTATTGGGACAATGAGATAAATTTGGATTTTAGCAATTAACCCCCTGAGTGTGCCAGTCAAAATGCTATTTAGCAAAATACCTCTCTATTCTTCCAGGGTTCCCTTTTTGAGTTGCAACAATTTGTTTGACTTTTGGATCAGGAAGTAGAACATGGCTTTATTTTCATTTTCAGAATTTGCACTGTTTAGAACAAAAACCACAGATATTTCCTTATCAAGGGAATGGGCAAACGTTCAGCTAAAGCCCTATTTATTGCACCAATGTTGAAAACGAGGTACAGTATACTGTCCCTTTACCAGTAGCATGCCTGGGTCTTATAGAGAGTGTCCGTCCTACTTACTACAGAGATTTCGTTCTTCCCAGCAATTGCTGTAAAGCGAGAATTTTATTGCAGGGGTTGATGAGACCTGCTGACATGTAAAGGCCAAGAAGAAGTAATTACATAACATAATCAAAACTAATGTTTCCTTGATAAAAAAAAAAACGCAATTGTAGTCAATATGGAAATATTGGTCCAGTGTCTTCTAATTTAGAAACCCATAAGCATTAGATTGTTTGCGAAGCTATTAAATGCATAAATATGTATAGTTCACCTGATGCAAATGAGCTTGGAAGCCCTATTCCAGGGCAGTTTATTAAGCGCTCTTTTTTAAGCTCTTTTACAATTTATTATTCCATCATTTACCCAAAGTATTGAAAGTATGTTATCAGATAAGATGTGACATAGCCACATGCGACCCTGGTGGGAATTGTCTATCAATCTCTGCTTGATGAACGGAGAGGCATTCCATTTATCATGCTTATTCTGATACGGGTTTTTTTGGAACATTTTTAAATGGAGCATTTGCTGTATTAGTCACAATCATCCAATATTTTATGGAGCAAATTGCTTTCAGGATAGAGAAAAATGTTCTCAAAATGCAATCTAAGTTTTACAGAAATGCGTGTCTGTAAATGGAACCTAAACAAAATAAGAATGACTTACTGCCAAGACATACACAAAATATATTGCCGCATTCACCTTTTTTTACTTACTTGCCTGAACAGACAGGCATTAGGTTTGTTTTACAATTTAATTCATTCAAATGTATTAAAATTGATTCTAATTTAGGAGGTTTTTCGAACCGCCGTACCTTGAAGTGCAAGATTTTAAACAGTCTCCAGCCTCACTATATGAACTTCTGCTAGGAAAAGATTGTGCAGTTAAAGATAATGGGCAATTTGCTTGCACATGATTATTTACAGTTTATATTGAACTCTATAAAGTATATGTGTATATATATATATATATATATATATATATATATATATATATATATATATATATATATACCAAGTGTTGCCAAAGAGCTCCAATACTATGGTATGCCTCAATATCATTGGTCAGAAAAGTGATCAAATAGTGGACACAATTAATTGTTTAATATCAAAGTCGATCAAATGGGCAGGCCTGTGATTTTGGGGTAAACTGAATGAAGTGCATCACTTTCGAAAACCAATAGGTACTCCTATACTATGGAATAGCACAATCTCATTGGTCTGATTGAGGAATTGTCAGTTTTTCATCATAAAACTGTAGTTGACCTCCTCCTGAATGTTCTGTTGCATTGTCCCATACCTTATGGAATGCTGAAATCTGCCTGGTCGGAAACTGTAGATCGGCAGGCTGTTGTAGGCAGTCAACCAATATTTTGTCAACAAAAAGTAGTGGTTGAAAGCTGCTTCCAGATGAGGGAAATGGCACTGAAAACTTTTGTTGCCTGTGAAATGTAATTTCTATGCAAATCTGGTTTCCATTACATTCCTTATAGTGATACAAAGTGCATCAGTGCATCCATTACAACAAGTGTTTATGCAAATGTGCAATAAATTCCCTCTTCCCTTGTGTCTCGCAAACGTACGATGCATAGCTGACCCTTAAAATCATCACACATAAAGCCCCAATGCACTTATAAGAAAGCCCATAAAATCAGACATCTCACAGACAGCTCTCCCAGCTGCTCTTACTATTCTATAGCTTGGAAAATAAAATATAAGGAGATAGCATAAATCATTTAAAAAATGTGGAAAAAGCATTTATATCACTCCATGCCTCTCAACACTGTCCCTTCATTTATCCCTTCATTTATCCTTATACTCCAATCCAGCTCACAATCACTGGCCCTACTGATGGTTGCAATGAAGCAATGTCATTGGGTTCCTCTAATCACAGTGTCCTTCATGTGTTCCTAGGTCCGTGTTTTTAATTCTTGCACAATGTGCTGCTGGGTAGTTCTCAGATTTTCTAAAATGGTGCAATCTCATTGGTCAGATAAACAGGCTTGTAGAGCATATGGATTACAGCCTCAACAGATGGAGCTCAACACCCTAGGTCAGTGATCCCCAACCAGTGACTCGTGAGCAACCCTTGGATGTTGCTTCCAGTGGCCTCAAAGCAGGTGCTTCTTTTCGAATTCCAGGCTTTGAGGCAAGTTTTGGTTGTATAAAAACCAGGTGTACTGCCAAACAGAGTCTTCTATAGACTACCAGACCACATAGGGGCTACCAAATAGCCACTCAGAATGCATAAACTTTTTTCATGCTTGTGTTGCTCTCCAACTTTTTTATATTTGACTGTGGCTTGTGAATGAATAAAAAGTTGGGAACCCTCTGCCCTAGCTACATGTTTTGTATTTGGTTGACTGGCGAATTGCTAATGTTGTGCCGCTATTCAAAAAGGGACCCCGTTCTCAGTCTCAAAACTATAGGCCAGTTAGTCTGACGTCAGTGGTAGGAAAGCTTTTCGAAGGGTTAATAAAGGACTTCATAGCAAATCATAATACTAGGGGGCCGATTTACCTAGGGTCGAATATCGAGAGTTAATTAACCCTCGATAAGCGACTGCCGAATTGAAATCCTTCAACTTCGAATATCGAAGATTTACAATCGAACGATCGAAGGAATAATCGTTCGATCGAACGATTAAATCCTTCGAATCGAACGATTTGAAGGATTTTAATCCATCGATCGAAGGATTTTCCTTCGATCAGAAAATTGTTAGGAATCCTATGGGGACCTTTCCCATAGGCTAACATTGGCCTCAGTAGGTTTTAGGTGGCGAACTAGGGGGTCGAAGTTTTTTTAAAGAGACAGTACTTTGACTATCGAATGGTCGAATAGTCGAACAATTTTTACTTCGAATCATTCGATTCAAAGTCGTAGTCGAAGGTTGAAGTAGCCTATTCAATGGTCGAAGTAGCCCAAAAAAACTTTCGAAATTCAACGTTTTTTTCCCTCTATTTTCCTCTATTCCTTCACTCGAGCTAAGTAAATGGGCCCCTATGAGTTTGTGCCAGCATTGTTTTATGTTTAATAGATCTTGCCAGATTAACTTATTAACATTAATTTATTTTTATGAGATGGTATGTAGGGACCTTGGTTATGGGATGGCAGTGGATGTGATTTACTAGCATTTGATACAGTGCCACACAGAAGGTTACTGGTTAAATTAAGGAATGTTGGCCTGGAACATAGTATTTGTACCTGGATAGAGAACTGGCTAAAAGATAGACTACAAAGAGTGGTGGTAAATGGAACATTTTCTAATTGGACCAGTGTTGTTAGTGGAGTACCACAGGGCTCTGTACTAGGTCCCTTGCTTTTCAACTTGTTTATTAATGACCTGGAGGTGGGCATTGAAAGTACTGTTTCTATTTTTGCAGATGATACTAAATTGTGCAGAACTATAGGTTCCATGCAGGATGCTGCCATTTTGCAGAGTGATTTGAGTTGGAAAACTGGGCAGCAAACTGGAAAATGAGGTTCAATGTTGATAAATGCAGGTTATGCACTTTGGCAAAAATAATATAAATGCAAGTTATACACTAAATGGTAGTGTGTTGGGAGTTTCTTTAAATGAGAAGGATCTTGGGGTTTTTGTAGATAACAAGTTGTCTAATTCTGGGCAGTGTCATTCTGTGGCTACTAAAGCAAATAAAGTTCTGTCTTGCATAAAAAAGGGCATTAAGTCAAGGGATGAAAACATAATTATGCCTCTTTATAGGTCCATGTTGAGGCCTCATCTGGAGTATGCAGTGCAGTTTTGGACTCCAGTCCTTAAGAGGGATATAAATGAGCTGGAGAGAGTACAGAGACTAAGTGACACTTAACTGGTTAGAGGGACAGAAGACTTAAATTATGAGGGGAGACTGTCAAGGTTGGGGTTGTTTTCTCTGGAAAAAAGGCGCTTGCGAGGGGACATGATTACACTTTACAAGTACATTAGAGGACATTATAGACAAATAGGAGGGGACCTTTTTACCCATAAAGAGGATCACTGTACCAGAGGCCACCCCTTTAGACTAGAAGAAAAGAACTTTCATTTGAAGCAACGTAGGGGGTTCTTCACAGTCAGGACAGTGAGGTTGTGGAATGCACTGCCGGGTGATGTTGTGATGGCTGATTCAGTTAATGCCTTTAAGAATGGCTTGGATGATTTCTTGGATAGACATAATATCAAAGGCTATTGTGATACTAAACTCTATAGTTAGTATAGATGGAGGGGTGTGTGTATGGATACTGAGTTTTCATTTGGAGGGGTTGAACTTGATGGACTTTGTCTTTTTTCAACCCGATTTAACTATGTAACTATGGTTGTATCCTATGGAATGAGAAAATCTGATTGGCCATATCAATTTGAAGGCTGCTGTAGGCAGTAAACCAATGCTTTGTAAGCAAAAAGTAATCACTGACCTATTCCCAGATAATAAGACAGTCCTGTCCAAATGACTTTTAGGTTGCTACTAGTGATGAGCAATTTTTGTTCGCCAGCCATGGATTTGCGGTGAAATTCCACTTTTCGCCATCAAATTTTTTAGCAGTTTTGTGAATTTTTCAGCAAAGCTAAATGGGACATGTAATTAGACAGCACAGGGTGGGTCTGTTGTAGGCTGTGCATAAAAAATATGGCCATTGAGTCAATGGGGCAGATTTACTAAAGGGCAAAGTGACTAACGCTGGTAAAGATCCACCGATTTCCTAACGGGCGCAGGCGTCACTTTGCTAACAAAAGAGACAGATGCTAGTGGTGATTCGCACTCTATCGGCAGGGGAGTTTTCTTTCTGTCAAATGGACGTTACTCCGCAAATTCACTAAGATGCGTATTTTACTGAACATTACCTCTCTCGCCAGCTCAGACCAGGCAAAGTGCACTGGAGTGCATAGATCTTCCTCATTCTTCTGTTACTTACATCGTATTCTTTAGTCCAAAAAACGCTGTTGTCTTTTCCTTTTTTCAGAGTGATATCCTGCAAAAGTCCTTAAAAAGTTTTTTGGAAAACCGGGTTCCCCCATACATTTTCTAACATATGGAACATGGAACATGGACTCATGTTTAGGGCATTATAACAACTCTATTTTCTTTATTAAAGGGATACTGTCATGGGAAAACATGTTTTTTTTCAAATGCATGAGTTAAAAGTGCTGCTCCAGCAGAATTCTGCGCTGAAATCCATTTTTCAAAAGAGCAAACAGATTTTTTAATATTCAATTTTGAAATCTGACATGGGGCTAGACATATTGTCAGTTACCCAGCTGCCCCCAGTAATGTGACTTGTGCTCTGATAAACTTCAGTCACTCTTTACTGCTGTGCTGAAAGTTGAAGTGATATCAACCCCTCCTTTCCCCCCCCAGCAGCCAAATAAAAGAAGAATGGAAAGGTAAGCAGATAGCAAATCCCTAATCCCTAACAGCTCCCTGGTAGATCTAGAAACAGCACTCAATAGTAAAAGCCAAGTCCCACTGAGACACGTTCCGTTACATTAAGTAGGAGAAATTACAGCCTGCCAGAAAGTAGTTCCATCTTAAAGTGCAGGCACAGTCACATGACTGGGGCAGATGGGAAACGGACAATATGTCTAGCCCCATGTTAGATTTCAAAATTGAATATAAAAAAATCTATTTGCTCTTTAGAGAACTGGATTTCAGTGCAGAAGTCTGCTGGAATAGCACTATTAACTGATGCGTTTTGAAAAATACATGTTTTACCATGACAGCATCCCTTTAAGGTTCCCTGGACTTGTGAAATGTAATGTATTTGGGCCATTCAACCTTAAATTTCCTGCCGTATGCAAATTGGCCTGAGTGTAGACCTCTAACGAAGTTGCGCTAGGCAGAATTGAACACTAGCGCATCTTCACTTTGATTTGCTCACATTGCCGAAGTAACACTAGTGAAAATTTGCCGGCATTCGACGCCCTGGATGCAACTTTGCATTCTAGTAAATTAGCATTGTCTGAGCGAATTTTCACCTGGCGAAGTGTTGCGATGGCTTTGAAGCCGTTGCTGGCGAATTTTTGCCGCTTAGTAAATTTACTCCAATATGTTTTGCACTTATCAGTAGTGAATGAGCCCTTATAGGGCCAAAAGTATCCAAACACAAATATGGCAAAATCCCAACACCTCTTCTAACTGTTTCTTAAACTGGAAAACTCAATGCAAAGCTCCAAGTTATCTCCGGAAGTGCAATGACTATTTTTGGGATCATGGGATTTTATGGGAAAGCAGTCGCACACAAGCCATCTGATGTATATATGTATGTATGTATGTATATATATATATATATATATATATATATATATATATATATATATATATATATATATATATATATATATATATAGCTTTTTGCCAAACAACAGAACCCTATCTTGCTTAATGGCAATAATTCTAGCTATGCTATGGATTAGACCCTGTAAAAGTCCCTTTATTTGAGAGGCTGGAATGTACTGGAATGCCTTAGGGGATTTTAACAAGCATGAGGGATAAGGTGGATTTAGCATAGGCAAAGTAAACGGATACAGTGAATTTATAAGCGATAAAATCTAAACCTTTAATGTGACAGAATATAACTGAAGACTTTTAAAGCTTGTGTAAAAATAAAATAGTACTACAATAAATAGGGTAATTGTGACCTTAGGACCTATCATGAAGAAACCACTTAATATTTGTAATGAATGTCTTCCTTCTTTAATGTAGAGGTATGGAATCTGTTATCCAGAAAGCTCTGAATGATGGCAGGCCATCTCCCATAGACTCCATTGTATCCAAATAATTCACATTTTAAAAATTATATTCTTTTTCTCTGTAAAAATAAAACAGTACCTTGTACTTGAGCCAAACTAAGTTATAATTAATCCTTATTGGGGGCAAAACCAGCCTATTTTAATGTTTCAATTATTTTTTAGTAGACTTAGGGGCAGATTTATCAAGGGTCGAAGTGAAATCGAGGGAATTTTCGAAGTTAAAAAATTCGAAATTCAAAGTAATTTTTGGATACTTCGACGAGCGAATAGGCTACTATGACTTTGACTTCGACCTTCGATTCGAAGTAAAATCGTTGGACTATTCGACCATTCGATAATCGAAGTACTGTCTCTTTAAAAAAAACTTCGACTTCAATACTTCGCCAACTTAAACCTGCCGAAGTGCTATGTTAGCGTATTCGATGGTAAATTGTACGATCGTACTACGATAAAATCGTTTGAATTGTACGATTTGAAGTACTATCGTACTACGATTGGAATACGATCGTACGATGCAAAAAATCCTACGAATTTGACTTTGAATTTCGCAGTACTCAATTCGATGGTCGAATTTCGAAGTATTTTCCACTTGGAAATTCGACCCTTGATAAATCTGCCCCTAAAGGTATGAAGATCGAAATTACAGAAACCCGCAGGTTCCGCGCATTCTGGATAACCAGTTCCATACCTGTATATGTTTTATAGTTCTATGAATTAACGCATATTTGGTTTCTGAAGAAATTTGATTTTCTTTCTAGAAATGTTTCAGTCCTACTTTTACCCATGAAATACTCTTTACCCATCAGGGATTTAAATGTATCAGAGATAAGTGGTGAGGCATTGCGGGGGTTAAAGATAATGCCATAAAGAACTGAAGGGACACAAGGGCTGAATCCTATAAAATGGATAGAGAATTTTTTCCTTATTGATGTAGCTTAGACCGTGCAAAACCAGCCAAGGCAGAGTGTACCTCATAACATTTTAACTGCACTTGAAATGTTCCTTCTTTGTGTTTCTTTTTTTTTTTTTGATTGTATAATAAACAAATAGTCTGCTATCTAGAATGGCGCAAGTTTGATTTAAACTGAGAGCTATAAATGAATAGTATAGTTACGAGAACAGGAACTATTTCAGCCAGTCTAATCTTAACTATGTCTGTGCTGCTCCGGAGTTTTTACAATGCATAATGCCTTATAAATTATTCATATCATGGTCATTTATGTAACCACTAAGGATCTTTTTTAATGAGAAAATGCATTTTAAATAATAGTACTTGAAGTTTTAATAGTTGCTGTGGTCACGTGACCCAGAATGAGGAATATCTTTACTCTGAAACACTACAAGTTAATTATCCCCAAAGTAAGTCAGAATGATTTAACAAAATGTCGACTCACCAAATGCATTGCAATCGTGTGCATGACTTGTGCTGTAGTGCCGTGCGATTACATGAATCATCCGAACAAAGGCAAAGATCAGAGAACACACTGGAATAAATCTTTAGAGCCTACAATAAATGGCAACACATGTACAGCAGGAAAGGAAAAGAAGGGGAGCCAGCCCACCCCCTTTCTCTAATTGTATACAGCAAACACAAGTTACCTGTATCCTTTTGCATTATAGACAATCCTGCTGATCAAGAGGCACATTTTATATCTATTTTACTTGAATTTAGTAAAACAAAACTACCATTTTACAGTTTTTTTGGGGACGGGACACTGAGCATAAGAGGCCCATCATTATGGAGTGTGGGACAAAAATAGTGGGGGCAGTTTCAGACTATGGGGGTGGCTTGTATCCAATAACAGTGCAAGAGGATAATGAAGAATGGGCATGGGAAAGTATAAAAAGAAATATGAAAAAACTCATGCAGTTATGGTGAAAACTGCTGTTGATTTCGTCATCTGACTTTAAATGGGGTAATTTATCTTTATATTAACTTAGAGGGGCAAATTTACTAAAGGGCGAAGTGACTAACGCTGATGTAAATTCAAGTCGTTTCGGAACTTCGCAGATTTATCAACGGTCGATGGCGTAACAAGGAGATAGACTCTAGCGCTACTTCACTCCCTAATGCCAGGCGAATTTGCGTTCTGGCGAATGGACGTTACTGCGCAAATTCAGTTCAAGATTCAAGATGCGGATTTTACTGAACGTTACCTCTTGCGCCAGACTTGCCTTCGCCACCTCAGACCAGGCGAAGTGCAATAAAGTAGATAGGACTTCCTAAAAAATAGTTGAACATTTTTCTGTCCCAAAAAACGCTGGGGTCTTTTACTTTTTTCAGGGTGATAGGCTGCAAAAGAGCGGAAAAATTTTTTGGGGTACCGGCTTCCCCCCCTACATTTCCTAACATATGGCACATAAACTATACACTGGGCTCATGTGTAGGGCAATATAACAGGTTTCCTGGACTTGTGTAATGTAATGTATTTGCTGCAACATATACGTCCATTCAACTTTAACTTCCCGCCGTATGCAAATTCGGCATCGCTAGCACAACTTAGATTGCCCTGGACGCAACATGATTTTAGTGAATTAGCGTTGTCCTGGTGAATCTATACCTGGCGAAATGTTGCGATGTGAGCGAAGCCATCGCTGGCGAATTTCCAGAGGTTAGTGAATTTGCTCCTTAGTATGATGCATGATGATGAGACAATTTGTAATTGATCTTAAAGGGAATGTAACCCAAAATAAATTTTTGCCTAATAAAAAAAAACATAATTCTAAGCTACTTTGCAATATACATTTATTACAATTCTTCTATGATTTATAAGTTATTTATTGAAAGCAGCGTCTGACCCTTTCTATTCTTCACCCAGATGGCTCAGACTGTTGATACAATGTAAGACAAGACAGCTGATTATAAGACCTGACTTTGCTGGGTAACAAACACTTTTGCAACATTGTTTAAAAAGAAACAACCAGGCGTTAAGCGAATGCTGCTTTCAATAGCAACTGTTTTTACAGATAACTTTGAAAGCTATAAAAAATTGTATAGAAAGTTGCTTAGAATTATGTTTGCTTTGCACATTTTATTTTGGGGTTGACTTGCCCTTTAATTTGGGGATGGGGTTGAATTAGTTAGCATTTTTGTTCAGAAGGTCTCTGGTGTTGAAGTTCCTAGCAGCCAGTTATCTGGGTTTCAGTTTACCTAGCAACCAGGCAGTTATTTGATGGAGATGTTTAGGCGTGCCTGAAAAGACAGATAATTAATAGAAAGAAACATTAAGGGGTAGATTTACTAAGTAAAAAAATGTGAAATTCGAAGTAATTTTTTGGATACTTAGACCATCAAATAGGATACTACGACTTCGAATTTCAATTCGAAGTAAAAATCGTTCGAATATTCGACCATTCGATAATCGAAGTACTGTCTCTTTAAAAAAACTTCAACTTCAATACTTCGCCAAGTTAAACGTGCCAAAGTGCTATGTTAGCCTATGGGGACCTTCTACAACCATTTTTTAAGTCTTTATACATCGAATAAAAATCGTTTGATCGATCGCTGAAATCCTTCAAATCCTTCGATTCGAAGGATTTAATCGTTCGATTAAACGATTTTTATTCGACCGCAGGATTTCCAAATTTGCTGAAACACCTTCGAATTCGATATTCGAATTTGACTTTTTTATAATTCGATGGTCGAATTTCAAAGTTTTTTGTACTTCGAAATTCAACCCTTGATAAATCTGCCCCTAATAATAACATTAAGCCTAACAGAGCAATAGTTTTTTTTTTTGGGCTGCCGGGGTCGGTGACCCCACAAATACCCAAATAGTTAAATACATTTCAACCTGGAAAGAGGCACAAGAGGAAGACAAATGTTTCCAAAGCTATAAAAAAAATGAAGACATAATGAGCATATGCTATAAGTTAACTTAAAGGCGAACTGCCCATTTGATACACAGGTTTGGATTTTTAGCCTAGAAACTACACATTAGGTAAAGTAAGGTTCATCAATTGTAACTAAGATCTGAAAATAAGATTCCATTGCACAGAGCTGGCAGTTGGCATACTTCAGTCCTATTAAACAATTCAATTGGTCATTCATGACCCCAGGAGGCACAATTGCAAGATCACTAGGAGGCACAAGAGCTCATTGTGGAAACACCTGCAACCCCTGCTTGCTGCGATCTGGACTGAGCTCCAGAAAAAAAATCCGGCACTCAGTGACAATCACAGGCTGCCAGTGAACTGCACCTTCTACTGCGTCATATCGTAGATATGATTGCCCCGCTTTCCAGCAACACCATGGGGTAGATTCACCAAAGGAGCGAAGTGGCCGTCACTAGCGACAATTCACCAGAAATCTCATCCGAAGGGACATCGCCAATTCACTAACAGGCAAGGACAATACGATAGTGAACGAGACTGTCGCTAGCGTTCGCCAGGCAACTTTTCGCTCTGACAAGCGGTCGTTACACCACAAATTCACTAAGATGCGAATTTTACTGACTGTTAGCTCTTTTGCCAGAGTTGAATTCGCCACCTCAGACCCGGCGCACTAAGAAAACGAAGCAACATCTTCCTCAATCTTATGTCAGTGACATCATATCCTGTATTCTGGAAATGCATTAAAGTTGTAAAAAAACTCTGGCGGCTTTTCTTAAATATGTAGAAGGATCACCGGCACACAGGAGTTTAGTTAAGCAGGGCAAGCCCTTGCAATTTTATTAAATGCAGTGCTCTGGCGGCTTTTCTTTTTTTAAAGCCCAAACTATTAAGGATTTATGTGGGAGGATTTTTATTAAACTGATTTGAGGGACATGCCACATTTGTTTAAGGGTGGGCTCATGTCTATGGCATTTGAGGATCTCTTCTGTCTTTATTATGGCTCATTGGACATGTGTTTGAAAAAGTGGCCACTTCAAGCATTTGCACCAACATTACTAATAAAAACATCCATACGACTTTTAGGTACCTGCCCTATTGAAATTAACCTAAGCGCAAGAGTGCTAGCGAAGGCAGAAATGAATGCTAGTGAAAAATTCTCCATGAAATGCTCATCCAGCAAAATTCACCAGCGTTTGGCTGCTGAGACGCAACTTCACATCTTAGTGAATTAGCATAGTAGGAACTAATTTGCGTCTGGTGAAGTGGCATGGAGTGTGGTGAAGCGGTCGCTGGCTAAAAATTTGCCCTTTAGTGAATTTGCCCCCATGTGTTTGCTCAAGTCAGTACCACTGACCACTGGATGCTGCTCTGTGCATATACTGGCAGGGGGAAGCATAAAAAGGTAATAATAATAATAATAATAAAGGAAAGAGAATAATGCTGCTGCACATGGAAATGATACAAGAGCTCTATGCAACGAGAACAGCCAACTAGCAGTATAACAAACTAAAAAAACCTTATTTCATTTGTTTACCGTTAGTGCTGACATATCTAAATATAATTATTTTTTTCATTGAGGGTAAAAAAGTTGTGTATGTTGTTGTCTTTGATGAATGTTTTCTAACAAGGGCAACATCATATCCATGTCTCTCTCTCTTTAGTTATGTGTGATTCTGGCGGGGGGCAAATGTTATTCTAAAAAAATATTCTGAAGTTCTTTTATTCTGAAAAAAACATATGAAGTAGTATAGGTAGAAAAGAGTAAGTAACATTGTATCTATACAGCTCTTTTCTCTGAACTATCAAAAACATGCAAGTCTTCAGGAAAAAAAACCATTCAAACTAGGATGCCATTCACAGAGATTTATTAGATAAGAAATCACTTGATCACTGTCCATGACAAAGAGCAGTGCTGGGTCAGCAGATGGAATTCTCTGTACGTATTTACCCATAGGGTTCTTTTGTCATGTGTAAGCATAAACATCAATTCCACTAGTGAACTTCGAAAGATCACGGGACAAACTAACATAAAACTCGGGCATGCAGGCTGAAAACAAAAGTATCCATTTCTTATTAAATTGGAAACTTACATTATTTATTAGTTGTATTTCTTAAACAATTGATGTACCTTTGTAATAAAGAAAATAATAGTTTTTTTTCATGCATGGTACAAGTATGGGACTTGTTCTACAGAATGCTTCGAACCTGGGGTTTTCCGCACAAGCGATCTTTCCATAATTCGTATTTCCATACCTTAAATCTACTTAAAAATAATGTTAACATTAATGAAACCCAATAGGCTTCCAATAAGGATTAATTATACTGTACTTATAGTTTGGATCAAGTACAAGGTACTGTTTTATTATTACAGGGAAAAAAGAAATCATTTTTAAAAATCTGGATTATTTGATTTTAATGGAGTCCATGGGAGACGGCCTTTTTTGTAAATGGGAGCTTTCTGGATAACAGGTTTCCAGATAACGGATCCCATACCTGTACATTCATATGAACATGAGAGTGATCGGCTACAGAGTTTAAAATCTCTAGTAACCAAAAATAGATTTAATTGTCCTGTGGATGGATCATGCTCCCCACTGAGACAAGAGGCATATATGCTCCCGTCCATATTTAATATTATATGTGGATCAACGAGTAACCAATAAATGCCACCATGCTATACAGCCAAAATCATATCATGTTATTTATGGCGGAAAAAACGGCTGTACAAAGTTGTATTTACCCTTTAAAAAATGTCTCTTAAATGCTATGCTAGCCAGTTGAGTTAACTCCTTATTCCCCAGCATGTTTCCAGTTGGATCCGCCTCTACACAGATAAATAAAGCCCCTATATCACAGATATTGTGGTTATGATTTTTTATTAAGAGTTTGCAGGCACCAATTGCATATCTAGTTGCAATTACACTAGTGATCGTTGAGTGATCTCCTGACTGTGAAAAGCAAGTGAGTCCTGGGTAAAAGGAAAGTGATGAGGATCTCTATTTAAAGGGGTTGTTCACCTTTAAATTATCTTTTAGTATGACGTAGAGAGTGGCGTTCGGAGACAATTTGCAATTGGTTTTCATTTTTTATTATTTGTGATTCTTGAGTTATTACGTTTTTTATTCAGCAGCTGTCCAGTTTGCAATGTCAGCAATCTGGTTGCTAGGACCCACATTACCCTAGAAACCATGCATTGATTTGAATGAGAGACTGGAATATGAATAGGAGGGGGTCTGAATAGAAAGATGAGTAATAAAAAGTAGCAATAACAATAAATTTGTACCCTTACAGAGCATTTGTTTGTTTTTTTAGTTGGGGTCAGTGACCCCCATTTGAAAGCTGGGAAGAAGAAGAAGGCAAATAATTCAAAAACTATACAAAATAAAAAAAGAAAGCCAATTGAAAAGTTGTATCAGTTAGCATCACTTGGGCTCCAACCTGATCTTGTTCATCAAGCATCTGCCTTTGAGATACTGATTATTGAGTAAATTCCGATGGACTCCATAGAATATAGAATCTATGGTGGCAGCTTTCAAGGACATGTCTGGATTCCATTGTTTGTTATGTGGAAAATGCATTGCCTAGCAACGTGTGGTGACACAACCAAAGCTAAAAGGGTTAAATATGACTTCTGCAGAGCCTGACTTGTGATTTCAGTACTATGAACAGCAGCTTTCTGAACATCCAGCTGTTTCTTTTCAGGACCATGGCCAGCGCCTCTCCTTCAGCTCTATATGAAAGACTGGCTGTCATCCCCCCTAGGGCAGTGTGAGCGTCACAATTCATTTGTTACTCTCTGCACATTCATGCTTGCTTTGTTCCCTTGCTCCCCCTTCTATATCTGATCCAGCATCTTCAGTCCTTTTCACTGAAGCAGTTGAAAATATTTTTACATCTGTTATATTCTTGCACGTGTTGATGCAGTGTCAGGGATAACCACATTACCGTAGACAGGAGCACGGCCGATACACATATACATGATATTATGATGGATACATAGATTTAGGAGAATAAGCTGTGCTTATACAAGCTCACAGAATACAGTAAAGCCTGAGGTTCCTGAAACCATCCTTGGGGAACCTCTGAGAGGCCTGAATTTGATATCTCTGCCTACGTGCAAGGAGTTAATCAAATTAACTGATCATCTGTATGACCTCCAAGTGATTCATTTGTTCTCAAGCGGGGAGATCCCTAAACACTGGCTGTTAAATATTCCCCCAGAACTAGTTAGAAAACCACTGATCTAAAGAAACAGGGAACATATAAAAGAGGAATTAAACCGCGAATGCGTCAGAGGTTACATTTTCATTAACGATTGCTGCTTGGGGGCAAGTGAGACGAAGATGCTACAGGGGGCAAATTAAAAGGGATACTCTCATCAAAATATGCTCTTGTTTTTGATGTTGGAGGAAAATACTGTTATTTAATAGCTATTTTTTCTGCTTCCAAATTTTGTGGTACAGCTGGGTTTATTCATAATTAATTTAGCTCAGCCTTGCTCAAAAAATGATTTAAGGCTTCTTTGTGTGCCTAAAGCTCATGCATTTGACCACTATGGTCCTGTTAAGCAGAACGACTGTATTCCCAGCAGCCTTGCCCATTTATTAGAATGAGGAAAGCAGTACTTTCTAGGTGAGTCAAAGATCACTTTGGAATGACGCCTTTTTTCAAAAGTAGCGAATTTACTTTGGGGATAGCAGCTTTTGGCAGGCACGTACTATATGTTTGGCAATCCAAGGACAGTGTTGGTCATGGCACATGGAGAAATTTAAAGGAGAATTTAACCCTAACGTTAAAAAAACCCTACCCCCTGCGCTACATAGACACCCCTCCCTCCTCCCCCCAGCCTAAGTGTTACCCCGGGGCAAATGCCCCTAACGTTTTACTTACCCCTCAGTGCAGATGCAGGCATCAGAGTTCACGGGCGCCATCTTCTTCTCTTCGGAAATCTTCAGAATGAGACCGGCGTGGTGGCGCATGCGCAGTTGAAGCAATTTTTCCGTTTCACAACAACTGCGCATGCGCAAAAAATCGCGAAGCACCAGTCTCATTCCGAAGATTACCGAAGCGGCTGAAGATTGCGTCCATGAACTCCGATGCCTGAATCTGCACCAAGGGGGTTAGTAAAATGTTAGGGGCATTTGCCGGGGTAATACTTAGGCTGGGTGGAGGAGGGAGGGGGGTCTATGTAGGGTAGGGGGTAGGGTTTTTTAACTTTAGGGTTTAGTTCTCCTTTAAGGCATTTTGCATGATTTGTTCTAGTGCTAAACAAAATAAAAGAAATGACCACCTTCCCACCTATGAAAATTCTGCCCTTGCTAAAATGAACCAAGGTCCCGTTTGCAGTTGGAATTAGTCTTGCTAGCACCAGCCCAGCATGTGGTAGTTATATGCCTAAATGCTTGTAACTGAACAGAAAATTGTACCCCTAGAAGCTCAGCAGGATTGTATGTAGGAGGACTTGCACCTAGCAAATAAATGCACCATACAATACAATACAGATGCAATAAATATGATACCGAGGGGAAATAAATGAGGTATGTATAATTGATACACTATATAGACAACAGGGCTAATTAAAACCATCAAAATGCATTGCACAGAGGACTTGGTCCTGGTCCACTTTCAGAATTACTGCACTGTGTAACCTTGTGCCCACTGCACCTTTAGTGGTTTATATGGTGAAAAGAAGAGTATAGTACTATGTATTCCTGGAATCTTGATGCCTTACAGTGTTCCATTCACAGTTAGGCACTAATTGTAGTACCTTCGTGTTTTTTGCTCTAGCTCCTCACATTTTAATACAAAATTGTCTTAACTGTGGCTTTCCTGGACTCCACAATTTCATGTGTACCATGCAGTCAACATTAAATATGCGCAATTTACCATATAGGTAAGTTCTTACAAATTAAATGATTTAAATGCTATGCTGGCTCCATTGCAGCACTGTTGCTTTTCAAAGAGCTACATCTGTGCTCTATGGACTGAAATACTCACAGTTGAAATATGATAATAGCTGCCATGTCTGGGACTCTTTTACTATGTGGGCTGCTGGGCATCAATCATTCCTGATCTTGAGCAATTCCATTATTCATCAGTTTCTTAACAGTTACTTTATAAGTAAGTACATGCAGTAACTATAACTAGGCATATCACTCATCAGCAAATCAGTACACAATTCCAACGTACACTGGCGCTGATTGAATAAGGTGCAACAGTTCAGCCAGCCATAGATACCAATCAGCCATTAGTTTTATTCAAAATACAAGTTGAAAATAACGCAAAAATTTGGAATGGTTGCTATCGGTAACTGCACTGGTGAAATGTGGACCCTATGTTAGATAAATCAGGCAGCAAGGTCACAAGAGAAGCAAGAAGACTGTTCCTAATGTTCCAGCAATTTACTTACTGTCCAGACCTTGTCTCAAGACTGCTGGTGGTCAATAATTTTGTAACAACCCTTGCTGGAGCTATAGCTGCTTAGCCACATGCCCTAGCTACATTTATATTACTGAATCTTTCCAAAAGTATTATTTCTCACATGTTCTAGCCCTTACTTCTCCTGGGCCTCCTGCCCCAGACACAACACTAGGGCCTTCTTTCCTATACTCTAGACCAGTGCTCTCCAACTGGCGGCCCATTGTGTGCCCCCGCCATGCCTGCTATGACTGCTTACCTTGTGTAAACTTTAAAAGGCATCAGTACTGAGATTAACTGACCCCTGCATTGTTTACGCTTTAAATTCAGACTGTAAACTCTTGCTTTGTTCATACCTGTAATCCCCCCTGCATTGTTCACACAAGTAACACCTCTTTTATTCACACCCCCAAAACCCTGTACTGTTCACACCTGAGACCCAGACTGAAAGTTCCCACATTGTTCACCTGTTCCCACCTCCGCATTGTGTCACTGTTAGGGATGTAGCGAACGTCGGAAAAAAAGTTCGCGAACATATTCGCGAACTTGCGCAAAAACGCGAGCGGTTCGCGAACGGTTCGCGAACCCCATAGACTTCAATGGGAAGGCGAACTTTAACATCTAAAAAAAAAATTTCTGGCCAGAAAAATGATTTTAAAGTTGTTTAAAGGGTGCAACGACCTGGACAGTGGCATGCCAGAGGGGGATCAAGGGCAAAAATGTATCTGAAAAATCTGCCTGTGTGTGCTTGGAAGAGATAGTGTAGGGGGAGAGCTGTTAGTGATTTCAGGGACAGATGATAGTAAGTTTGCTGGCTAGTAATCTGCTTGATACTGCTCTGTATTGGAGGGACAGAAGTCTGCAGGGATTTGAGGGACATTTTAGCTTAGGTAGCTTTGCTGGCTAGTAATCTACTGTTCTCTTTAAACAACTGCCATACGTTGACCTTGTAGGCATTGTTTGCCCAGTTTTTTTGGACGCAGCCACTGAAGCACAGTTGCCAGAAAAAATATGCCATATAAATGCTGAAAATAGTCATTTTTCGCCATACGTTGACCTTGTAGACATTGTTTGCCCAGTTTTTTTGGTTGCAGCCACTGAAGCACAGTTGCCAGAAAAAATATGCCATATAAATGCTGAAAATAGTCATTTTTTGCCATACGTTGACCTTGTAGGCATTGTTTGCCCAGTTTTTTTGGTCGCAGCCACTGAAGCACAGTTGCCAGAAAAAATATGCCATATAAATGCTGAAAATAGTCATTTTTTGCCATACGTTGACCTTGTAGACATTGTTTGCCCAGTTTTTTTGGTTGCAGCCACTGAAGCACAGAGGCCAGAAAAAATTAAACCAGTAGGGTTTGCACCCTAGTTTGTAACGGTGGCGGAGGGAGGAGGAGGACGCTAAAGGACAGCTGTGTGTGGAGTCATGAGGCTTGAAGAGAAGGACAGCTGCATAGAAGTCAGAACAAGTCTTCCGGCGTGCAGTAACCCTCCGAGATCCACCCCTCATTCATTTTAATAAAGGTCAGGTAATCGACACTTTTGTGACCTAGGCGAGTTCTCTTCTCAGTTACAATCCCTCCTGCTGCACTGAAGGTCCTTTCTGAGAGCACACTTGAGGCTGGGCAAGACAAGAGGTTCATGGCAAATTGTGACAGCTCTGGCCACAGATCAAGCCTGCGCACCCAGTAGTCCAGGGGTTCATCGCTCCTCAGAGTGTCGATATCTGCAGTTAATGCCAGGTAGTCCGCTACCTGCCGGTCGAGGCGTTCTTTGAGGGTGGATCCAGAAGGGTTGTGGCGCTGCCTTGGACAGAAAAACATTTGCATGTCTGACGTTACAGACTGGCCAAAGGGCTTTGTCCTTGCAGGTGTGCTCGTGGCAGGATTACTGGCACCTCTGCCCCTGGAATGTTGATGAGTTCCTGAAGTGACATCACCCTTAAAAGCATTGTACAACATGTTTTGCAGGCTGGTTTGTAAATGCCGCATCTTTTCGGACTTGTGGTATGTTGGTAACATTTCTGACACTTTATGCTTGTACCGAGGGTCTAGTAGCGTTGCGACCCAGTACAGGTCCTTCTCCTTAAGCCTCTTGATACGGGGGTCCTTCAACAGGCATGACAGCATGAAAGACCCCATTCTCACAAGGTTGGATGCAGAGCTATCCATCTCCGCTTCCTCATTATCAAGGACTGCATCATCCACGGTCTCCTCCCCCCAGCCACGTACAAGACCAGGGGTCCCCAAAAGGTCACCACTAGCCCCCTGGGAAGCCTGCTCCTGTTGGTCCTCCTCCTCCTCCTCCACAAAGCCACCTTCCTCCTCTGACTCCACTTCTGGCACCTCTCCCTGCGTTGCAGCAGGTGCCTGGGTTCGTTCTGGTGATTCCGACCAGAAATCGTGCGCTTACAGCTCCTCGTCACGCTGGTCTACAGCCTCATCTGTCACTCGTCGCACGGCACGCTCCAGGAATAAAGCGAAGGGTATTAGGTCGCTGATGGTGCCTTCGGTGCGACTGACCATATTTGTCACCTCTTCAAAAGGTCGCATGAGCCTGCAGGCATCGCGCATAAGCACCCAGTAACGGGGGAAAAAAATCCCCAGCTGTGCAGATCCAGTCCTACCACCCAGTTCAAAAAGGTACTCGTTGACGGCCCTTTGTTGTTGCAGCAGACGTTCCAACATAAGGAGCGTTGAATTCCAGCGAGTCTGGCTGTCAGAAATCAAACGCCTGACTGGCATGTTGTAGCGCTGCTGAATGTCAGCAAGGCGTGCCATGGCTGTGTAGGAACGTCTGAAATGGGCCGACACCTTTCTGGACTGGGTGAGAACGTCCTGGAATCCTGGGTACTTGGAGACAAAACGTTGGACTATTAAATTTAACACATGTGCCATGCAGGGCACATGTGTTAAATTGCCTAGTCTCAACGCTGCCAACAGATTGCTTCCATTGTCACACACCACTTTTCCGATCTGCAGTTGGTGTGGGGTCAGCCACCGATCGGCCTGTGACTGCAGAGATGACAGGAGTACAGATCCGGTATGGTTTTTGCTTTCCAGGCACGTCATCCCCAAGACAGCGTGACAACGGCGTACCTGGCACGTCGAATAGCCTAGGGGGAGCTGGGGGTGCACAGGTGTGGAGGAGGAGAAGGAGGACCCAGCAGCAGAGTAAGAAGAAGAAGAAGACGAGGTAGAGAGCGATGGAGGAGTAGAGGTGGTGGCAGAACCGCGTGCAATCCGTGGCGGTGACACCAACTCCACTGTTGTTGTTGAGCTACCCATTCCCTGCTTCCCAGCCATTACCAAGTTCACCCAGTGGGCAGTGTAGGTGACATACCTGCCCTGACCATGCTTGGAGGACCATGCGTCAGTAGTCATATGGACCTTTGGCCCAACACTAAGTGACAGAGATGCGGTAACTTGGCTCTGCACATGTTGGTACAGGTGTGGTATTCCCTTTTTAGAAAAAAAATTGCGGCTGGGTACCTTCCACTGCGGTGTCCCAATTGCTACAAATTTGCGGAAGGCCTCAGAGTCCACCAGCTGGTATGGTAAAAGCTGGCGGGCTAAGAGTGCAGACAAGCCAGCTGTCAGACGCCGGGCAAGGGGGTGACAGTCAGACATTGGCTTCTTACGCTCAAACATGGCCTTCACAGAAACTTGGCTGGTGGCAGATGACTGGGAATGGGAACAGGTGGTCAAGGTGGAAGGCGGAGTGGAGGGTGGTTCAGACGGGTCAAGGAGAGCAGAGGTAGAGCAGTAAGATGCTGGACCAGAAGGAGTGTGGCTTTTAGTTTGCCTGTTGCCTTTGAGGTGTTGCTCCCAAAGTGCTTTGTGCTTGCCGCTCATGTGCCTTCGCATAGAAGTTGTACCTATGTGGCTGTTGGGCTTACCAAGGCTCAGTTTCTGACTGCACTCATTGCAAATTACAATGCTTTTGTCAGAGGCACACACATTAAAAAAATCCCACACTGCTGACTTTTTGGAAGTGTGCGATCTGGCGGTAACAGTAGAAGTTGGCGGCATTGGCGGCAATGGCGGGTGCGTTGGCCGGCTGAACACAGGTGCCGATACATGTTGTTGCCCTACTGATCCCTGCGGGCTGTCCTCCCTGCTTCTTCTAAGTCTTATTCTCCTACTGCCTCTCTGACTCTCCGTCTCTCCATCTGAACTACCCTCCTCTTGCTCTCTTCTACTAGGCACCCACAAAACATCAATCTCCTCATCATCATTCTCCTCAGATGCATCAATTTCTTCTGACACATCACAGAAGGAAGCAGCAGCGGGGACCTCCTCCTCATCACTCATTATGTCCATCTCTGTCGTGTTCTCTGCCAGAATTAAATCTGGTGTAAGATCCTCATCTCCTTCATCTTCTTCTGGCAATAATGGTTGCGCATTACTCAGTTCAAGAAACTCATGGGAAAATAACTCCTCTGACCCCAGTGAAGAAGGGGCACCGGTGGTGGAGGAAGTGTTACGTGGGGTGGCCATAGCAGTGGAGGATGAGGAGGATGTTGTGGTAAAGTTAGAAACGGTAGAGGATGGGGTGTGCTTTGTAAGCCAGTCAACTACCTCTTCAGCATTTTGGGAGTTCAGGGTCATTGGCTTTTTAAAACTGGGCAATTTGCTAGGGCCACAGGATTGCATAGCAGCACGGCCCCTAGCACGGCCTCTGCGTGGCGGCCTGCCTTTGCCTGGCATTATTTTTTAAAAAACAACAACAAAAACTCAGTTGGTTTTTCTGGAAACGATAATACACACAGCTAGATGGCGGGTTGAAGAAAACAGTGTGCAAATAATGCCTACAAGGTCAACGTATACACTACTACAGCGGTGGATACGGATTACGTAAAATATATTATGGCTGCTTGAAAAAAGTCACTCCGGTGTTTTTTCTGGAGACGGTAATATTATGGATATTTAGACAGAATGTGAACAAGGTCACACAGCTAGATGGCAGGTTGAAGAAAACAGTGTGCAAATAATGCCTACAAGGTCAACGTATACACTACTACAGCGGTGGATACGGATTACGTAAAATATATTATGGCTGCTTGAAAAAAGTCACTCCGGTGTTTTTTCTGGAGACGGTAATATTATGGATATTTAGACAGAATGTGAACAAGGTCACACAGCTAGATGGCGGGTTGAAGAAAACACTGTGCAAATAATGCCTACAAGGTCAACGTATACACTACTACAGCGGTGGATACGGATTACGTAAAATATATTATGGCTGCTTGAAAAAAGTCACTCCGGTGTTTTTTCTGGAGACGGTAATATTATGGATATTTAGACAGAATGTGAACAAGGTCACACAGCTAGATGGCGGGTTGAAGAAAACAGTGTGCAAATAATGCCTACAAGGTCAACGTATACACTACTACAGCGGTGGATACGGATTACGTAAAATATATTATGGCTGCTTGAAAAAAGTCACTCCGGTGTTTTTTCTGGAGACGGTAATATTATGGATATTTAGACAGAATGTGAACAAGGTCACACAGCTAGATGGCGGGTTGAAGAAAACACTGTGCAAATAATGCCTACAAGGTCAACGTATACACTACTACAGCGGTGGATACGGATTACGTAAAATATATTATGGCTGCTTGAAAAAAGTCACTCCGGTGTTTTTTCTGGAGACGGTAATATTATGGATATTTAGACAGAATGTGAACAAGGTCACACAGCTAGATGGCGGGTTGAAGAAAACAGTGTGCAAATAATGCCTACAAGGTCAACGTATACACTACTACAGCGGTGGATACGGATTACGTAAAATATATTATGGCTGCTTGAAAAAAGTCACTCCGGTGTTTTTTCTGGAGACGGTAATATTATGGATATTTAGACAGAATGTGAACAAGGTCACACAGCTAGATGGCAGGTTGAAGAAAACAGTGTGCAAATAATGCCTACAAGGTCAACGTATACACTACTACAGCGGTGGATACGGATTACGTAAAATATATTATGGCTGCTTGAAAAAAGTCACTCCGGTGTTTTTTCTGGAGACGGTAATATTATGGATATTTAGACAGAATGTGAACAAGGTCACACAGCTAGATGGCGGGTTGAAGAAAACACTGTGCAAATAATGCCTACAAGGTCAACGTATACACTACTACAGCGGTGGATACGGATTACGTAAAATATATTATGGCTGCTTGAAAAAAGTCACTCCGGTGTTTTTTCTGGAGACGGTAATATTATGGATATTTAGACAGAATGTGAACAAGGTCACACAGCTAGATGGCGGGTTGAAGAAAACAGTGTGCAAATAATGCCTACAAGGTCAACGTATACACTACTACAGCGGTGGATACGGATTACGTAAAATATATTATGGCTGCTTGAAAAAAGTCACTCCGGTGTTTTTTCTGGAGACGGTAATATTATGGATATTTAGACAGAATGTGAACAAGGTCACACAGCTAGATGGCGGGTTGAAGAAAACACTGTGCAAATAATGCCTACAAGGTCAACGTATACACTACTACAGCGGTGGATACGGATTACGTAAAATATATTATGGCTGCTTGAAAAAAGTCACTCCGGTGTTTTTTCTGGAGACGGTAATATTATGGATATTTAGACAGAATGTGAACAAGGTCACACAGCTAGATGGCGGGTTGAAGAAAACAGTGTGCAAATAATGCCTACAAGGTCAACGTATACACTACTACAGCGGTGGATACGGATTACGTAAAATATATTATGGCTGCTTGAAAAAAGTCACTCCGGTGTTTTTTCTGGAGACGGTAATATTATGGATATTTAGACAGAATGTGAACAAGGTCACACAGCTAGATGGCGGGTTGAAGAAAACAGTGTGCAAATAATGCCTACAAGGTCAACGTATACACTACTACAGCGGTGGATACGGATTACGTAAAATATATTATGGCTGCTTGAAAAAAGTCACTCCGGTGTTTTTTCTGGAGACGGTAATATTATGGATATTTAGACAGAATGTGAACAAGGTCACACAGCTAGATGGCGGGTTGAAGAAAACAGTGTGCAAATAATGCCTACAAGGTCAACGTATACACTACTACAGCGGTGGATACGGATTACGTAAAATATATTATGGCTGCTTGAAAAAAGTCACTCCGGTGTTTTTTCTGGAGACGGTAATATTATGGATATTTAGACAGAATGTGAACAAGGTCACACAGCTAGATGGCGGGTTGAAGAAAACAGTGTGCAAATAATGCCTACAAGGTCAACGTATACACTACTACAGCGGTGGATACGGATTACGTAAAATATATTATGGCTGCTTGAAAAAAGTCACTCCGGTGTTTTTCTGGAGACGGTAATATTATGGATATTTAGACAGAATGTGAACAAGGTCACACAGCTAGATGGCGGGTTGAAGAAAACAGTGTGCAAATAATGCCTACAAGGTCAACGTATACACTACTACAGCGGTGGATACGGATTACGTAAAATATATTATGGCTGCTTGAAAAAAGTCACTCCGGTGTTTTTTCTGGAGACGGTAATATTATGGATATTTAGACAGAATGTGAACAAGGTCACACAGCTAGATGGCGGGTTGAAGAAAACAGTGTGCAAATAATGCCTACAAGGTCAACGTATACACTACTACAGCGGTGGATACGGATTACGTAAAATATATTATGGCTGCTTGAAAAAAGTCACTCCGGTGTTTTTTCTGGAGACGGTAATATTATGGATATTTAGACAGAATGTGAACAAGGTCACACAGCTAGATGGCGGGTTGAAGAAAACAGTGTGCAAATAATGCCTACAAGGTCAACGTATACACTACTACAGCGGTGGATACGGATTACGTAAAATATATTATGGCTGCTTGAAAAAAGTCACTCCGGTGTTTTTTCTGGAGACGGTAATATTATGGATATTTAGACAGAATGTGAACAAGGTCACACAGCTAGATGGCGGGTTGAAGAAAACACTGTGCAAATAATGCCTACAGGGCAAATAATGCCTAAAAGGTCAACTTATACACTACTACAGCGGTAGTAAAATAAAAAAAAGTAAAATTAAAAAAAAATGAATATTAAAAAAAAAAAATTAAAGTTGGTGCTGCTGAACTACTAGGAGCAGCAGATTAGCACACCAGTCCCACTCCCCAACACTGCTAGACTAATAGCACTGGGCTCTTATAGTAGTAGTAGTAGTAGTAGTAGTAAAACAACAAAAAAATAAATAAAAGCAGTCCTTACAAGGACTACTGTTATTGTAGCAGTCAGCAGATGAGATCAGAAGCAGGACAGCTGCCCACTGCAGCTACATACAGAGCACTGCAGTAGAAGGTAGATTACTAGCCAGCAAAGCTACCTAAGCTAAAATGTCCCTCAAACCCCTGCAGACTTCTGTCCCTCCAATAACAGAGCAGTATCAAAACGATTACTAGCCAGCAAACTTTCAACTGTCCCTGAAATCACTAACAGGCAGCAGCTCTCTCCCTACACTATCTCTTCAGCACACACAGGCAGAGTGAAAAAACGCTGCAGGGCTTCGGTTTTTATAGGGAAGGGGAGTGGTCCAGGGGAGAGCTTCCTGATTGGCTGCCATGTACCTGCTGGTCTGGGGTGAGAGGGCAAAAAAAAAGCGCCAACAATGGCGAACCCAAAATGGCGAACGTCGCGCGACGTTCGCGAACTTCCGGCGAGCGCGAACACCCGATGTTCGCGCGAACAAGTTCGCCGGCGAACAGTTCGCGACATCTCTAGTCACTGTAAGTAGCACAATATGAACTGTTCATCTTTGGGGCATATTTATCAAAGAGTGAAGTTAGAGATCTCCACAGTCTGGTAGAGTGAAAATCCGCCACTCTCCATTCATTGCTATGGGATTTTTATCAATGGGTGAAAGTTCATCCTTTGATAAATACACCTTTCAAAATCCCATATAAATGAATGGAGAGTGGTGAATTTCACTCTAGCAGACTGTGGCAATTCATTCTTTGATAAATATACCCCTTTGTGTGGTCCTGATAGGTTTCCCTGTCTCTGCCCTATGCCTATGTGTGTGCCATATTCTGCCTGCCCTATTCTCCCTATATGTACCATACTTTGCCTGCCCTACTCTGTCTGCATGTGCCAATGTAAACACCTTGCTAGGGCTTGCTGTGCTACCCATATAGGAGGATGAGGCATATTTGTTTAAGGGTATGTCTTAATATGAGAAAAATGGAAGTGTGTGCTGCCACAAGGAAAAATATTCAATATAGGTGGTACCACTCTAAATACAAAAAAATATTATGGTTAAGTAAATAGCAGGGAGATTCACTCACAGTTCACCTCAGTCCCAAGGTGCAAAATCCAAGACACTACATCCAAAAGGAAGAGTGTGAGGATCTCCAATAATCAAGAACAAATTATGTTAAAAAAAGTAGAAAATTTATTAGGACATAAAACCTAAGATTTTATGTCCTAATAAATTTTCTACTTTTTTTTAACATAATTTGTTCTTGATTATTGGAGATCCTCACACTCTTCCTTTTGGATCTAGTGTCTATGTCTTAATATGACATAATAAACTTGTTTCACATATGAGTGATATCCCTGCAGTGAGCACCAACCATTTGGTTTTTGTTGTGCTACCACCATTAATGTGGACATTGTCTTAAAAGTTCTGGTGGTAACATGGGTGTGGTTTAAATGGGTTTGGTTTAAAAACAGGGAGTGGTAAACTCCGGCTTCCATTATCGGCCCTCCACCACTTAGGCCTCAAAAAATTCCGGCCCTCGGTACAGCAGAAGTTGAACAGCACTGCTCTAGACCAGTGATTCCCAACCAGTGTCTCATAAGCAACATGTTGCTCATGCTCACCAACCCTTTGGATGTTGGCTTTAAAGCAGCTGCTTATTTTTGAATTCATGGCTTGGAGGCAAGTTTTGGTTGCATAAAAAACAGGTGTACTGCCAGAGTCTCCTGTAGGCTGACAGCCCACATAGCGACTACAGTATGGCCAATCTCAGCCCTTATTTGGCATCCCTATGGACTTTATTTCATGCTTGTGTTGCTCCCCAACTTTTTTTACATTTGAATGTGGCTCACAGGTAAAAAAAGGTTGGGCACCTTTGCTCTAGATCTACATATATAAAACCACTTTCAAGACAGACCTCCTCTTTTGTGTGTTCTAAGCTACAGAGTGCTGGAAGTATTTGAGTCACTGTGGGAATACCACAGGCACAGAGACTGGGTAGGCAATAGAGCATCCATAGGCAAGATCTATAAAGCATCTAATGAAAGGATGAGTGTGGGGCAAGAACATATCAATGAGAAGGGAAGAAAAAGACAATAGGCAAGAAGAAAAGTTAGGGCTGAAGAGGAGTAGTGAATGTGGGAGAAAAGGAGGAAATGATGAGAGATAGAGTGAGCATAGAAAGATCAATGTAAAATAATGAAGAAAGAGAAAGTTATAGAGAAAAACAGAGGATCAGAAATAATGGGTGACAGGACTACCACTCAACCCATGTAACAATGCAAGGAAAGCTATAATGGGATTTTTCTAGGGGATAATAAATCTGCCAGTCCAGTGCTCAGGTAGGAACATTGCCTGTGTTGTATATCAGTAATGGATTATCTGGCAAAAGAAATGTGGGGGGGGGGTTTGTTTTTTTTTACTGGACAATTTTGAAAGACTCTGAGGCCAGGACAAGTCATATTCCTCTGATTTACTGTAGTGGTCTTCTGTGCTTAAGAAAATAAACAATGTATCAGATATACACAAAGAGAGGAGCTCAGTTTCATTCCTAGGTCATATCTTGTAGAAAAGGGTCATCACACTATCACCCTTGCTTCAAGCATAATTAATTTGACTGTAAGTTCTATGGCCAAGATTATTTGTGCCCGGAATGTTTCTAACTAAATAACAAACTTGAAGTCTTCAAGAATAACCTGTTACGTGCATTGCTAAGCTAAGAATTCTGTTTAAGGCTCCATGGAAAAAAATGACAGCTTTGCTTTAGCAGACATATTTTACACCAAGCAAAGTTATGATTCCTATTAGTTGCCACGAGTGAGTGTAATCCCCCACACAGAGAAGTTTATTGGTTCTCAAACTAGACTGCAAACCTGAATTCACTTCCCTCTCTCCCTCACATGTGACCTTGCAGTTCTCTATGATTAGAAGCAACTCCTTCAACACTGCTTATTCACTCATAGAGGTGCACAGAAAATATATTTACCAATTCTCCATTTAAATATGAGCTAAGTCCTCTCTCTCTACTTCTGCAGCTATGTGCCATATTTCATCCCAGTTGGGAAAAGGGGCACAATTTTGCTGCAGCTTTGCAGAACACTCTATTGAGTTTACAAATACAGAAAATTGTTAAAAAAAACATATTTGCTGCTTAATTCTATGCGTTTAAGGTTTTTTTTCTTTGCAAAGACTCAAGTGTGAATAACCAGTACAGTTGAATGCTGTTGGGACCAGTTAGGGTGTCTTACATTACTTTCTTGCTTTTTATCTTCTATCCAAATCCATCTTTTCTTCAGTCCAGACTAATTTCTTTATCTTGTTGATCCTTAAGGTGGCCATACACGTGCCGATAAAAGCTGGAGAGTCAGCAGCTTATTGGCCCGTGTGGGGGGCAATCCGACGGGTTTCCCCGGTCGATATCTGGCCAAATGTTGGGCAGATGACGATCGAGCAGGGTTAAAAATCCCTTCGGATCGCAGCCACGTCTGTTCGTTGATGCAGTCGGATCACGACCGCCCGTATGGCCTGAATTATGATCCAATCTCAATGTGGGCACATCGACTAGAGATCCACTCGTTTGCCACCAAACGTGCGGATTTCTACGTGTATGGCTACCTTTAGAATGGAATTGTCCTTCAAATTCTCAAAACACTCTTCTCCAGGATGGGTAATCTTTCTGTACTCAAGTGAACCAGGTTACCTAGTTTCTTGCCTTAAAGGGGAACTATCGTGAAAATTAAAATTAAATATAAGCTTCAGCATACTGAAATAAGAAGTGTTTAAATATAATCAATTAAAAATTCTGTAGTGTTTCTGAAATAATCAAGTTTATCTATCTCTCAGCATCTGTTTCTCTTCATTCTCTCTTTATACAGGAGTTGAAAGTCAGAAATTCATTGACAGATCAATATATCTTATAGGGGGGTTCATTTTGCCTAGAAGATGTATTAGAGCTCACTCTATTAAAATTACCAGACATCATGTCTCTCTATATGCAGAATTTGTATAAAAAGCGGTTATTTTGTTAGATCTTTTTTGTACTGGAATCAGTTATTTGAGTGAGCTCTAATTCATCTGCTAGGAAAGGAAGCCCCACCCCCTGTAAGATATATTGGATCTAACTGTCAATGACAATCAGACACCCAACTGCTGCATGATGACAGAATGAAGAGAAACAGATCATGAGAGAAAGATAGTGAAGATAAACTTAATTATTTCAGAAATGATGCAGAATATTTTATTGATTATATTTAGAAAGTTTCTTATTTAAGTGTGATGAAGGGAAATACAGGCTGCGCCATGTTTACTTACATGTTGCTCATGCATAAAAAAAAAACACCAGCAGTTACATGAACATGTTTATTCTTCATACCAAGGATGGGCACTGCATGGTTCCAGTTCACATCCATACACCAATAGGTAGATGCAAATAAAAATATCAGGGAACAATCGCAAAGAAAGCTGCTATAAGAAAGAAAAAATAGAGTCTTTTTAATCTGTTGGTGGCATGAAAATCAAAGAGTGCAGATGCCAAGCAACCAGAGTGGGACACAGTATCGCTCCATTGGTATTGGCCACAACCAGAGAATTAACTAAAGTGAGTGAATAATGGTGATGAAATTAATACTGAGTCTGACCCAAATGAATAAGGCAAAGAAACTTTCAGATACTGTTACAGGCCAATATTATTAATGAATAAGTTATTATGGTCTTAGTCTTTCCCTTTAAATCATTAAAAAATAAATAAAACTGAAACCCAGAAGAAATTAGCATAAGTTAATGGAACTTAAAGGGACCCATTCTGGAAAGTAAGGATTCCCTCATTGCAAGTGGGTCACCAAGCTGTGTCCTTTAAGCTGCTGCTGCTTTCAGTTCCTTGTTTGCAAATAAATACACTGTGCTACTTTTAATAAATACACCCTACAGTGTTTAATATTGCTAGTGTGGTTAGATCACACACTGGGGTTAGAAAGGAACTACATGTCCTTTCTGCTAATTAGGCCATGGAAGAGTGCTAAAGCTGAATTATATAACTTCTAAGAGAGCATATTAAAAAACAAAGCAACCTTCACCTATTTAGTAACTTAAGCATCAGAAGTACTCCTTGTGTGCCCCATGCTGACAGTTCCTACTTTATTTATTTGGTCCTTGTGTTCACATGTGCAAATAAATGGAACCGGAAGTGGATATACAGAGTGCTCCAGTAGTTTTGGATTAAGCACATCAATATTAATTGTATGAGAGGGTTCTAGAAGACCTAATAATGAATGTCTGCCTCCTTGCAAAATATGTTAGAAGCCTCGGAACAACGGAGAATAATTGCAGTCTTTCTATGGAGAAGTTTTTGCCATCCGATAGATAGTAAATGTCAAGGGATACTTTTTACTTTCATATGTTATCATCCATAAATAATGAACCTGACAGGAGAGACTGCGATATATTGCTCAGCAATGTCCATGCAGACGTTTACGGGAAATGTGTATCACTTTATTGGACAGCCTCACTATTACCTGGCTTTTCTTGCTCCTTCGTACCCATACATTAAACACTGAAAAGCGTGCTTTTTTTTTTTTTCTCTAGAAGTTCTTTTATTTATTCTATGATTAAATTAAGTTCAAAGCATTGACTCGGGGGCTGTTCTTTCATTAGCTGCAAGAGAGACTTTACGACCAAACATAACTATCCTCCTTGCTGTAGAATTCTAAGGTGGAGGAATTTGTTTGTCTGTTGGCACTTTCTGTGAAGGAGAGATAAAGAGTGAAAGACAAATAAGAAGTGCAATTCGGTATCATTATTTACATTTCACTCCTTATAAAATGTTAATTCATTTATTAATAAACCAAAATAAAAACGACACTAATTTGCTAGCAACCAAACTTGAGGTCCACGGTTTTATGGGAGTGGCATGCCCTTTAAAGGAGAAGGAAAGGTTAAAACTAAGTAAGCCTTATCAGAAAGGTCCATCTAAATATACCAGTAAACCCCCAAAGTAATGCTGCTCTGAGTCCCCTGTCAAAAGAAACACTGCATTTATTTCCTTCTATTGTGTACACATGGGCTTCTGTATCAGACTTCCTGCCTTCAGCTTAAACCTCATTGCCCTGGGCAAGAGCATGCTCATTATGCTCCTCTCTCACCACCCCTCCCTTCTCTACTGTAATCTGAGCCCAGAGCAGGGAGAGACTCAGGCAGGAAGTGATGTCACACCATGTTAATACTGCAGCTCCTATCCTAAACAAACAGAGAGTTTCTAGAGCTTTTTACTCCGGTATGGTAAAACATTCTACAGAATAAATATAGCATTCTAGCTTGCACTATTGCAGCTAATCTATTGGCAATAAAATACCTCCGTAGCTTTCCTTCTCCTTTAAGAAGAATATTGCAGAGAGGACATCTGGCCTTTGAGGAAGGGACAACAGACCATTTGGCCAATCCAACTTTTAATAGTTGGGTTAACTGCACCCTAAAGTGCATCCCTATACTGGTCCCATCATTCCTTAATCTCCTTCAAGGAGAACTAAACCCCCAAACTAATGAAAACCCTACCCTCTGCCCTCCATAGTCCCCCTCCCTGCCCCCCCTGCACAGTTGTTAATACCTGTAAATGCCCCTTAATCTTTAATTACCTCTCAATGCAGAGTCAGCGCAGCAGAGCTCATGAGAGCCATCTTCACCGCTTCCAGAGTCTTCAGTAAGTAAGCGGCGCATCGGCGCATGCACAGTTGTAGCAATTTTCTGGTTCCGACTCCCGAACAACTGCACATGCACCGACAGACACGGAAATTGCAGAAGGGACCCAAAGATTCCCAAAGCGGTGAAGATGGTGCATGTGAGCTCCACTGCACTGACTCTGCATCGAGGGGTAATTAAAGACTTTGGTGCATCACCCCTGTGTGTGTGTGAGGGGGGGGGGAACAGGGAGGGGGACTATGGAGGGTAGGTGGTAGGGGTTCATTCATTTGGGGGTTTAGTTCTCCTTTAATGATGTACTTGGCCATTCGCCTTAGTGTAGATGCTGTAATATAGCTCTCCTTGCAGCAGGAACTTAAAAATGCAATTCAAATACTGGAAGACAAGTAACTGCCATTCTAGAGAAGCCTACTGTGAGGTTATAACAGAAAAAGAAGAACAACTGGAGCCCTGGCTCTGTTTTTGCTTTTGCGAACAAAAGACAAACTAATTTACAAGCAGAAATGCAAAATGAACTACTTATTTCATCTGTGGAGCGACAATGAACAGATCGGACAATATTTCTTCTTATATTCTATTAAGAATCCAAGTTTGGGAGTTTTTCTTTGAAAGCAGCTAGTAAGTTGCAGGTAAAACTTAGTCCCTTTGTAAAATGTATAATGAAGCAATTGAATTGTTAATGAATCAGATGAAAATTGAGCGTAGGACTGGCCAGATATGGGATGACTTTGACGTAGTTGGCCAGCTTAAATATATTGCAATATATGGACAAACAATCCCTGTTTTGTTTAAAGGGTAAGGCATTTTTCAGTAGCAGTATGCACAAAATGTCGCTGTCTTAAATATATTGATAATGGGTTGAGTGCAGAGGAATCTTGTATTTGTCTATATGTATTTTGTGGTCACAGCCTCATTGCACCCCCGCCTAATGGTTTTAAAAATAAGTGGTGAGCACAACTTTCCCTTGTTTGCTCTCTTTCTTATTGCCATACTGACTTGTAATCCACTCATTCACTGGTCTATACACAAAGAAGAATGAGCATTTCCACGACTATCACCAATGCTTTGCATTTATTCACTCTATTTGGAATTAATCATTTTTAATCACTGTTCTCATTTATAACTAGGAATGCATCTTTATGGCGCATGATTTAATATGTCTAGATTAATGTTACACTTCCCAGAGTGGTGTCCTTAAGTGATTTTGCATAATCTTTTTTCTATCTAATCCTTGTAATTCAGGAGATGTATAATGCTGTCAGGTAAGGATTATCACAACAAAACATATAGTGCTTTTTTTTGTCTAAAATGAGACTTTCCCTGGGTCAGCTTTATTTTCAAAGCCAAAAAAAGGATATAAAACTGCAAATGTATCAGAACAATCACTTTTATCTTTTACAGGCAGGTCCTACTGAAATGGGGCAAATTCAGTTGCTGAAAAATCTGATGAATGCATAAATAAGGGGTATATGTGCCGTACAGTGAGTTTATATTTTATTTGCTTTTAGAGACACTGATTTAGAAGCATTAAACCACCTCCTTGTTTATTTATGTTTACTTTGTGGTTCCAGACAGTATAATACCTCTATGTACAGGCTTTAAAAAAAACTTGGGAGGGTTTTACCTTTTGCCCTTCTGTCTTACCTTTATCAAATGAACCTACTTTTGAGCAACTACCCTAAATACAGTACGTTCAATCAAATGTTTTTACCTTTACCTCGTGGCCAAATTCTATTTTATGGCCTGGTCAAAAACGGGAGTATATAAAGGTCTATAGAAGTGGCAAAAAGGGTTTCCCTATTGCTGCAGCAAAGATGCAGTGCCAGGAAAGGTGTTTTATCCATAGATGATGTTCTGAAAGAAAACTTGCCTTAAACCATCATATATCTTCCCATCTGTCTAATGAGAGTGTGCCATACCATATTATTGGAAAACTCAGGGCTGCCATCAGTAACTGTGAAGTCCAATACTAATAGGGGCCTCCCCTTAGCGGGTTCCGATTACTCTAGGCAATCTCTGTTGTGGTATGGTGGCTTACCAATTTTATGATCATAACTTTGCAACCAATAACCCCTCTTTTTGTAAATACATGCATTAGCATAGATACTAGATTAATTATGAGACAGGGGACCAGGGAATGTGCATTGATCAATCCCCCTTTTTTCCTCTATGTTTGTAGTTAATTTGGCCAGATCAGTAGCACTTCCATAGTATAGAAATATATTTTTACTTAACCTTGGAGTGCTCCCACATCCCCCACATTTTTACATTTTGTAAGTTTAGCAGTTATGCTGCAGGCCAAGCTTCCATGTGGTTGCAGCACCCCCACACCCGTCCCTTTAAATGGTGGTCCCATGCCTTTAAACATAGGTGTTGTTTTGGGCAGTCTCTCTCTTTCTTAAAAGCCACAAACGGGAAGGATTAAGCCTGTAGAACCATTGCTGTGGGCAAGGCAATCTCTCTCTCTCACTTCTGACTATATATATATATATTGGGAGGACTATATATATATATATATATATATATATATATATATATATATATATATATAGTAAAAGCAAAGGCAAATCAAACCTTTTTACACACTTCCCATATATCTGGGAAGTGTGTAGAAAGGTTTGCTTTGCCTTTAATTTCTTCCCAGTGGGAGATGTAGGCTCCACTCCAGAAAAGATGTTGCTAAGGTATTTCTCAAAGGCCTTAGGGGAGTCCAAAATGTTAGTCTTTGCAATGAATAGTTTTTTTGGATTATCTTTAAGACCTGTGAGCGCGGATGTTTTTGGATGGATATGGATTTTTCTCTGACCCTGTACCCAGGCACTTTAACCGCTGTTTCTTGTTTTGTTTTTTTTAAATTGCAGAAGATTTACAGCACAGTCTCCTATCCTGTTAACCTGAAATCACTGGCCTATCCATCTGACCAATGATATATTTGTATTTAAGATCAAATATCCTAAGGAAACCTGGGTACCTCATCTAGTAATATATACTATTCTTCATTTGAAAATTTAAAGGGTTATTAAGAAGTCAACCCAAGACTTCCTTATGTTTAACAGACTGGAATTATTCAGCAAAATACATTATTTCATCCTAGTATGCGCTTGAGCGAACTTCCCAAAAAAATCTCTGAGCAGAACATAAAATATCCACTGGAGTTAATTCACTGGAGGCTCCAACTGGCAAAATTATACTGTCTCTACAGTGCTGAATGCAGGTCATTCTGTTACATGGCATTAAACACATTGAGAATTGAAATTTCTCTATTTATCTGAACCTGCTTAAAGCTTATTAAGGGGCTGAAATCTCTTATCTGACTCATATGGGCATAAAATGATTACATTTATAGCTGGGAGGTAGTATTTAAATAACATATTTTTTTCACAAAACATTAAAAATATTTATATAGCCCAAGGATTAGGGCCGAGCAAAGAATGTTGTTAAATAAATATGTGGGTAGCAGCCTTTGGAAGCATATAATATGTAGAAGCAGCCGAGTTCATTAAGTTTAGTATTAAGATGCAGAACTTGTTTGGGGAATAATATTGACTGAATGTGAGACATGTATGTGATCTAAAAATATTTGCATTTTATAACGTTTCAGAAAGTAACTGCTGCGTGAATCACTTTACTGCTTTTATTTCTGCAATGCCTTTCAGAATGTTAACTAGCTGATATTCTAGAGCGGCAGACTTAGGGCCGTAAGTAATGTCTGATCAGAACATGTCTTTTTAATTGCCCGTGCAGTCTTTCCACGCGCTTCCACCAGTAAAAGGCTAAACAGGAAACTAATACTAATAATGAAACAAATTCACTCTTTAAATGGTTTAAATATCGTACCCAGAGACAGAAATACGCAATAAATATCTCAATTCGGGAAGCTGATAATAAGCATGGACATTGTTGGGTCTTCAGTAAAAGTGTAATTTTATACAGGTATGGGACCCGTTATCCAGAATGCATTTCCCGTAATTTAAATCTTCATACCTTAAGTCTACTAGAAAATATTTTAAACATTACATAAACTAAATAGGCTGGTTTTGTATTCAATGAGGAATAATTAGATTCGTTTGGGTCAAGTACAAGGTACTGCTTTATTATTATAAAGAAAAAGAAAATAGTTTTTAAAAATTTGGATAAAATAGAGTCTATGGGAGATGGCCTTCCAGTAATTTGGGTTTCAGGATAACGGATCCCATACCTTTATTGTTAAAACATACAAAAATGGGGTTGATCCATGCACATTCCTTGGCCTTATGCTTTATTAGTTATTTACTCTCTACAGCCACATATATACAGATATTGTAAGCACAAATTTATGATTTGTGCTATCCAGTCACTTATTAAATATCCAGTCACTTATTAAATCATGTCACTTCCACCTAAGGAACATATCCAAAATACGATCATTTATCACCCAAGACACTGCCAAAATTCTTATCCACTCTCTCATCATATCGCGTCTAGACTACTGTAACTCTCTTTTAATTGGCCTCCCCCTCCAGAGACTGTCACCTCTCCAGTCCATAATGAACACTGCTGCGAGGCTCATACACCTCAGCAACCGCTCCTCCTCTGCCTGCACTGGCTTCAGTTACCTTTCAGAATCAAATTCAAATTAATGACACTGACTTTCAAAGCATTTCATAACTCTGCCCCACCCTACATCTCTGAACTCATCTCTTTATTCTCACCCAATCGCTTACTACACTCCTCTACTGACCTGCTACTCAACTCTTCTCTCATTACCTCCTCAAATGCTCGCATTCAAGACTTTGCAAGGGCTGCACCCCTCCTCTGGAACACTCTCCCACGGTCTGTCCGACTTTCTCCCAACCTTTCTGCTTTCAAGAAATTTCTGAAAACGCACTTCTTTCGAGAAGCCTACCCTCACTCTGCTTAACTACCAAATGCAACACCACATACAATACCACATTTCTCACCCACTTAATTCGATCTTGCCCACTCCCACACCTTGTGTATTACTCCCTTCCCTTTAGACTGTATGCCTATGCATAGGGCCTTCCTCACCTTTTTGTACCTGTATTGATTGTGATGTATGTAACTCCATATGTTCTATGTATGTAATTCATGTGATGTAGTTGTATAATCACATTTACTTTACAGTGCTACGCAATATGTTGGCGCTTTATAAATACATGTTAATAATAATAATCATGAAGTTGCTAAATTGCCAACCTACTTCTGGTCATAGTTTTCATGGATGGGCTACATCCTGCCTTGGGAAAAATGCCTCCTGGCTACTTCATTGGTCCTACAGTCTGATTCTCCACTGCTGAACTATTATGTTGGGGATCCCCAAGATCAGTACACACATTTTTAAAGACCTAAGACCACCAATATAGTAGCAGGATTTAAGGTGCCACAATCTCATGGAAGTTTGGTCTCCTTTCCTGCAACATAGCTCCATTAAAATACAACAAAGGGACCAAACATTACTACAAATACACAACATATAGGACTGATCATTATATATTCCCTAGCTCCATGTTTATATTTACTTCCAAAAACTGAATTACAGGTAAAACAGGCCCAAGTTCATCAATCTGTGGTCCTTAGTCTTAGTCTTATCCTGTTACCCTTGGTTTGTTATTATGGGTTTGTATTTTTGTTTGTTATGAGTTCTTCATGCCTGATGAGTGAGTTTTGCTTAAAGGGGAACTATCGTGAAAATGAAAATTGTATATATGCTTCAGCATACTGAAATAAGAAACTTTGTAAATACAATCAATTAAATATTCTGCATCATTTCTGAAATAATCAAGTTTATCTTCACTCCCTCCCTCAGCATCTGTTTCTCTTCATTCTGTCTTCATGCAGCAGTTGGGAGTCAGATAGTCGTTGACCATTAGATCCAATATATTTTATGGGGGGGGGCTTTCTTTCCTAGCAGATGTATTAGAGCTCATTCAAATAACTGATTCCAGTACAAACAACATCTAACAAAATAACTGCCTTTTGCACAAATCCTGCATGTAGAGAGACATGATTTCTTAATAGATAGAGTGAGCTCTAATACATCTTCTAGGCAAAAGGAGCCCCTTTATATATTGGATCTAACTGTCAATGAATATCTGATACCCAACTGCTGCATGAAGACAAGAATGAAGAGAAACAGATGCTGAGAGAGGGATAGTGAAGATGAACTTGAATATTCCAGAAACAGTACAGCATTTTTAATTGATTGCATTTAGAAAGTTTTTTGTTTCAGTTTGATAAATCTTATATTACATTTTCAATTTCGCAATAGTTCCCCTTTAATTTCTTACTATTAGTCAACATGGCCATCCCACTGATTTTTTCCAGATCATTTTACAGTGATCTGCTGTCCACTCTCAGTGATATTATGGATGTACTCCAGTTCTTGTTGGTTATCTCAATATAAACGTATTAAATGGCACATTGTACATGAGTTACTTGTAGTTTGTGTTTAATGGAGAATATAGAGGTGCAGGTACCAGCTTGGGACATGAGAGTAACGCCAATGAGCATATCCAATTTCTCAAAGGGCAACATGTAAGTAAAAGAAGAGACTGCCATGGATCAGAGTGCTGGTTAGAACTGACTGAATGAGGACTGCATAGGTCATAAGGAGTTGCAATGGAAGAACTAAGCTAGGCAGTGGAGCAGAGTATGAAGGGATAGTCTGTAGTCAGGTATCACCCAGCTAGGCTAGAACTCTCCCAAACAGCAACATCAGAGGAAATGCAATGAATCTTAATTATAGCCCCTATTCCATAATGAGGATAGGAAAAGACGCTAGAGCAAATTTATTAGAATGTCTCTATGTAATGTTTTATATTTTAACTTTAAAAGTGTGTAGAGTTTCATTTGCAAACCCTAAGATGCAAAATGTATATTTCAGTTGTATGTTTCAGTTGTTTTCTGTGAGTGAAAGGTTTTTTTTCTTTCAAAAAAATAATTAATGCTGGCAAATATCACTAATTGTAATTGCATCTTGGGGGAAAGTACTAGCTGTTGATCATGAAAAGCAGTTGGAGAACTTGGTGAAAAAATAAATAAACCACTAATATCTTTTATAATAAAAGTATGTTTTGAGATACATTCTTCTGTTTGTCTTTGAAATAACTTTACAAATAAGTAATTGTTTTAAGTGTAAAAATCTGGCCTTAAAACATGGCTACTTATTTCAAAAGACTGCCAAGTTGAACTTTTGCATCTCCCTATATTTAATGCTACAGCCCTGCCACTACTTTACTTAAAAAAGGCCAGTTATTCTGGGTTATCATCTATGGACCTTCTCACTAATTAACCCACCCTTACCACTACTTATTCACCAGTTTGTTTCCTACACCACTTTCAAGTTGCTCCAGTAGACATAGCCCAATTAAAAATGATACATTTACAGCATACCTTTGCTCTCTGACTTCCAGCCAGCTTCTTAACCATGGACAAATTCTAAGTTTTTCATTTTATAAAATAATTTGCTTTGGAGTAAACTACTGATTGTATAAAGTACATCTGGATTGCCCAAGAGTGCATTTGTGAATTTATTCCCCCTAAATGTATGTGGTGTGTATCTATGGTGGACCCAAAAGAAATGTATTCATACACCTTGAAGGAACTTCTCTGCTTTGGATTTCAGACTTACTGTCTGATAATTCTCCACTTATGATCTTGGCACAACTTATTATGCCAATTATTGCCAGCTAATATTTTCACCGTCAGATGCCCTTTAGGTTATATGAAGCTAGAGACATGAAACAAGGTGCTTGGAAATATTCATATTGTCACACAAAAACCAGTGTCAAAAACACCTGAAAACCTCTAAAACCACATATCAAAGAAACATCTTCCAGTTGTAAAAGGGACATCTGCCATTGAATTCTATTATTTTGACAGGTATAAACTGGAGTATTTTAGGATTCTGAATTGTCACGTAACAGATCACTGAAAAGCTTATTTTTCTGCAACTTTTTTGGATTTTTTTTATTTGGATTTTTTCAGAGTTGCAGTTTAATTATAATAATAATAATAATAATATCGTCCCTTTTGTGTTGTTTCTATTAGCTAATCCGTGGATGTTTTTTTTTTTTTATTTAAGTTTATGGTTAACACATTTATCGCACTCTTCTAATATTAAGTACAAATGTCTTCCTTTTAATTTTATTACCTCTTCTAGAATTTCATGAAACTGGTGTGTTGTCGACTAGAGCTTCCTGATTAAAGGAACAGTAACACCAAAAAATTTAAATGTTTTAAAGTAATGAAAATATCATGTACTGTTGCCCTGCACTGGTAAAACTGTTTGCTTCAGAAACACTACTATAATTCATATAAACAAGCTGCTGTGTAGCAATGGCGGAAATTGAAAAACGGCTATATGGCGCAGGTTAACGAATGGATAACAGATAACACCATTAGACAGACAGAGCTTATCTGCTATCTGCTGTGTAACTTGAGCTTTTTCTCCTTTGAATGGCTGCCCCCATTGCTACACAGCAGCTTATTTATATCAACAATAGTAGTGTTTCTAAAGCAAACACAGCAGTTTTACCAGTGCAGGGCAACACTGCATTATATTTTCATTACTTTAAAACACTTTTATTTTTTGACGTTACTGTTCTTTGTTAATAATAATTATAACAATTGTAACAACACTTTAGCCAAAATATGTAAGATCATGTGTCATGTCAAGGGAGCTCATTGTATGTGAGTTCTACTACTGACTGTTGGTATTCTAAATCTGTAGTGCATTTATACTTATTAATCCCCCAACAAATATTGTGACTTCAGTAAGTTGTAACTCAAGAGCTCTAGTAAGGAAGGCAGGGAGCTTTAGAATCCCACCTAAGAATCCTTCACAAAGGCAGCTAGAAGCAATATTAGGCTACAGTTTCTAAACAAAAGAAAATTGCCAGTGATCTTTTTTACCCAAGCTGTAGCATTGATCAGCTGCTAGAAGCACCCCCATGATAACCTACATTCTGGAGTTGATCAGCTGCTCGTCTAGCATTTGGTGAACTTTAATGCTAATTATCTCTGGACATGAAAGATGAGAGCTGTGGTTTTGAAACACTACATAGGCCATGGGAATAGACATGCCTTCATAAATTATAACTTGTAAAATCTGTCCTTCAGCTTCCTGAACAGTCTTGTTATTTAAACATTAGCAGACACTGATCAATTATTAGCAAATATGGATCTGTGTTGCACGTCAGATTATTGGTCCACCTATGTGGCTTTGTAAATATCCAGAAGACATATGTAGATAGTGTACATTTTATTTACTAGAATGAACTCTGAAATCTGTAAATGATAAAAAAGTGACTTGCATTTGAACATTCTCCAGGATAATTATTGTCTATTGCACTAGTAGAGATTGTTCGTTACCTATAAATTGTCTTCAAATCCTTACAGCATTCACTAGAAATGTGGCCATGCATGAACTAACATAATTAGGCAGTTTTGTTGACCTCTCAGAAAATACCCCTATCAAGGTGCATGTAGATACTGTCTAATAACACTGTCCAGATGGTGGAGACCAAGTCAGCAGTAGCTTCTACTAATTACTTCAAGCAATAATGTACATCAAGCTACTGAAGTAAAGGAAACATCAAAATGAACAAATGTAAATGGGATGATTTTCTAACAAAGGTGTTTATTTGGACCATAACTGTTTCCAGTAGCTTCTAATCAGTCTTTGTCAATTCAGAAAATGAAAAATATTATTGATCTGACACAATTAAGCGCCTGTTTAAATAAATCAGCCCTAGTGTCTTAATATACAAATATAGTATCCTTTATCTGGAAACTGGTGTCCACTGGAAACTGGTGTCAACATTTAACATTAGTTTGGCATTAGTTCTGATGTCACCACTATTGTCTTGCATTCATATATCAGTTTTGACATTGGTTCAATATTAGGAGCCACAGTTCTCCAACAATGTAGGATAAACTTCTGTCTAAAGTCACGCCTAAGGGGTTTTTCTGTAATTTGGATAGTTATACCTTAAGTCTACTAAAAAAAAATCATTTAAATATTAAATAAACCCAATATGCTGGCTTTGCCTCCAATAAGGATTAATTATATCTTAGCTCAGAGCAAGTACAAGCCACTGCTTTATTATTACAGAGAAAAAGGGGATAATTTTTTAAAAATGTAATTATTTGTTTATAACGGAGTCTATGGGAGATGGCCCTTCCATAATTTGATGGTTTCTGGATTAGGACGAGACTGATTATTTACTTCTCCGTCTTAAGAAATATTAGCACATCCCTGCCAGGCCTGGATTTGTGGAAAGGCCACCAAGGGCCGGGCCTAGGGTCGCAGAATTATAGGGGACGGCATGCTACCCAACCACACCCACATTAGCTCAGAAACACTGGGGATGTGCAGGAGATACAATAGTTTTTTACATTTCCTGTGTGCCAATCTGCAGTGCTCTGGTCCCGATGACAAACATTTGGCAGAATAAAGGGGATGACACATAGACGATGAACAGCAGTGCGCCTAGTTGCACCCAATATGTTAATCCGGCCCTGTTCCCTGCAAGGAAGCCTTAGAGACTCCTCGCCGCTGCGCTATTACTACCTGCAGTTGTAGTGCTCCAATACAATTACTTACCAGTTCCAGGATTCCCTCCACCAGTCGCGTCCTGCGACTTTGCTCCCTGCCATTGGGTCCACCTGGGCTCACAGTTGGAACCTTCCATTCCATAACAACAACATAACAATAAATGCATAAAAGTAGATGTTTTCACTGGGCAAAAAATTAGTCTGCCCAGGGTTTACATCAATGATATGATAATGGTGTTGTGGAATTTCAGAAATGGGAGACCACTAGAGGTGAAAGACAAAGTTTATTTGACACAAGCTCTGTGGAGTCAAAAGCATGAATCACAACTTTTTATAGATTTTGAAACGTTTGAAATGAGAACATACAGGAGTAAAAGGGAGTTAGCGGTGTGAGAACATAGACATATCGCTCTACAGCACAGAAAAACAAAGAATGATCTTACAGCCAGGCAGGTGGCTCTGCCTCAAGGCCAGGGTACTAGTGACCAAGGCTAGCTTGAGAGCAAAATCCATCCAAGTCAGGGGGGCTCCTGCGGGAAATCTGCATATATAGAATTGTATTCTGTCTCCATGGTAATCCTCTGAGATAGTATTAGTCTTCTTACACACAGCAGCAGGATGCTTATGTATGCATGCACCAAACCAAGGGAAAAATATAAAAGCAATCAATATATACATTGCTGTAGTGTGAGGGTCACAGAACCACAATGCATGGTAACGCATGAGTAAATGGATGTCATGTTACCCAGTGGACATAAATGATGAATGCGTTAAAAATTGGTCTTATGAAATTGTTAATGTGCTTAGCGTTGATCTCTGCTCCCATAGGTACAGACACACAAGAGCAATTAATTCATGAAATGCCATACAGTGAAAGCACTGGACTGCACAGCAAATGTGCATTAATAGATGAATCCTGAGTGCAGTGTATGAAGCCCTATTTGAGGATTTTTTCTTTTTAAAGGAGAACTAAACCCTAAATATGAATATGGCTAGAAATGCCATAGTTTATATACTGAACTTATTGACCCAGCCCAAAGTTTCAGCTTGTCAATAGCAGCAATACCTTTTCACAGGGGGTCACCATCTTGGAAAGTGTCTGTGACACTCACATGCTCAGTGGGCTCTAAGCAGCTGTTAAGAAGCTAAGCTTAGGAGTTGTTGCAAATTATCAAGCAGAAAACGAAGTTGTCCTGTCACATAAGCTGATGCTCCAAGGCTGATTATTAAATTCTGATGCTAGTTGCACTGGTTGCTGTGACATTTCTATTCTATGTGTACTGTATATTTTGGTGGTTACTAAACACTGTTAAGGCTTTTTGGAGCAAAACTTGAATTTTTCAGGATTTTTTTTTTCTTTTAAAACTCAAATTTTTTGAGATTTATAAAAGCCCCATGCAGCAAAAGGCCTGAATCCGAAAATCCACCATCTCAGACCCGCTGAGGTTGTGTATATGTTAATGGCAGAGCCAGTGCCAGGCCAGGAAACGTAGCCAGTGGCAGCGCCTAATAGACATGTGCATGTGCAAACATGGACGAGCAAAAAAGACACGCATGCGTCAAAACGTGAGCATGCACAAAATGGACACGGGCGCTGGCCAGAGTGCCGAGAGGGGACCGGACTAGGGGTAGGAGGCAGTGACGGATTTTAGTAAATAACTCTCTTTGAGTGGGTCCCTAAGCTCAGTAAGTGACAGCAGCACAGAGCATGTGCAGTGAATCAGCAGAAAAAAAATGGGGAGCTACTGGGGCATCTTTGGAGACACAGATCTTTACTGCTAAAGGGTTGTGGTTGCCTTGGGCTGGTACAGAAGCCCAAAACATCATGTAAAACATTTCTAGCCTACTTCTTTAGTTAAGCTTTAGTTCTCCTTGAAGAACCACTTTAAACAAATCAGATCAACTTTATACTTTTGTAAACTTTGTTAACCGCAGGAGGGAGTTATAAAGGTGGCTAATATGTGATAATACTATCCCATTAAAGCAATTAAGTGAATCCAGCTAATTAAAAAAGCAAAATGAGCACACCGCTTCCCGTGGTCCCATACTGCCTTGCAGAAAACTGAACATCCGTCAGTTAGCAGTGTTTGGTCACCGTGTATATAATAGTTTCTACGCAGTACAGTGCAGTGGAATGTGTTAGCTCTATGTTAATTATTGATAAGATTAACTTTCTTGTAGTCCCCAGAAGTTCAGCTTGTTACTTTCCACACTGTTTTCCTTATATTAATTTTAAGATGATTTTTTTTTACAGCCTCTGCATTTGAATTCGTTTTTACTTTTCGTGTGTTTAAGAAAGGGATTCTGCAGAAATCCTCTAGAGCTCTATTTTCAGCCTCTCTAATAGTACAGATACTTCTGCATAAAGGCACTCTTGGGATTCACATATGTCCATGTGAGAGGATGTTTGTGATTTAAGTATAAGCTTCTTTCTTTTTTTTTTTTTTCCCAGAAAGGTAGGAAAGTAAAAATGCCATTCTCTACCATACACGGAAATGGCACATATATTAGTCGGTGTACTCCATTATTTCATGTGCTGTCCCTCACAAAAGTAAAATTGCTTCTTAGCAGAGAAACTCCTCATTCAGAACAGAAGCATTAGGAAATACTAGCTCTGTTTGAGGGTGATAAAAGCCTAAATGATAGATAGCCTTCTGCCTGCTCTCCTTTCTTAGACAGATATCCGAGAGTCAGGCAGAATTTATGCTCCATGTGGGATATATAGTATAAACTAGTAGGAAGCACATCAGAGAAGCAGAATGTCATTTCACATCCTATATCTTTTTGTCCCTCTTGGTAAATGACTCACTGAAACTAAGATTCTTTCTGGGGGAAAGTAAGCATCAGAACAACTGTGAGACTACCAAAGTGTCATTTGTTAGGGGACACACTTTTCCTATGAATTTGGCTTGTAGCCTTGAGTTATCTTGTAGCCGGATCAGTAATCATACCTTAAATAGGTTGTTTGCCTTAAAATTAACTTTTAATATGTTGTAAAGCATGCACTTTTTTAGTATTCATTTTTTATTTTAATTATTTAGCTTCTTGCTCAGCTCTCCAGTTTGGAATTTAAGCACCCATCTGGTTGCTAGGGTTTTAATTAGGCTAGCAACCAGGCAATGGTTTTAGGTTAGTCATTTTGGAGGCAGTTTATCGAGCATGGTTCAGTATTATTTGAGGTCTCTTCTAGCCTGGGAGCAGACAGACCCTTCTTGGACAATATAAATCTTCACACAGCTGCAACACTACTAGATCGTCAATATTATTGTTCAACCGATGAAATATTTATCTGTGCACCAGTTTATATAGATTGTTTTATCATCATCAAAAGTTCACAATTCCGAAAGTCATTGATTAGCACAAAGTGGATGTGGTACCACCATTTAGAAAGAGATGAACCCCTCGGTATGACTTCAGAGAGTTACCCAACATGCTGACAATACAGGACAGCATCAATAAAAGTAAACAGCATAATTTAATGGAAAATTTAATATAAAATAAAATCTTGTCAGACTCATTTAACATGGTTTGTGACATAGTATGGCTCATTTACATCTGCAAACACAATTGTGGCCTCCATAATTTCCCCTCAGTAAGTTGCATGTGGAACCACTTTCATTAGGTACTTGTATCGAAATGTGTTCCTTGCACTTCTGTATAGTTGCATTCGTCACCTCTCAGTACCTTCTGCCTTATGTATCAAATCGGCATGTTGCTGTGTCTATTGACATAGGAGAACCCTGGAGCTACAGACAAGACATGGCAGTTGCTCCAGGGTTCCATGCACGACCAGGCGTCAATAGGTACAGCATACTGAAAGAATTGGGCACAGATATCACTTGCAAAGGATGGTAGGTGGACTTACATGCAATTGCATTGAAACGCATGTGTACTTGCATCCATTTTGGTGAAACAAATGCAATTGTGTGTTAGGTACCTCTGGGAGATCCAGTAGAAAAGCTGGCTTGCCTCATGAAAGAGGTTTAATGGAAGACACTTATCCAGATTCTCTGCTCTCATGCAAAGAACTGATGAAGATGCACCTTTCTTACAGGATCTATGTGTATTTTTGTTCCTTTTGAAAGCACATTTTACTGAAGATTGGTTGCCAATTCCAGCAAATTTATTCTCTGGAGAGCATCCATGGCTGGCTGCCCAGCCTCCAGTATCTTCTCTGGTTCGGATTTTTCAGGTGCCAGTGCTCAGACAGCTTGGTCCTCTGCAGGCTTTTCCATCCATTGTCCTTTGCCAGTCCTCCAGCGGCTTGGCCACAAGCAGCTACCCTGTTCTGTTCCTGTGCCGTCTCCCCCCCAGCAGTCTGCGCTGTCATGTGCCAGCTGCCTGACCTCAGCCTTGTCTTGCTTGCCAAAGGCTTGGGGAGCTCTGACTGTAACCCTACCTGACACTTGGGCACCCACAAAGATGACTCTGCCCCTGACCCTAGCAGATTAGTAGTCAGCACAACTGCAACTCACTTCTTTGGCTGGGTGCACGTCCTCCAGTGGCCACCTTCCACTGGCAATAATAGCGAAGAAAGTTAGTCCAGCACCCACTGTTTCATGAATAAAACGGCCTTTATTGGACCAAGGGCATTACAGCAACATTTCAGACCAACTGGTCTTTTATCAAGCTAACCAACATGTGATTCAATTGTGCTATTTATACACTCACACACCATCTAGTGGTCATTAGTGACAATTAGTATATAGAAAAAATGGACTAATCATTAAATCATCATTTTGCATATAACAATATGTCATTATAGCAGTATACAAAATCAGTGCCAAATATTAATAGGAAGACGACCAAATGTGAAAATATCTGTAAGACATAAAGAATAGTACAAAAAATATAAAAAACAGTATTAAAACAGATAAAAATATCAATAAAATCATCGGAAGATAGGACTCAGATCATACTCTTTGTTTAGGCCCCCAGGTTCCAGAGATTCCAATTTTCTGATCCAATAGGCCTCTTTATACAATAGCTCCTTTAGCCTATCTCCTCCCCGACGCTTAGGTTCAATGGTTTCTATAATCTGAAATTTTAACTGATTAACTCTATGAGCATGCTCAATAAAGTGCCCAGCCACTGAAAAAAGATCAAGCAGTGGCTGGGCACGTTATTGAGCATGCTCGGGCACTCACAAGTAGGGATGTAGCGAACGTCGGAAAAAAAGTTCGCGAACATATTCGCGAACTTGCGCAAAAATGCGAGCGGTTCGCGAACGGTTCGTGAACCCCATAGACTTCAATGGGAAGGCGAACTTTAACATCTAAAAAAGACATTTCTGGCCAGAAAAATGATTTTAAAGTTGTTTAAAGGGTGCAACGACCTGGACAGTGGCATGCCAGAGGGGGATCAAGGGCAAAAATGTATCTGAAAAATCTGCCTGTGTGTGCTTGGAAGAGATAGTGTAGGGGGAGAGCTGTTAGTGATTTCAGGGACAGATGATAGTAAGTTTGCTGGCTAGTAATCTGCTTGATACTGCTCTGTATTGGAGGGACAGAAGTCTGCAGGGATTTGAGGGACATTTTAGCTTAGGCAGCTTTGCTGGCTAGTAATCTACTGTTCTCTTTAAACAACTGCCATACGTTGACCTTGTAGGCATTGTTTGCCCAGTTTTTTTGGACGCAGCCACTGAAGCACAGTTGCCAGAAAAAATATGCCATATAAATGCTGAAAATAGTAATTTTTCGCCATACGTTGACCTTGTAGACATTGTTTGCCCAGTTTTTTTGGTTGCAGCCACTGAAGCACAGTTGCCAGAAAAAATATGCCATATAAATGCTGAAAATAGTCATTTTTTGCCATACGTTGACCTTGTAGGCATTGTTTGCCCAGTTTTTTTGGTCGCAGCCACTGAAGCACAGAGGCCAGAAAAAATATGCCATATAAATGCAAAAAAACTGGGCAAACAATGCCTAAAAGGTCAATTTATACACTAATACAGCGATGGATACGGATTACGTAAAATATATTATGACTGCTTGAAAAAAGTCACTCCGGTGTTTTTTCTGGAGACGGTAATATTATGGATATTTAGACAGAATGTGAACAAGGTCACACAGCTAGATGGCAGTTGGTTGAATAACACACTGGGCAAAAAATGCCTACAGGGCAAATAATGCCTAAAAGGTCAACTTATATACTACTACAGCGGTAGTAAAATAAAAAAAAGTAAAATAAAAAAAAATGAATATTAAAAAAAAAAAATTAAAGTTGGTGCTGCTGAACTACTAGGAGCAGCAGATTAGCACACCAGTCCCACTCCCCAACACTGCTAGACTAATAGCACTGGGCTCTTATAGTAGTAGTAGTAGTAGTAGTAAAACAACAAAAAAATAAATAAAAGCAGTCCTTACAAGGACTACTGTTATTGCAGCAGTCAGCAGATGAGATCAGAAGCAGGACAGCTGCCCACTGCAGCTACATACAGAGCACTGCAGTAGAAGGTAGATTACTAGCCAGCAAAGCTACCTAAGCTTAAATGTCCCTCAAAACCCCTGCAGACTTCTGTCCCTCCAATAACAGAGCAGTATCAAAACGATTACTAGCCAGCAAACTTTCAACTGTCCCTGAAATCACTAACAGGCAGCAGCTCTCTCCCTACACTATCTCTTCAGCACACACAGGCAGAGTGAAAAAACGCTGCAGGGCTTCGGTTTTTATAGGGAAGGGGAGTGGTCCAGGGGAGAGCTTCCTGATTGGCTGCCATGTACCTGCTGGTCTGGGGTGAGAGGGCAAAAAAAAGCGCCAACAATGGCGAACCCAAAATGGTGAACGTCGCGCGACGTTCGCGAACTTCCGGCGAGCGCGAACACCCGATGTTCGCGCGAACAAGTTCGCCGGCGAACAGTTCGCGCCATCTCTACTCACAAGGATGACTCTGCCCCTGACCCTGCCTGAAACTCGGGCACCCACGAGGGTGGCTTTGCTCGTGACCCTATCAGTACCTTGGTCTCGACTAATCCCTTTGCCTCTGCTGTAGATTCCAAAGGGCAATATGGTCTGTTGGGTGCCTGGAATGTGCCCTGTGAGGAGGGAGATAATGTTAGGTTCCACTGAGAGTTAAAACAGGATCCTCCTGGTAACTGGCTGTTAACCTTAACCACTGGGTCAGGAGAGCAGCTGGCAAATGCTTTTCTACCATTTATTCTGCTTTTCATGTGTTGTGTTGGATATCTACTATCAACCGAGCAGCTTTAAAGATCAGTTATGGTCAGCCAGCCAGCTGTACCCTATTTCACCCCATCTCCTACCTCAATTACTTGCTTGAGAATTGGCCAAAAAGCTTGAGTACCATGGCTTGAACCTAGCTCCATCTCTTCTTTGCACTTGCCCTCCCTTGCCTCAGTCCTAGTCAAGAATCCCTGAAGCTGTGGTAGCCACAATTGGTTCAAGAGAACTGCCTGTTTGCATCTTCAATGATACCAAAATTCCCGGGAAAAATGCAGAATTTTTGGGAAAAAAACATTGTGATTGTACTTGAAATTGCACTTTGCTCACTGCACCTTGGTAAGTGAACGGGCCCTAGTATGTAGGAACTAGTTATAATGGTCCAGAGATGATTACTGCATAGACTTGAAAAATATGGTTCATCAGATCTATACACAGGTAAGAATTTGGTGGAATTTAAGGGAGATTTCATGCAAACATGAAAACCAAAATGTATAAATATACTATCGTATAGCACTCTGCTAGTGCCTGCAGGGACGGAGAATTAACCGTCAGAAAATGAAAGGCTTATAAGTAATGATCAGCGAATTCATGGAATTCCATGCCTCTTAAAGTAATAATTACAGTTTATGTAAATTACTATAAGAAATAATTAGATACATTTTTATCTGCAAAGATGTCCAAGTAATTATCTATAAAACTGGCACCACTTTCAGATGTTGGCTAAATCCACTGTACTAGAAATATTCTCTTCTGAAACAAACTTTGTTTTTGTTCACTGCCTCAAATAAATATTATGTGTTGCTAATCATAAAGTAGGTCCCTATTGGCTCCTAACATATATAATAGAATTATGCTATCATCTATAGGCCCTCAAGGTCATTGCAAATAGTATTCTTTGCATTTCCTCCAAGCTGCTCTTCGAAAGACATTATAGCCTGTTGTATACATCAAATTTATATACAGCTGGCACGCTGCTTCTTTAACCTTGGCTGGACAATGCTTTAAGGCTAAGTCATCAGGGTAGGAGGCTAGATATTTGATTTGAGAAACTGCAGATAAAGGGCAACATTAAAATTCCAGTTGTGAAGACCTAACACTAGTGTCATCCAATGTGGTAAAAGTGAGGAACAAAAAAAGCTGAAAATAAGATTCTTTTCTTTACATGAAAGCTGATTATACCAGTCCCCAGAAGATAAGAAACAACAATCTTCTTTACAAGATTAGTTAAAATAAATATATCTCTCAAAACGATAACCTAGTGGTGATGACAATCATTTTACTATCATGCCAGTAAATAAAAAATATTCTGTAATCTTTATACAGGTATAGGACCACTTATCCAGAATGCTCGGGACCTGGGGCTTTCCGGATAACGGGTCTTTCCGCAATTTGGATCTTCACACCTTAAGGGGATTATTTATCAAGCTCCTAATATCCGAACCTTAAATAATTCGAAGTTTTTGGAGAAAAAAAATACAGATTTTTCGAGATTTATTAAAGTCCGATGTTTTAAAAACTGTTTTAAAAAACTTTAAAAACCCCAGCATCTAAAAGCTCTCAAGGTCCTATAAGTCAATGGGAAGGTCCCAGTGTCTGTGCTGATGTCTGTACCGATATCCGATGATTTCAGGGTTTCGGTGCAAAAAACTCAGAAAAAAATCATAGTTTTTCTGGAAAAACTCCGAACCATTTGGGGTTTTCTCGGAAAGCTCCGAAGTTTTCAGAGTTTTGCTTGACCCTATTTTTTCGGGCTTTTTGCTTCATAAATAAGGTCCGTTCAGGAATTTGGAGTTGCTCGGAGTTGGATATTAGAAATACTGAGATAAATTCGGACCTTGATAAATAACCTCTTAAGACTACTAGAAAATCATGTAAACATTAAATAAACCTGATAGACTGGTTTTGCTTCTAATAAGGATTAATTATATCTTAGTTGGGATCAAGTACAAGGTACTGTTTTATTATTACAGAGAAAAGGGAAATCATTTTTAAAAATGTGGATTATTTGATTATAATAGAGTCTATGGGAGACAGTCGTTCCATAATTTGGAACTTACTGGACAATGGGTTTTCAGATAACGGATCCCATACCTGTACTGAGGATCAAGCTTTACTGGACAGGGTCTGCATATTTTCAAGTGGTCATTACATTCAGTAAATTCAATTCATTTGACAGTTTTATATCGTTGACCCTATCACGGTGTGTGTAATAACAAACGCAAGTAAAATTAAAGGCAATAGCTGGTACAAGGAACATCTAATGGATATACAAAATTACCATTGATTATCGGTAAAAATGTAAAATGCTATAATACATACACTCACCAGTGTAAATGCATGCAATGTAGCAAGGGACATGGGCCTGAATACTATAGCCAAAAATGCAAGCTGTTGGTTAAGCTTTAGTATAATTGTTATTATTATTTCTGTGCAGAGACTTTGTTCAAATACAGTGAATATTAAACCAAAATTTGTTGAACTTGATGGAAATTTTAAACAATACAGTACAAGTATGGAACCTGTCATCCAGAATACTCGTGTTTTCTGTAATTTGGATCTTTATACCTTAAGTCTAATAGAAATTCATGTAAACATTAAATAAACCCAATAGGCTGGTTTTGCCTCCCATAAGGATTAATTATATCTTAGTTTGGATCAAGTACAAGCTACTGTTTTATTATTACAGAGAAAAAGGGAAGTTTTTTTAAAAATCTGCATTATTTGATTAAAATAAAGTCATATTTGATTAAAATATAGTTAGGGCGAAGTGACTAATGCTGGCGAAAATTCGCCAGCGTGGTCGCTGGCGTAACTTTGCTAGTGAAGGAGATAGACTCTAGCGCTACTTCGCACTCTTACGCCAGGCGAAATTTCGCTCTGGAAAAAGAGCGTTACTTCGCAAATTCACTAAAATGCGGATTTTACTGAAAGGTACCTCTTGCGCCAGACTTGCCTTCGCAACCTCAGACCAGGCGAAGTGCAATAGAGTAGATAGGACTTCTTTAAAAAATAGTTCCAATTTTTTTTTCTAAGTCCCAAAAAACACTAGCGACTTTTCATTTTTAAGGGGCAAAACATCGTAAATTTTTTCTGGGGTTCCCGGCTTCCCCCTACATTTCCTAACATATGGCACATAAACTATACACTGGGCTCATGTGTAGGGCAATATAACAACTTTATTTTATTAAGGTTTCCTGGACTTGTGTAGTGTAATGTATTTGCTGCAACGCTGTATGCAAATTAGGCAACACTAGCGCTACTCCGCTTTGCGTGCCGCAGTAACGATAGCGCAGCTTTGCCAGCGTTCAGTGCCATGGACGCAACTTCGTATTTTAGTGAATCAGCGTTGTCCTGTCTAATCTACGCCTGTTGTGATGTGAGCGAAGCAGTCGCTGGTGAATTTTCGGAGGTTAGTGAATTTGCCCCTAGGGGAGATGGCCATCCCATAATTCAGAGCTTTCTGGGTAATGGGTTTCCAGATAACGGATCACATACCTGTGTTATCAAAAACGATTAGGACTGCTTCAACTCACGACCACTTAGCTGCTCCTCTGTAGTGCTGGGTGCTCAGTCCGCAGTGTCCCCACTGCCAACAGTAAATATACGAACAGGAGGACGGCACTCCGGTAAAAAACAGGTTTTTATTGTTGAGTACTGCAAAGGTACATAGGCCTTTTGCGTTTCGGGAACACCTTCCCTTAATCATAGGCATGATGTGTTATTTATGACAAATTTTATCTTATAGCTACACATAAAATAGTCAGAAGACGCAAGGATGGATATTTGAGAAGTGCATTACTGAAGAAAGGGAACAAAGGGAGAGAGAGAAGTGAAAGTTAAATATATTTAGTGAAGGAATTTTTTGGTGAGATGACTCAAGAAAGAAATGAAAAGTAGTGACCCTATTAATACAGTGGGTTGCAAACAGAAATAAGGACATTTTTATGACAGTAGCAGTTTGGGGAATGCAAAGTAGTTGGCACCGTTACAGATGTTATTTTATGTGTACAGTGGTTAGCCTTGGGAACCCATTACCCAGAAAGTTCCAAATTACAAAAAGGCTGCCTCCAATAGACTCCATTTTATCCAGATAATCCAAATCTTTAAAAATGATTTCCTTTTTCTCTGTAATAATAAAACATTAGCTTGTACTTGATCCCAACTAAGATATAATTAAACCTTATTGGAAGCAAAACCAGCCTATTGAGTTTATTTAATATAGTTTTCTAGTAGACTTAACGTATGAAGATCTAAATTACAGAAAGATCCATTATCCGGATGAGCATTCTGGGTAACAGGTCCCATACCTGTACCCGATGCACAAGGAATACTTCAGGAAGCATTAGATATAAAATGTGATAAATGGCACCTGTGTTTCTGGATGAAATAAAGTTGAGCTGGAGTCCATAGAGAGAGATTCCCTGGTACCCTGGCAGGCCATTGTGTCATCTTGGTCATCTCTGTACATGTCAAGCACAATACTTGGGGGTATATTATTTCTAAAATGTCAGAATAACATCAAACAGAATTGTGCCTTTTGTCCTTTTTTTCTGGATTTTCATATTGAAGAGTCTCGAATAAGTTCATCACGACTGAGTTTTATCATGGAGACGAAGGGGATTATTTACTAAAATCCAAATTTATCTCATATTTTATTGTAAAAAACCACAACCAAACTCCCATGCTCGATTTGACCTTATTTATTAAAGTAACCCAAATTAATCAGATTTCGGAAAAACTTAATAAAATCATGACAAAACCCTAATCGCTTGAATTTTTCTGTCTTTTTTCCCGAATACCTAATTTTTTGAGTTTTTGCCCGAAATCCCTGAAAAAGTCGGATCTTGAGGCTAAACCCAGCGCGGATCACGAAAACTTCAAATTGATATACTGTAGGTGCCTCGTCTGTTGACTTATACAGGACCTCGACAGGTCTGAGATGTCGGATTTCCGGATTCGGAAAAAAATTGCCCCAAAAAGCCCAACCAGATAAATTAGAGTTTAAGTAAATAATCCCCCACGTGATTGCAAAAAAACCTGACTGCAAATTTAAAAGAAAACAAAATAGTTTAGTGCTGCTAATACACTTTCCTTCTTTAGGTGGCAAGTTTTTGGTTTTTTACAACTGCAATTTGATAATAACCTTGTTTTTCTACCTCTCAAGAATTCTTGAATTTGCCACGACTAGAGACAACTGCAGCACAATAGATACAAACAGAGATACATAGATAGATAATTAATACAAATAAAAAAACACTTTGCACTTCTCCAGAACAGCACTGGTCAGATTTGCCCACTAGCCAGATTAACTCCTTTAGCAATGTATTGCTTTTAGTGTTTAATGTCCAAAAAATTAGCACTTAACAACACTTTACACAAAGGCATAACAATGAATTGTACTTGAAGACGGTGTCACAAGAATGGCAAAATATTGGCTTGAAATGCTTTCTTTTTTTTTTCATTTCATTTGCTCCCTTGCACAAGCCTGTCAAACCCACTTTTTCCTACAGAAATCATTTCACTAATAACTCATGGACATTTCTATGGGAAATGGCGTCCATCGCTAACATTTTTTTTCCCTGCAAATTTTCATTATAGACATTTTATTTCCCTTCTGTCACTGTAGAATTACAAGTGACAAGATGAGATATGTATCGCTTAGAAAACTTATGTAACATGCCAATTTCCAGAGAATACATCATTGCCAAAGGCCAGAGCCCCCAGCCAGGAATATTTACTGAAGCCCTGAAGGCATCATTCAGATGTCAGAGTATTAGAAGCATTAACTTGGGAAGGTTACACTGGGGAATTCAACTAAGAAAAATCTCTCACCGCTGCCTGCTAAAATATAAAACTGTTTCATTTAACAATAAGTTTATCCTAGGCAAGCACATTTCGCATCGTACACATCTTACAATACCCAAAAATAAATGAGACCTTGGTTACATGTATATTTTCCCACTCTGCCATCATAATTGGCTGAACAGCATTTAGCTTTTTGCACGCTTTTTAGAATTCGTTTTCTTCTGTCTTCCTTAAAGGAAAACTATACCCCCCCAAACAATGTAGGTCTCTATAAAAAGATATTGCATAAAACAGCTCATATGTAAAATCCTGCTTCATGTAAATAAACCATTTTCATATTAATATACTTTTCTAATAGTATGTGCCACTGGGTAATCATAAATAGAAAATTTCCATTTTAAAAAATAAGGGCCGCCCCCTGGGATCGTAGGATTCAATGCACTCATAAACATACCAACAAACCATACATGTTAGGTCACATGAGCCAATTAACAGACAGAGTTCTGTCTTTTGCTTCCACACTTCTTCCTGTTACAGTTAGAGCTGTAGTATTTCTGGTCAGGTGATCTCTGAGACAGCACAGAGACCATCACAAAATGGTGGCTCAAGGCAAGAGATGTAAAAGGGCAAAATTTACTAAAATATATATAACAGTTTGGTAAGATTCTTTAATATGCCACTTAATATGATATGAACTATCTGTTGCTTAAGTGTTCATTTTGGGGGTATAGTTTTCCTTTAAAAAAATGCAGTTTCAGTTAGCCAATGACTTAATCTGCCCATACAATTAAAGATTAAATCTTTTCCCAATATGCCCACTTTGAAATATTGGGCTGAAAGATGGCAAATGCCAGGCCCTGGTGTGAGAACTACGTCAATGAGCTGATGCCGTCCTCATCCTGATGGGATTTAAACCTGATGATGAACATCAGCCCAATTATTTGGCAGATATTAGGCAGGCCCATTGGAGGACTCAATATACGTGCCAATAAGCTGCCAACTCAGTCCAGAAGGTCTGAATTGGGAGCTTTTATTTGCCTGTGTATGGTCAACTTTAGCTGAAAAGGGGAAATGTTTTTCTCACCACTAATTTTTAAAAACATCATGCAGGGGTGCAATGATACTGTGACCACAAATTTCATACAGACAAAGGTCCTCTGCACTTTAATCAAGGACATTACTACATTTTGTGCATTAAACAAGGGATTGTTTGACCATATATTGCAACATAGTATGTGGCTTTTAAGGGAGAGGAATTGTCCAAACCAACGCCCATTTTTAAAAGTATAATAGTGCCTCATTAGTTTAAGGGGTGGGGTATGGGTGCTATTAAAAACCACATGAAGCTCAGCCACAGCTTCCGGCAACAATACAATATACAAAATAGGAGGTGTGGAAGCACTCTCAAAGCTAAGTTTTTAGAGTGCCCCATAACCCCCTTAAACTTATGGGGCCCTATACTTTTAAAAATGGGCGTTGGTTTGGACAATTCCTCTCCCTTAAAAGCCACATACTGGCAAGGGAGGATAGATCCTTTACACTGAATACAAGGTTCAACAGACACTGATTACACAGAATGCTACTATGCAGTAAGACTTTTTATACTATGGCCGAAAGACAAATAAGTTAAGGGCCCCCATATGGGATTTACCTTGACGTGGTATGGTGGCTTTTCAACTTTATGATCATAACTTTGTAACTAAAAACCCCTGTTTTATAAACTTTTGAGACAGGGGACTAGGGAATGTGCATTAAAATTAGCACTTCCATTATACTTAAATATACTATTACTTAGCTTTTAGAGTGCTTCCACACCTCCTATTTTGTACAAGGCAACCACAACCCTTGAGCAGTAAAAATATGTGTCTCCAAAGATGCCCCAGTAGCTCCCAAACTTATTTTCCACTGATTCACTGCACATGCTCTGTGCTGCTGTCACTTACTGAGCTTAGGGATCCACTCACAATGTACAGTACACATAGAATAGAAATGTCATAATATAAGACTAATTAGTAATTAATACAGATAATTACTACATGGCAGCACAGAAACCAGTGCAATTAGCATCAGAATTTAATAATCAGCTCTGTAGCATCAGCTTTTATACAGGCCAACCTCATTTTCTGCTTGATAATTTGCGACGACCCCTAAGCTTAGCTTCTCAACAGCTGCTCAGAGCCCACTGAACATGTGAGTGTCGCAGACACTTACCAAGATGGTGACCCCCTGTGACAAGTTTGAAGATCTGGATCATTGCTGCTATTGACAAGCTGAAACTTTAGGCTGGTGCAAAAAGTTTAGTATATAAAATAAGGAATTTTGAGCTATATTCATTTTTAGGGTTTAGTTCACCTTTACACAGGGCTACTTCTTCCCATCTTTCTGATGCATTTTACAACTGTAACCTTGCCTGTGAGATACATCACCAAATTTTTGTAAGTGTCCCTTGGAAAGGTGCGAGAAGATCACCGTGACATCAATAAACATGATAAACTAGCGCTCATTCTTATGTCTACTTTTTCTATTTCGTTCTTCCTCACCTATATGCCTTTTGTAGTCACTGAAAAGATTGCATAGGCCTGAGCAGTGATTCATGCTCCCAAATCAGTGATGCCGGGAACATTCCGCCGTTGCTTTTACAATCCATCTAGCATATCATATTTGAAAGTTTAGGATCACAGCTTATAAGAAAGTATAACTAACAATGCTCAGTTGATTTGAAAATATTCTTTTTTTTTTTTTTTTTTTAAACCAAATAGAGGCTGAAACTTTTTTTTAGATCAATAGTAGCAAATCTCTTTGAGATGGGCAACAGCATGGGAAAGAGAACATTCTAGCAAAGCTTTTTGAGATCAGTAAACTATAAAAAGCCAGAAACAGGCAGAAGGACATAAGCAAAGAGGAGGGAGTTAGAAACATACCACTCACATAAATATTAAGTTATAGAATACATTTATAACATCACTGTAGTACAAAAAGCTAATTCTGTTAGAAGTCTCTTTTCAGGCGTTCCTGTTTCTTGCATTGGGATATATATTCCACTCTTGTGATGCCCCTCGGACAAAACAAAATATTTAGAAAAGCTTGTAATTAATTTGATGTTTCCCTGTTCCATTTTTGTGTTTTTATAGCTCTTTGTTCTTAGTGTTATTGCAGCAGAAGCCTAAACAATATTAGACTTCATTTCAAACCATCAGCGCTTCTTAGCCCTCAGTTGTATAAATGAATAATAACGTTTATAGAGATTCAATTATATGTCTCAAACAATGTTATCTGACTACAAGGTTATCTGAATATCTGTTGTGTCGGTGCCTAACACCTAACATTAACACCTCAAATAAACGTAATGGTTGGTGTCCATGCTGAAATTAATAGCCATTTTGTAATATACTGTAGCTATTTAAATAGCCATACATATATAGCTGTTTTTGATATTGCTTTTCACTTAAAAAAGAAGGAAAGTCATTTAGCAATTGGGGAGGCATATTAATGTTTATTAAATGCCCCCCTAAATGAGAAGGCACCCCCAAATGATTGTATTTACTTACCTGAAACCCCGGGCCGGTGCTTCTATCAGCAGAAAACTGCACAGGCCTGGGGTTATTCCAGTGAGCACAACGGATCGATCCTCTTCCGGCTTCTTTTTTCTTCAAATTTCACATGCACAATTTAATGAAAAAGCCGGATTTTGAGTTAATGCACATGCGCATCCGAAGAATGAAGAAGCCGGAAGAGGAGCGATCCATGGTGCTCACTGGAATAACAGAAAACTTCTATTAACAGAAAACGGAATAACCCTGGGGTTATTCCAGTGAGCACCATGGATCGCTCCTCTTCCGGTTTCAGGTAAGTAAATACATTCACTTGGGGGTGTCTTCTCATTTAGGGGGGCATTTAATAAACATTAATATTTTCGGGTTGGGCTTTTTGTTGCCAAAAACCCAAAAAGCACAACTTTTCCAGGATTTATCATGCAACAAAACTGCGACAATTCTGAATCCAAAATTACTGTCGAAATCATGTAGAAGTCAAAGGCAGATGCCCATTTTAGAGCTGGAAGATCTTTCTTTGATTCCTTGTTTTTGAAGTTTTCGGGTGTTTCTGACGCATGAAAAAGTCTCTGTTTCCACAACTTTTCTGTAACTTTTTCCTATTCATGCTTCGGATCTTGATAAATGATAAATGACTGACATTCGTGGAAATTCGTTTTTTTCCTGGTTTTTAAATATAAAAATGAGAAACTGAGTTTTAGTAAATTCCCCCTTCGTTTCTGGACAGATGTGATATGTATATTTCTATATTTTTTGAGGTCAGGTTATAGATCACAGGGCTGACATACTTAAATCTGGATTTCCTTTTTTCACAAATCACATTTTTTCTAAAATTGGTGGTATTTATCACAAATGTAATTTCTTAAGATGTAAAAACCACGAAAAACTCTAATACAAAACTTCTCCAAGAAGTCAATGGGAGATCCTAATAAACTTTTTTTTTACCGTTCAGACTTTTAGAGATTTCAAATTTTTAGAGGTTTTAGAGATCGTTCACAGTTTTTTTTTTTTTTCATTCGTGCTTTTTATATTTGGCTTTTAACAACTTTCATGACAAATGTGCGAAACTACAATGTATATTATACAAAACGTTCTTTCCCCTGAAGACAGAATACAAATATAAAAGAATATCTGCCGTATACCCAGAGCATTAAAGCAAATACATATAGTTCCAACTATATAGTTATATGGGCCAGATTCAATTCAGTGAGAAAAAGTTATCTCAAGGTTTATCATGTGAAAAGTCATTGACAAGATTCAATTCGAGGAGGAAAAACTTTTCTCTTTTTTTCAGTTTCAGTTTTTCAGTTTAAAAACTTTTCTCCAAATTCAGTTTCAGTTTTTTCTCATAGACTTTAATATAGTTTTCATGTGATAAACTGTGAGATAAGATTTCTGAAGTGAATTGCATCTCAAATTGAATCTCGTCCATGAGCTTTCACGTGATAAACCCTTTTCTCACTGAATTGAATCTGGCTCTATATGTATATTAAATCATTACTCCACATTTACCTATTAAGTACAACAGAGGATGTGTCTTGAAAAAACAACAGAATGACTAGACCAGGACTAATGAATTTTATAAGCAGGTTTTGGGGAAGCAGGAAACACCGCTAAAATGAGATTACGGGAGATAGTGTGATAGTTATCAACCCTGAAATTAAATGTCACCAAGGAGAGAAGTGGCAATATTCAGGACAGGCATCCCCACTGTGTTTTAATATAGTAGTATAACTCCCACTACATGCCTGATACTAAGGGGGTTATTTATCAAAGTCCGAATTTATCTCAATATTTTCTGCTACAAACTCCGATCAAATCTGCTTGGGTTTTTAACACTTAACTATTATTACATTTTCCCGAAAATTTGCTTTGCGGGAAAAAAATCTGATTTTCACGTTTTTTCATCCAATTTTCAAGATTTTCATGGAAATTTCACGCAAAATCTCAGAATACTTTGAGGTATTGCACGAAACCCAGAGCACATCAAAAAATCTCCCATTAACATATATGCAACCTCAACAGGTCTGAGATGCCTGATTTTCTGATTTTCACTTTTCCGTCCTTGGGGTTTAATAAATTCCAAAAAATTTGTGATTTTTTTAAAAGTCCAATTTTTCATGATTTTTGCATTCTATGTTTAATAAATAACCCCTGTTTTGATGCCATTGAGCGTATCTGTGATGTTGCCCAACCAGGAGCACAGTCAATATTAACTTTGTTCTGGAAGAGGTACACCTGCTGAAGTAGTGGTATACTCAGAATGTAGTAGGTAACATTTGTGCTTTTATAGTCTAAAGTGAAGGATGTGCTTCAGCTATTAGATATCCTGTATTAGAAGGAATTAGGGGAATTGGTTTTGGAAGAAGGTTGAGTCTGAATCTGATGAGTGAATACAAGTAGGCTCTGAAAATAACAGAAAAGAGGTAGGACACCACAAGTTATTCTAGAGCCCTAATGGCTATTTTAAGGTTAATGTTAGGTAGGGCTTACGAATGGAAAATGAATTAATGCTAATCAATCCAATTAAATAATAAGCAATTGATACATAGGGGCAGAGAAGTCTGAGGATTTTATTCATAGTACGATCGTACTCCGATCGTACTGCGAATCGTACTCCGATCGTACGATTCAAACGATTTTATCGTACGATTTTTCTTCGAAACCCAAAAACTTGAAGTCGACGTTTTTTTAAAGAGACAGTACTTCGATTATCGAATGGTCGAATATTTGAACTAAAAGCTATACTAAATTCGCGCAAAGGCAAATTGGTTCGTACAATGGCATAACTTTTCTCATTGCGAATATTTTTTCCGTTACCAAATTCTATCACATTCCTCCATTAGTGTCTAAAGTATAGATGCAACGAAGAGCAACACTGGGAAGGCAGGGGCAAATGTGGTCTACCCATGTTTATTAAGATGCAACAAATAATTCACACAATATTGCAGTGTGGCTTTACCACCAAAACATTGAGTGAGTTAGGTGTAGCCATGGGGGGGGTAAGGGGAAGGCATGCCTCAGCTTCAGGTGCTAAACTAGTAAGCTGTAGTTCTGAGTAAACTCGTGCCCAGATCATCCATATACAGCCCTGGTAATGATGATATAGGTAGGCTAGAGCTCATTCCGACCAGTGACTGTGAGGTTATTAGGAAGTTCCTCTTGCTATAATATTTTATTCCCTTAATGGGTTTGCAATGAAGATATGTCTTACCACTGATGTGTTTCAGTTAACATTACATCAGCTAAGCACTTGGAATCTGACTGGAAAATCACTAGTGATGTCCTATTCTTCACTGATATCTCCCCTCTGGAGATTCACAGTAAAAGATGGACATTGCAGCAATTAATTCTGTCAGTATAAGGCTTGATAAAGTTTCCAGCAGAAATCATTTTGTAAAGCTTCTCTTCTCTCTGCTGTTGGGAAATGCTGCACTGTGGTGGCTGTAGTGTGGGTTGCACCAATAGACTCTAGAGGTACTTCACTCCCTAACGCCTGCCCACGTCGCGATCTGGCAAATAGACATAACTACGCAAATTCACTAAGATGTGAATGTTACTGAACGTTACCTCTTGCGCCAGACTTGCCTTCACCACCTAAGCCCAGGCGAAGTGCAATACAGTAGATAGGAGTTCCTCAAAAAAAAATTTCCAAAAGACACTGACGACTTTTCATTTTTCAGGGTGATAGGCTGCAAAAGATCGTAAATTTTTTCTAGGGGTACCCGGCTTCCCCCCTACATTTCCTAACATATGGCACATAAACTATACACTGGGCTCATGTGTAGGGCAATATAACAACTCTATTTTATTTTATTAAGGTTTCCGGGCTTGTGTAGTGTAATGTATTTGCTGCAACATATACGTCCATTGTACTTTAACTTCCCGCCATATGCAAATTAGGCAACGCTAATGCAACTTCGCTTGTCACAGTAACACTATCGCTACTTCGCCAGTGTTTGGCGCCCTGGACGCAACTTTGGATTTTAGTGAATTAGCGTTGTCCTGGTGAATCTATGCCTGGTGAAGTGTTGCGATGTGAGCGAAGCCGTCGCTGGTGAATTTTCGGAGGTTAGTAAATTTGCCCCTTAGGGGGTTATTTACTAAAACAAATTTTTTTTATTAAAACAAAGTTGACCAAACTTCCTTCCATGAATTGAACTCATCAATAATTTTCATTGAAAAAGTCAGAGCAAAAAAACTTAGCAACAAAACTGAGTGTCAAATCGTACAATTGACGCTACGAAAACTCAACTTTATCAAATCATCACTGTAAAAATTAGACTTTTTCAGATATTTATCGGATTATCCAGCGCAGATTACAATGTCAAGAAACAAATTTAGGGACATCTGCCATTGACTTCTACATGACCTCGACAGGTTTGAGATAGACTACTTTCGGATTCGGATTTTTAGCAGCATGAATCTCTAAAAATTTTCCCCTTTAAAACTTCGACCAGATAAATTTGAGGTTTCATAAATTGGCCGCTTATTTGTATTTATTTTATAACTCTGGATAGCTGAGCTGTCTTGTCTATTGGTTACCTACCACTTGAACTAGCTCTGTACCACCAGCCCTGGACTGCACATATTTGACTACAATTAGTGATGGGCGAATTTATTCGGCAGGCGTGAATTCGCGGCAAATTCCAGCGATTCGCCACTGGTGAATAAATTTGCAAAACTGCAGTGAAAATTTGGCAGCGTAAAAAAAAATGGATGCCTGCGTAAAAAAAACGGACAACTGCGTAAAAAAAACTCAGTTTCACGAATATTTCGCCATTTCGCGAATTTCCTGCTGATTTTCCGGCGAAGCAAAATGCCCCAAATTCGTCCATCACTAACCACAATATATTGTAATGCACATATTTGACTATAATTAGTGATGGACGAATTTATTCGGCAGGCGTGAATTCCCGGCAAATTCCCGCGATTCGCCACTGGTGAATAAATTTGCAAAACTGCAGCGAAAATTCGCCAGTGTAAAATAAAATGGACGCCAGCGCATTTTCGTCAGCGAATTTATGCCGGTGTAAAAAAACGGACAACGGCGTAAAGAAACGCAGTTTCACGGATTATTCGCCATTTCGCAAATTTCCTGCAAAGCAAAACGCCCCAAATTCGCCCATCACTAACCACAATATATTGTTCTTGTTAACATGATCATATACAATCAATACTAATAATATTAATACTGCACAACATGTTAATTATGGAATTGCTGTTTACAACTTTCATGGCAAATGCCTATTCTTGTTTGTATCCTTGCCCCAATACATAGCAGCATGCTTTCTTTTATTGGCACTAGTGATGATCGAATTTGAGATGTTTCGCTTCGCCGAAAAATTTGTGAAACTGCGGGAAAAATTCACAAAACAGCAAAAGTTTCACAAAACACTTTTTTTTGACAAGAGTCAATATTTTTTAAAGCGTGTCACTTTCCTTATGCGCGTCATCTTTTTTTTTTTTTACATGATTTTTTTGATGAGTGCAACTAAACAGACAGTGAACTTTTACCGCAGTTTCACAGGACTTTTCACCCACGGCGAAATGCGGAAGTTCGCCAAGAAACTGACCATGGCAACATTTTTTGCTCATCACTAATTGCCACAAATCTGAAGGGGAAGTGAAAAGTTATTTCTCTCCAAATGCAAAATAACACAAACATTTCGTGTTCTATAATAGTTCTGTCCTTTCAACAGTATTATTTTTTAAATCCCTTTTTACAAAGTCTGTTTGTGAAACTCAACAAGTTACTTTGGAGACCTTGTGGCGCTCAGGTATGCTTAAAGCGCATTATAGAACAGTTACACAATAACATCATTATCCAACAATAATATCCACTCATCATTTCATCTATTGCAGAGGAAAGGCTGAGTTGGCCACAGTGGGGCTTAAATCCGTTCGTCAGTATTTACACTGATATTAAAATATTTCTAGAGCCCGAGGACACAATTTCCTAAATACAATGTTTAGAAAAGAAGAACAAAATGTGAGAATATTTGCTGATGAAAAATAATTGTTTTGTAAATGGAAAAGTCCTGGATGTGCACATGTGGACCCTTCCCAAATACACTTTTTGTAGATTTTTTTTTGTGAGGATTTTTCAGTATTCCTCTGCATATGTTGTATTCTTGATTCCTTATGCAGTGGAATAGTTTGTCACTAAGGGGGCGATTTAAGGAAATTCATGGGTTTGATCATGATTCACATTTATTCCCCCGATTTTGCATGATTTGGAGGCAGATTTATCAAGGGTCGAATTTCGAATTTGAAGATACTTCGAAATTCGACCATCAAATTTAATTACTTCAACTTCGAATTTCGAAGTCAAAGTTTTTTGCGGTCGAAGTAAAATCATTCGAACGATTAAATCCTTCGATCGATCTAACTATTTTTCTTCGACTTCAAAAAACTTAGAAAACTGCTCTAGAAGTTCCCCATAGGCTAACATAGCACTTCGGCAGGTTTAATTTGGCAAAGTATTGAAGTCGAAGTTTTTTTAAAGAGACAGTACTTCGATTATCGAATGGTTAAATATTCAAACTATTTTACTTTGAATTGAATTGGAAATCGAAGTCGTAGGGGCCCATTTACTTAGCTCAAGTGAAGGAATAGAGGAAAAAAACTTTCGAATGGTTTTTTGGCTACTTAACCCTCGATGTTCGACCTTAAGTAAATTTACCCCGTAGTATTCAATGGTCGAAGTATCCAAAAAATTACTTTAATTTTTTTACTTTGAAAATTCCCTCTAATTCACTTCGACCCTTGATAAATCTGCCCCTTAATGAAAAAAGATTGAGAAAAATTAAAATTGCAGAGGGTGCCACCTAAAACCTGTCTAGATGAAATAAGAATAAAAGCAGGTGCATCTTCAACATTTAGGGAATTATTTACTAAATCTCAAAATGATCTCATATTTTTATTAAAGCAAGCTCCCATCCACGATTTTATCTTATTTATCAATAAACTAGCTTGAAAAAGGTGAGCGAAAATCGCAATCATACAAAATGTTTGGATTTGACACCTGAATCGATTGATTTTTTTTGGTTATCACCCGAAAACCCCAAATTTTTCCGATTGGACAAAACCAAGTGAAGATCAGGATATCCTCAAATTGTAAAAGGAACATCTGCCATTGGCTTATACGTGACCTCAACAGGCGTGAAATGGCGGATTTTCGGATTCAAACTTTTTGCAGCCTCAGGGTATTTTAAATCTTGAAAATTTCAGTTTTTGTCCAAAAAATCTTGACCAGAAAAAAATCAAGTTTAGTAAATAACCCCCTAGATAAGGTTAAAAATTTGTGTTTTTTTCTTTTCAAATTTTTGAGCTAGTTGCAATTTTTCAACATGCTTGAAGATTCATCTACAAAATGCAATGCATGATTCTTCCTTATATTTTTTACCACAGCTTATAACACGATTGAGATGAGTCCCTTTGTGATTTTCCATGGGAAATCATGAATCATGTGGTTTTTGTTAAATATTTCTTTAAGTGAAACTACAGAGCTTGTACATGCAGGAAGGGAACTGCAATTCTGCTGTAAAATCGGAGTTTCACTACCTGTATAAAATCACATGGCCTTTGACCTCTTGCTTTTATATGGACACAGAATTCCTTGGTGACTTATATATGAATACATTATTCATCCATTGGAGACTGTACTATTGTTCCAATAAAGGCATTTTATGATTTGAAGTTTGTATACTCTATGGTACTGCACATAAAGTGCTTTGCTGTTGGATTGGATGGTGGAAGGTCATCTTGGTACATGCACCTATTCTGTCATTCTTTGCAGCTTTGGTGGGTGCTGGTTATTAAACAATCCTGGACATAAGATCCATTATCTGGAAACCCATTATCCAGAAAGTTCCGAATTACAGGAAGACCATTTCCCATAGATTCCATTGTAATCAGATAATTCCATTTTTTTCTCTGTATTAATTAATCAGAATCTCGTACTATAAGATATAATTCATTTTATTGCAGGTAAAACAATCCTATTGAGCTTAATTAATGTTTAAGGGGCAGATTTATCAAGGGTCGAATTGAAAATTTGAATTTTCAAATCTTTTTTTTGGTGAAAAAACTCGAATTAAATTTGATTCGAATTTGATTCGAGGTTGCATGTCGATCCTATTCACCTGAATTTAAATTCTTTTTTAAATCTTTTTTTTTTTTGGTGAAAAAATTGGAATCAAATTTGATTTGAAATTTGATTCAAGTTTGTATGTCCTATTCACCCAAATGTAAAAAAAAATGTTTTAATACATTTTGATTGGTCAATAATTAGAATTTCAAGTTTCTGGGAGTTTTTATAAACTCCAATAAACTCTAAGGGGCAAATTCACTAAGAATCGAAGTTGCGCCAGGCGCAACTTCGCCTCTCGTCGCCGCTCGTCGCCGCACTTCGCCGCACTTCGCCAGGCGAATATTCGCCAGCGCTCCGCAAATTCACTAAAATGCGAAGTTGCCCACAGGGGTAGCGTAAGTTTGCGAAGTTGCGCTAGCGTTGTTTCACTATATAAAGCGAAGTTGCGCTAGCGAAGGCTAATTTGCATACGGTGCGAAATTCAAATTTCAATGGAGGAACACGTATCTGCACTACAAATGCCTAGAAAATCTTCAAATCAGCCAATAAAAATTTTATTTTGCCCTACACATGTGCCCACTGTCTAGGTAAGTTGCCATGAGTCAGGAAATGTAGGGGGGAGGAAGGGGAGCCCCAAAAATTTTTCGATCTTTTTCAGCCTATCACCCGTCATGTAGAAAACACGCCAGCGTTTTTTGGGACTTAGAAAAAATTTTGACTTTTTTTGAAACAATCCCTATCTACTCTATTGCGCTTCGCCAGGTCTGAGGTGGCGAAGGAAGTCTAGCGTAAAAGGTAGCGTTCGCTACACTGCGCAAGTTAGTGAATTTGCGTAGTTTCGTCGCTAGCGAAAATTAGCCTGGCGTAAGGTTGCGAAGTAACACTAGCGAAACTACGCCAGCGTTCGTTAGCGAAAATGCCGAACGCTAGCGAAAAAACGCTAGCGTTCGGCGCTTCGCGCCTTAGTGAATTTGCCCCAATATGCGACCCTTGATAAATATGCCCCTTTATGGTAAAGGTTATACTTTAAACATCAACTTCTTTTGCTACCCTTTAGTATATTGTCAGGAATCAGTAAAGAACCAACAGTTCAGAGAGGGCAACCATATTTATAAGTAGGGATGGGCAAATTTGTTCGCCTTGTTTCGCAGAAGAAATTACGCCCATAGACTTGTATGGCGGCAAGTAAAGTAAAAAGTACACATGTTTAAAAAAATCGGTGCATGCTGACCGGTAGGATCGCCCTTCACCTCTGGTTCGCGTGTACAGGCGCACAAACCACCAAACTTTGCCAGACTTTGCAGACCGGACTGGGGGTAGGCAGCAGTGCAAGGTACGTGCCTGGTGCCCCCTAAGTTTTGTGCCCTAGGCACGTGCCTACTCTGCCTACCCCTAGTTCCGGCCCTGATTTTGACACCCATAGACTATAATGGCCGTCAGCAACATTTCGCCGGCGGTGACAAGTCAAATTCACCTAAGCCTATTTATTAGGCCTTATTTGGCTTTTTTAAATGAACTTTTTCCTGTGGTTGGTAAAGAACACAATGAACAGAATAGCAATTTTTTTGTAAAAAAAAATTTTTCAAGGATAGCGAGGTTCAGCACAGAGCTAGACGTGCACAAAATGAAACTTCCAACTGTAAGATATATTTCAAACTATTTTCTTGCTGTTTAAGTGTAAAGGCAAAATAATTAGATAACAGAATGTGTATTTGTCTGGGCTCGGATGATATAAAATTGCTTAGCGTTTTGTCTTGGAGAAAGGAAAAGTGAAATCTGCCCCACTGAAAGCTGAAATATTGATCTTACTTTATGTCAGAGTTTTTGGTATGAGGGTTATTGTGTTATATAAAAGTGTATTTCTTCTGTTTTTCTATTAGTTCTTTCATCACGCCATAAGGTTTCTCAGACAGAAGAAACGAATGACCTGTCTACCTTAGAAAGAAATGCGAAATAAATATGTTTCCAAGCTGTACTGGTTCTCTGATACTGCGATCTTCAATGACTCAATGTATCAAATTCTAAGGAAGCAATCAAATTCCAAAATTATATGACCAGAAGAGACATGAAAGGACAAATGTATCAACAGGCCCCTGATACTTGGCCAAGTCTTGTGTCACAAGCATTAAAAGAGATGATTGAAAACATTAAGGAGGTGAAAAACCGACTCACCTAAAACGTTCTGAGTCACATTCTCTGTTCACTTTGCAATGAGTAAAATATAGACCCAATAGAAATGAAATGTGATTTCATGTTAGAGAATGACATACCCTGTGTTTATATATATATATATACAAGCATTAAGAAATTAAGAAAGAATAGTCTTTATATTTAGTAATAATACCAGGTAACAATTGATGTTTACGTAAAAAACATCCCATGTATAGGCAGATGTTCACCAGTTATGACCTGTACGAATTTAGGAAACCACATGGCCCTTAGGAATGACACTTACTAACACACCCCACACAAATGACACACTCCAGTGTATACCATTATGAGCTGTCTATGAGCTCTGTTCCTCTGATTTCCAACTACCACTTGACAGTGTCTAATCTACCCTAGGGCACTTTTGTTGTGTTTCTGCTCAAATCCTCCAATTAGGTCCCCTTTAAAGGAAAAGTTGCATACAATAAAAGTATACACTGTAGATCTATTTCTGATTATTACAATACAATGCACAGGTATGGGACCTGTTATCCAGAATGCTTGGGACCTGGGGCTTTTCCTTAATTTGGAACACCAGCTTTAAAGGGGTTGTTCACCTTTGCGCTAACTTTTAGTATGGCGTAGAGAGTGATATTCTGAGATCATTTGCAATTAGTTTTCATTTTTTATTATGTGTGGTTTTTGAGTTATTTAGCTTTTTATTCAGCAGCTCTCCAGTTTGCAATTTCAGCAAACCTGTTTGCTAGGTTCCAAATAACCCTAGCAACCATGCACTGATTTGAATAAGAGACTGGAATATGAATAGGAGAGGGTCTGAATAGAAAGATGAGTAATAAAAAGTAGCGAAAGTAGCATTTGTTTTTTTAGATGGCGTCAGTGATCCCTATTTGAAAGCTGGAAAGAGTATGCAGAAAAAGGCAAATCATTTAAAAACGATATAAAAAAAATAATGAAGACCAATTGTAAAGTTGCTTAGCGTTGACATACTTAAAGTTAATTTAAAGGTGAACCACCCCTTTAAGTCTGCTAAAAATTCAAATTCAAATTCAAACATTCAATAGATCTGTAGGATTGTTTTGTAACATTATATCTTAGTTACCATGATGTACAAAGTATTGTTTTATTATTACAGAGAAAAAGGAAATCAGTTTTAAAATTGTGACTTATTTGATTAAAATTGAGTCTATGGGAGATGCCCTTGCTGTAATTTGGAGCTTTCTGGATAACAGGTCTTGTTGTGCTTGTGTATTGTTGCCATTGGCCTTCAACCCCATTGACTCTGTCCTACCTGTTCTGCTGAATCAAGTGCATTTAGGGTGGTGGTCATTCCAAGATTCCTGCAGTGGGTTGTGTGGTCAGCACTTGAATGTGCCTGTGTTAGTACAGGCCTGTAAGAAAAGGAAAATTAAGTGCAGGGGACACAGGGCGAAGCGCACATGTGTAAGAACCCTAACACTGAAATTCTAGAGAAAACAAACCTGGACATGGTGATTTGCATCTGAAAATGAAACTTTGCATACTGCACTGTTTGTAATTGACCCTTATGCATTTGCTTAAAAGAAACTGCTGTGAATTTGATGGAACTCGACCCCTTATGGTGGTATCCTGCATAGCAAAGTAACCCCCCTGAACTGCCCTGGAGGTGTCTGTGAAAAAGAGGCTTTTTAAAGCATCTATTTCTCAGAAAATTTTAATTTAAAATAATTTAAATAAATCGCCAAAGATCCCTAGGGAAACTTTCTGCATATTTACTTTAATTTTGTATGAGGCTTCCTTCCCCCTTTTATGAATACAGTTTTACACTCTTAAGAAAACCTCTTAATACATATAACATTTTTACAATCTGTACTCTTGGTGTTCTGTTCCGTAGTTCCATGTTTTGTTTTATGATAGATAGCCATTTACTCTCTTCACTAATGGAGATACTGGATAAAGGAACACAGTTTATCAACAGCTAAAGGTAGAGAGGTAAACATCGGCAATGATTTAGCAAAGGATCAATAAGACACTTGCAGAAGATACAATACAAGGAAAGATCTTGTCATGTTGAGGAAGCTGGAATAAAAGAATAAGCAAAGCATATCAATAATATATAGGATCAAAACAAAAAAGTTGAAATAAAAGACAATCTCCACAGCGTTAAAACTAGTTTTTTTTTTCCAGAGGATACTCATGTTAAAAACACGCAAAGAACTCCGGAAAGATCGTTTTACAAGTCATTGTGAATTAAGAAAGCCAGTCGAATGACTAGCAAAACGTCTTTAAGAGAAAAAAAAGTACAGCAAGTCCAGTTGAGTTATTACTATAGATAAACCATGACCTGGATGAATGAGAAAACAGACATACAGTACGCAAGAAAAACATGCAAGGCCTTGGGTGGCAAGTTGTTATGGTCAGCAGGCCACCCTGATACTCAGCAGACCAAGCACCATTTGTAGCCCTACAATGTAACATTCCAATCATAGACAAAAAAGCAGAACTGGATGGTCCAGCTGTCATATATTCTGCCAATTCATTCCCCAGCTGAATGGGCCTTGGGGCAAGAAAGAGAATATTCTGAAAACCCTGAATGGACTCAAAAATCACCAAGGTCACCAAAACTGACCCTGAAGCCATCAATTTGGTGCCAAGGTCCAAGGTGCCATTTACAACACTTTGCATTTACTATTATCAGGAGCAATGAAAGGCCGACTAGATGGCAGATGGCGGTTTTGGCAATGGTTAGCAGTGGCAGACTGACTACCATTGTTTGGTACCACTGTTGTAATCAGGTACTGTAATAACAGCAGAGGTCAAAGAGTCCACTATCTGCCCCTAACCTGTGCAGGTGCAATTTTTGAAACCTATCCCAGACCCTTGACCCACTAACGTCACCTGAAACCCAACACGCATTTTTACCCTCTTGAACTTTCCTTATCCACAACCTCACCCATTGCCCAATGACCACCAGATGTGCTGTTGCTGAAAACCATAAATGACCCTCATTAGAAGTGGGTGGAAGGGGGGAAAAACAGGAAAAAAATTTTAAAGTAGTAAAAGTTGCTAATATTGAGACCCGACCTGCTACCCGGCTACTCGCAACCCATACCAGCATCCACAAGTCCTACCTGCACTTATCAATAATAGAAAGTGCTACTACTGAATTCCTTCTTTTATTGACATTTCAGCATGCACAGTCCCCAGTAGAATTTAATATTTGTCTCACCCGAGGCAGGAAGCAGGATTTGAGAGGAGTAAACATGGCAGGAATATTGGGAAATAGACAGGACAAGGATTGAATCAGGGAAAGGTCAGAGGGCAGGCAGTAAGGACAGGGCCCCCATGTGGGCTGCTCCTCCTGTAGCCAGTGTTGGACTGGCCTGCCAAGACATCGGGAGATTGGACGGTTGTTGGGTTGCCACTTGTCTGGTTTTGACCCAGACAGCCCAGTTTTCAGATTTAGCATTACTCTAGGCAGTGTCAGTAAATGGCTACTAAAGTAAATAAAGTGCTCTAGAGTTCAAGCCAAGACCCCCAGGAGGGCTAGCCCCACAGTTCGGGAATCACGGCTGTAGATTCTGTTTTCTAAATGGTAAACTGTAAAATATTGTATAAAAATATGTATCATATAGTAAAGCACAGGTATACTAATTAAGAAAGCAGACACTGGAACAGGAAACAGATAACATTAATATTTCCAGTAGTGAGGAAAATAGAAAGAAAGGGAAATAAACTCTTAGCTATGTGTTTCACTGCTTCTATATTCGCTTACAAAGATAATGTCATCAAAATGTAAAGTCTGTATTTGTGCTAAAAAGCAATGTGTAATATTTAGTAAACTAGAGTATTCTTTAAAAAAAAGAGTTCCTTGAATTATGAAAAAGTTACAGTTACTTTTGTGCTTATGTAGGAAAGTCAGGGGTGTCAAGCAGCAATTATGTCATATGTTGTGGCTGTGATTCGAGCTATCTTTTTAAGGGATGTTATACATGGGTGTTTTAAGTTATGTTCAGCACTTGCACGTGCCTAACTGAGTACAGAGTTATCCAGAAGCATAGGCTGAGGTCCACCTCAGGAGAACACCGGCTGAAAAGCCCATGTGTATGAGAATTGTGAATTATTTCATCCCTCAATGCAGTGGTTCCCAAACTGTAAGTCTGCTCCCCCCTCAGTTTGAGCAGGCTAGAGCAGAGGGGGACCAACCCCGAAAACCAGTTAGGGAGTGATTTTGGGATAATGCCCATTTTTTCTTCCAGATAGACCCGAACGTTCTTTTTGAGGGTCAGTTAAGGTGAGACTTGGAGTGATAAATTATTGCTGTCCAATATTTCATTCGAACCAAGGCTGAATGATTGATACAGCTGAGTTTTCCTATATTTGTAGCTTTATTTTCATCTAAGTGGGTGGCCTTGACCTCTTTGAATCTCCAAAGGTAACTTTAACAGAGAGAGAGAGGGATACAGTAAATTTACACAAATTTACACAAATACACATCCTTAACAAAACATTCAGAGCAATACTGACCTAAATCCAATTCCCAACTTGCATATTAAAGGAGAAGGAAAGGCTTGCAGCACTTGAGGGTGCCAAATGTTGGGCACCCCCAAGTGATTGTATTGACTTACCTGAAAGCCCCTGGCCAGTGCTCCTATCAGCAGAAAACTGCACCGGCCCGGGGTTATACAAGTGAGCACCACGGAGTGATCTTCTTCTGTCTTCCTCCTTCTTCGTGCGGCTGCACATGCACAGTTGAACGAGATGCCGAACTTTAACTAAAAAGTCGGCTATTTAGTTCAACTGTGCATGCGTTTGCCCCGGGAAATTTGAAGAAAAAAGAAGATGGAAGTGGATCGATCCGTGTTGATCACTGGTATAACCCCCGTCCGGTGCAGTTTTCTGCTGATAGGAGCATCAGCCCGGAGTTCAGGTCAATACAATCATTTGGGGGTGCCTAACATTTGGCACCCCCAAGTGCTGCAAGCCTTTCCTTCTCCTTTAAAATAATTAATTGTAAACAAAAACGTGTTTGCATGTTGTTGTCCAGAGTTTTTAAAAGCACATGACTTTAAAGGGATACTGTCATGGGAAAAAAAATTTTTCAAAATGAAACAGTTAATATTGCTGCTCCAGCAGAATTCTGCACTGAAATCCATTTCTCAAAAGAGCAAACAGATTTTTTTTATATTCAATTTTGAAATCTGACATGTGGCTAGACATATTGTCAATTTCCCAGCTGCCCCAAGTCATGTGACTTGTGCTCTGATAAACTTCAATCACTCTTTACTACTGTACTGCAAGTTGGAGTGATTTCACCCCCCTCCCTCCCCCCCCAGCAGCCAAACAAAAGAACAATGGGAAGGTAACCAGATAGCAGCTCCCTAACACAAGATAACAGCTTCCTGGTAGATCTAAGAACAACACTCAATAGAAAAACCCATGTCCCACTGAGACACATTCAGTTACATTGAGAAGGAAAAACAGCAGCCTGCCAGAAAGCATTTCTCTCCTAAAGTGCAGGCACAAGTCACATGACCAGGGGCAGCTGGGAAATTGACAAAATGTCTAGCCCTATGTCAGATTTCAAAATTGAATATAAAAAAATCTGTTTGCTCTTTTGAGAATTGGATTCCAGGGCAGAATTCTGCTGGAGTAGCACTATTAACTGACGCAGGCATCATTTTGATTTCAAACTTTTAAAACAGCACCAACCAATATAGTTGAAAACAATGGCATCTAATACAATAATACACTTGTAATTTCCCCTGACAGATTCAAGGATAAAGAAATTCTGGAAAGAAACACTGCAATCTTGGTGAAAAAAATCTTTGAAATTGCACATTTAAATGAGCTGAAATTGGCTCTCAGTACAATGTTGGTCTAGTTGCCCTCTTGAGAGTCAGGAAAGATTTCCCCCTTTGAGGCAAATTGGAAAGGCTTCAGATGGAGGGTGTCTCATCTTCCTTTGGATTAACTAAAAATTGGATGAAAAGATTAAAGTGATGGACTTTTTTCAACCTCACCTAATGTGTTACATGTATATATTTATAATGAGAAAACCGCTCCTTACTAAGCAGAAGTAAAGAAAGAATTAAAGAGAAATAATCAACAGAACATTTTGGGGACATTTGTATACCTATAACTACAGGGGGTCTTTCTGTACAAACACAAAAATGTCTATGAAAGGAGAAGGAGGGACTCCAGTGAGGGTCCAGAAATGTTGCAAATCAGGTACATAGTTGGGCAAATAGTATAATATAAATATTTGTAAGAGGATTGGTTCATGCTATCAAACTTGTTTGTAAATCATTGTAAAGCATATCCTACACTTTATAAAGTGAAAACCTCAGTTTTTCCATTTCGTTTTGTTAAAAGGAATAGCTCTGTACATGATTAGAATACTGATGTGATCCATGGTGCTGTAAGACTAGTGGGGGTATGGTGGTACAGAAAGACTCTAATGGATTTTAAAGGTTGTATAAATATATTATCATTTTGCTCTAGATATCATATTGTCATGTGATCATTGTTAGCATGGGTTCTGTAATTGGCAGATGATGTTGAAAATACCAATAATTAAAAAAAAATAATTAATGAGAGTGAATTTAAGTGATTACATGGCACAGCAGGTGGAGTAACCTATTAAGGAAGCCAAAGCTATTACCATCGCTGCAACAGAAGATTTGAGGACAGCATGAACTAGACAATCACAAATTGCATCTGGTCAGTATAACAGAGTACCTGTCTCTGAGGAGAAGTCATTAGGCTACTTTTATCCATATCCATATTGGACATATTGTTAAAATGACAAGCAAACAATGGGGCCTTGGAAAGGGAGATACCAACGTGTACCTTGGACCTCAGAAGACATAATAAAAATAGTTTGGGAATACCGGTGCTATCTGGTGATTGGTGGTTGTGGGCTACTTGAAGTGGAGCAAAGTTGGCACCTCTTTTACACTTTACACCCTATTTGAATCATGTAAGTTGCAGAACTGTTCTGAAATCATCCTGCTGCTACTTTATTATGTTACTGGTAACATAATGTAAACATTGATCTGTTAATGATTTTCCTACGAATGCTGCACGCTGTGAAACATTTGCTTTTATTAGCGCCAGTCAAATTTGATCAAAAACGGATACAGCAGGCATGCAGTCTCCAGTCTGTAGTCAAACGGCAGCTCCCTGTGATCTCACAAAGCCATGAAACCCCTTTTATTAAATCATACAGTTTGAAGCTGGCTGGCAGGTTAACTGGGGCATTGTCTGCCACCACAAGTGTTACCCTTTTCTTTTTCCCTTTATGTTTTCTGTCTGTGTTTTCATCTTGTGGATTCATCCTTTTTTGAAATCCTATCCCATGCTGGTCAGCCTTTACTTCATGCTGTTATTCTACCTCTCTAAGGACTGTGGTTGTGGTGATTCCACTGTTTATTTGCTCTGGTGGCTATAGAGTGGCCAGAGACTAAAAGGGAAGTAAGGGACTGCTAAAGTCATTGGAACAAATGAGTATTTACTCAGTTTCCAAAGTATTTTGTTTGTGTTTTGATAATCCTTGTATTCCAGTCTTGTCCAGTTTTGTCCCTATATTGCCCTTAAATAGTCCTCGATCCTTCCAAATTCCCACTTCCACCATGGTTGTCCCCCTGGAACCAACCCCGTAATCTGCCCACTGCCTGCCCTTGATCTGTCCAGCCTAAACTTATGACCTATTAAGGATGCCACCGCTATTACCAATCCTCATTGGAAGGCAATGTTGGGCGGTTTTGGGGCTTTTAAGATGTCATTTTAGTGACAAAAAAACCTGCTGGTCAAAATGCACATATTTGTGTCCCTGCCCTTAAAAATGTGAACAACAAACAATAAAAGGATAAATAATAAACCTGTAATGAATAAAAAGCAATGCATTTAATAATTTAATAGCAAGGAGCCTGAAAATTCTATTTTTTAACTGATCAGGTTTAACAACATTGCAAGCTTTCAAAACATATGTATTTTCTTGAGTCCTACATTGATTGTGCTAACCAAGAAGTAGTAATAAAGAGCTCAGTTAATCCCTTTTGAAAGAAATACTAAAATGCTGACACGGTTTTAAATGTCATTTATTAAATGCCCACTTGACCTAATACAAAAGTTTATTCAATTAGCAATTTGTAACTTTCACTAATGTTTCATAATGTTTAAAGTAATTGTTTGGCTAAAAAACAACAACTAAAGCTGTATAATATTGTGTGCCCACACTTTATTTACATTAAGAAAGTGCTGCTTTATCACAGCTTTATGAAGCTTAGAGCTCCCTATGTCTCCTTTTTAAAACCTTGCATGCCTTCTAGCTAGGAGGTGCAAATAGAACTTGTGGGGATCTACAAAAAAACCTTTGACTAGATGGTCTGATTTATGATATATATGGCAAATCTACTCGTGTGATTCCACTGCATCTATACACTATGAGACATATGTATTATGATGTGTATAATGAAATTCACAGAAAAAAGGTGTAAAAAAACTGTATAAAATAAATGGCAAATTTATCAAGGTGTGTGTAATTTTACGCCATGCAAAAGCCAGATTTGCTGCTGTTACTTTACATTGCTTCCGGTGGTAGCCACTCTAAGAAAAAAACATTTTACACAATTTTTCAACAGTTTTTTCACAGAGAAGCCAAATGATGTGTGGTGAATTATCCCACTGTTTTTTACACCGCATAATAAATATGCCCCTATGTTTAAACCATGTTTCTCTTTTGTTACACCTCCCTGTCTCCATCATATCTTTTTATATTGAGTAGAGTGGTAAGTGAAGAATAGACAGATCATGGGCAGGGAGAGATTGTGAGGTCGGTTCAAGGAGGTGAGCCATGGTGAAAGTGGGAATTAGGGAGGAACAATTTAAGACAATTTATGGGTAAAACTGCAGGGAGATTGGAAATTTAGGGGAATTACTTTTCCTGGCATTTAAATTGACTGTGAATTTTTTCTACCAGCCCTAGCTTTAGCTGGTGATTTAGGGCTAGTCCACACGGGGAGATAGCCACGCGTTTGCGGTCGCGGCGACAAAGCGCCGCGCCAGTCGCCGCGACCGGCGCAGGCGACAGTTTTGTATGGGCGCCTATGTAAAAACGCCTGTGCTAACCACACGAGGCGATGCGCTTTTCAACAGTCGCCTGAAAATGCCTCGCCAGGCTTTTTCAGGCGACTGTTGAAAAGCGCATCGCCTCGTGTGGTTAGCACAGGCGTTTTTACATAGGCGCCCATACAAAACTGTCGCCTGCGCCGGTCGCGGCGACTGGCGCGGCGCTTTGTCGCCGCGACCGCAAACGCGTGGCTATCTCCCCGTGTGGAATAGCCCTTAGGCCAGTGAAATGCTGGCTGGCAACCGTATACACATGTGCTTTATAGGGCAAGTGCATGGTATCAGTTTAGTGGAAACATTGATTAGGAGAACACTCTGAAAATAATCAGGCAGAAGATAAGATGTAAAAACTTCAATAGCATTTGGCTGCTGGCTGTTTGAAAAAAAGGCATTTTGAGTCATTGCAATGTCCACAGTCAAATACTTCATATATGAAAATATAAGTAAGAAGGTGCACACCCTTGAGACTAATTATGAGGTGCTAATCCAAGTGAGGCTTCCCATGAGGGTCTCCAGAACTAACATACAAAAATCAAAGAAAAGGATTGCACTCTCAATCTACAAAATAAAAAATATGTATTACATCAAAAAAAGGGGGGGGTTACTAAAAAATTGCCAAAATAGGTAGTGAGCCCAACGCGTTTCAACCATAGTGGTCTTCCTCAGGGCACAGATGATAAAAAATCAAAAGAAAAGGGCCTTTTCCTTTAGATTTTTTATTATTTGTGCCCCTGAGGAAGACCACTATGGTGCAATCGTTTTCTTTGATTTTTAAAGACTTCATAGATAACTTCAGTAACCTTTGTGTATAAAGAACCACTCCCTCTGCATTTGAAAGCAATGGCTCTGTGTTGTTTGCATTGTCCTAAAAAATGTAAAGTTCTCCTGAAATAATATAGTGTTCATAGGGTGTAATTATGCCCAATTAATATCTGCTCTTATGTCACCCTTTATGGATAAGCTTTATAAAGAGACAAAATTGAATTCTCACATTTTGCATCTATAGTCTTACCTATCTTGCAGAAGGAAAAGTAGGTTTTTATACACAATGATGATGGATGAGCATAAACACAAAGTATTGATTCTTCTGACTTCCTGTAGCTTATGTAGTAATTCCAAACCATGGTAGATGTCTATAAAGAAAGAGCTGTGGCAGTGGCAGGTTCTTTTACTTTTAACATGACTTTAGTTGAGTCAGTCACCTATGCCCCTTCTTATCTAGAATGGTCAGCATCAATGGCAAATATATTAAAAAAATTAATTATTTCTTTTAAAAATGCTGGTGGTGTATGATGGATGGATGACGATTGGCTGCCAATGAACAAAGGCTTTTTTAAGATAAACCAACAATGCTAGATGTAGAACTGAATACGTTCTTGCTTTTTTAGGAGACAAACGAACCCTAGGTTGGTGTCTAAGCTCTAGGTGAACACTGAGTTTGCAGGGCCAGCCTTAGGCCGATTGGACTGATTGGGCCCAATCGGGCCCCGCACCCATTTGAGTACCATTACGCGAGTTGTTATATCAAGCATTCAACAAAAACAAAATGTTCAGATATAATTTGAATGACCCTTTTTTCCATTTAGAAAATGGGATACCAGGACATATCTTGAACATGTCCTCATTATATCCTTTAAAACAGCCAGCATTTTTTTAGGTAAAATAGAATTTTTAAAAAAAAGCCTTTGAGAGGTTCACAATATAACTTTACAGTCGTAGTTGCAGCGGTGCCAATAAAAATGTTATACGACTCCAGAAATAAGAACATACGGATATATATCTGCTTTCTGTTTGTTAATTCATGATCAGAGCACCTTTTCATTTTTACGAGACAGGATCCTAAGGTAACAATTCATTACTTAAACAGCTTTATTCTGATTTTATTACGTTGATTGAAGTCTTTGTTGGAAATTGATAACGGAAAAAGTGTCTTTGAGTTTATAAATGAGAGACTTACCCTTCTATTTAGGGTGGGTTATGAAATATAAATAATGCCATAGACACCATGGCACAGGAAGTATGGCGCCCGTGTTGCTTTATGCCTCTAACATACTTATATATAAACCAATATTGCCACGGCTGAAAGAGAGAGAGAGAGAGATAAATTGTACCACAAGAAATTATTAAAGTTTTCTTGAGACTTTAATCCCACTTGGAGGAAAGTTCAGAATGTGATGCGGCCATAAAGCATATGGTGAAAGCTCAATTTTATTGTTATGTTTTCTTACAAAACCAGTGGCTATAAAACTACAAAATAAGTGGGAATACTCAGTATGAGACAATAGAGCATGGAAGAGATAAAAGCTCATAAGAATAACCACGTACAAAGTTACAACTGTAAAGATTTTCAACCCAAGCTAAGCAATCCTCCCCTATAGCGTGCTCCTCTTTCTCCTGATTCTCTATTAAGTATTTTCTTATGCCACTTCAATAGTCTATATAAAAGGCAGATACTAATTTAATAACCCAGGCACCAGATTTAAATTAATTAGATTTTGCAATAAAACAGTGAGGTAGAAATTTACATGAAAATGACTCTTCTAAATATAGGAATGCCGGTATGCAAACCTTCTAGAACCAATTAAGTCTGGAAACAAAAGTGATGCTGCCTCAGCATGCAGGCTGCTCTATAATGAAAAGGTGTTTATAAAAATACGCGGTGGAGATAAAAAATAAGATGATATGGGACATTTCAGCCATCTGCAAGTAAATAAAATGGAATGAATAATTATGGGATGTGGTAAAAGAAAGCAGTTTTAATTGGAATGAGTAGACATTGGGGAGCCCATTTGAAAGCAAGGCTGCTATATGCCAACATTTTACTATAAAGGGCGGCTGAAGTGGCAAAGGTTTTTTGGCTTTTTTTTTTCTCTGAGATGAAACTAGCGGAAAGTACAGTGACAGCAGACAAGGAAATGGTTGACACTGCATTAAATCCTTTTTAATTAACAATTAATAGAGTCTGATCTGGGAATTATTTTTTTGTAAGAGAATAACACTTGAATCGCATCACAAACTTTACAGAAAGCAAAAACAACGCTATTAAAGAAAAAAAAACCCACGTTGGAAAATAATATTTCTGTTTTCAGATTTTTTTTGTCTAATAATATGTTCTTTTAAAGCTCAATCGATGCAGCATGTGTATTATAAAAATATCAAGTCTGCCTTTATTTATTGCTTGTATTTTATGTTGTGCTTCTGTACGAGAGGAAAGAATGACCTAGATGCATCCCTGCTTTGAAAAGATTAGATTTTAATGTAATACCTGGGGCAAAGAGAATAACAATAAGCTGTGTAGTTGCACAAAGGTATAAACTCTGCACCCCCAAAGAAAGTTTATAGGGCCAAGAGTGTTTCTTAAAATAGAAATTATTTTTATTCAACTTTAATAGCCAGGGCCTCTTTTTTTTTTTTTAAGTACAATCAAGCTCTGAAAGAAATTTCATGCAGGAAAAAGTGGAGGAATTTGACCAGCGTGCCACCTGAAATAAAGGAGACAAAAGGGCTTATATAATATAACCCTTTAAAAGAATGGTGCTGAAAGCCAAGAGCTGGCTGAGGTTGCTGGTTGCTGAAAGACTGAAAGCTTGACATGCCAGTTTAAATGAAGAACATTTAAGATTAGTTTCATGATTTGAAAAAAAGAATAAAAAACAGTTAATAGATGCCAGGCTTTTCAAATCATTACAACCCCTTGGAAATCAGAGGCTGACCTTTCCAGCAAGTGGTTTATCACACAGAAGATTCCAGTCATCAGCTGTTCCTCTGTGTCTGCCTACATACTCTTCACTACTGGAAAGCTGCTTTTACTCTACAACAAGAGCTGTTCTGAAAATAATTTAAATCAGTCACTGACTTTGCATATTAACCCTATAGACTGGTTCACTTTTTAGATATAAAACCCTGGGTTTCACATAGTGAAAAAGATGTATAGAGCTAAATTCTGCCAAATCTCCAAACAACCCCCAATTAGAATTTAATTTAACAAGCAATGCCCTTTATAAAACGGCATTGGTTCTAAACCATGAGACCATCCCCATTTGTTAAGGGCTCTATTTGTTAGGTGGTAAATATGATCAGGCTCTTTGTTCCTACTTGTTCTTCTTACGACATTTTCTATAGGCTCAATGAAGAAAAACCACAGTGGCCACCTTTTCATACTGAAATGTCAAATGGTTTGTTGGCTATAGGACATATGGGCCTTACAAATAAAAATCTGAAACTGATATAAAAATGAAGCCAGGTTTATACCCTCTCCTTGCCCCCAGTTACCTGTATTTAAGTGCAATAGCCATGAATCATAAGCCCCAAATGGGATGGGGTTCCTGGTATTTCTCCTAATTATGAAATGGCTAAGGACTATGGGAGAATTCCTGACATCTCATCATGCTGTAAAAAATAAGGCTGATAAAAACCTACTGTAAGTAATTTTATATTTGAAAGACAGGCAAGAATTTCAAGTAATGGACAAGGAAACTCAACAAGGATCATTTACAAACAGGCCTGGATTTGTGGCAAGGCCACAAAGTCCCGAGCCTAGGGCGGCAGAATTTCAGGGGTGACATGCTGCCCAGCTGTATCTGAATTAGTTACAAACAAGTGCAGTTGCGATCACCCAACATTAGCAGCAGTCATTACACTAATCAGCTTTATTCGTTATTTACATCTATTAACAAGATATTTACAACTAAAGTGATGTCCTTAAACTTGGGTGAAGCAGCAATGTATGTAGTATGTTTGAAAGAACTGCAAACAGTGCACCTATTAACACAGGCGAACCCTGAAACTACTGTCGCCTTAAAGGTAGCAGTTGATCCATTGCTCCCACAGTGACCTGTCTTGATTGATGCAGCGTACTTGCACCTAAAGAAACAAGCGCAGACATTATTTTGATGATATATGCTGGAAATGACTCAACTGGATGCAGAAATGTTTTAGCACCATTATATCCAAATTGAGTTGATCTGCACACTTGCATTTTAAAGGATCATCACAATTATATTAGGCACACCACAATGTTAACTGCTAAAAGGATGCAATGGGTTACTAGTCCATTAGCAGACTTTGTACCCATTATTACATTAGCTTCTCAATATAATAGGATGTCTTCCAGTTGTTGTTGAATTCCCCTTTCCTTTCCCCAGCTAGCCAAAGGCTGGAATCCCTACTACAAAGAATGTTTGTTGTCCACCTATTTCAGGCTAATTGGTAAGGAACCAGCAATAATATACAATAATAATGTTGTTATAGATTACATAGTTACTATTTTAAAGGGGAAAATAAAGGGCTTGGTTTGGATACAGAGATATGACAGCGGTTTCTCATAAGACAAATATATATATATTTAAGCTAAGCCAGTATTAAGTATATTAAGCCAGTTGCACTGGTATAATGAATTGTTCTGTATGCTAACACAATATAAATAACATTTACCTGCCATTTTTTAACTTTGGCTTTGACATCTGATAAGGATGTGTAGTTGAGAAAGCATCTACAATTTGAACTCATCGAAAACTGTTCTTGACATTCCAAGACAACCCCTTTATAAAGGGCCAGTACTAAAACAAATCAAGCGGGTTTATGCTGAAATCTATGTATCCATTTAGTTTTATAACTTTCTGTATTCAGCACGACCTGCTTGACTGTTATATATAACTTTGTTCAGCAATTATATGCTATTGGGTTCAGTGAGATATTGGAACTTTTTACGTTGGTTAATAATTACTTCAGTTGAATTAGCTATAAACGCAGTGGTACAGTGTAATAATAAACCTGTCCACAGTTGTCCTATATCCTCCAGAATAAGCGTTCCTGTGTTAATATTATTCTGGGCACAGATTACCATTAAAATTATGGTGAAAGTGTTCTATATGAAATTTCTCATAACAGAAGCAAAATTATTGAAGCATTATAAGGAATCTTTCATATGTGAAAAATATTGCTTCTACTCCGTACATAAAAAAGTGTAGTCTGGAGATCAGAGATCATATTCTGAATGGTTTGGACCTTAGGCATCTCTGCTGCATTCTTATATGGGATTTGTTTTATGTTTCAGCCAACCTCCATTGTATCCCTACCATAGGCAACACAAATTGCAAAATGGGGCAACAGAACTTTCCAAACAAGAGTATACATTTGACAAATCCCCAGTGTTTATATAAAAAATAAGACATTGGGATGCAATGACTGACAGGTGTAGATAATGGGCAACTGACATTTATTACACCTTAGGGGCACAAGTGTATAATTTAAAACAACATCCCTCCGTTTTGTAAGTAAGTTTTTACAGGTCTATGCAGTTGTCTAAGCCCTATATAAATAATGAACTCAAGGGGAAATCTCTGGGGAGTCAGACAGTTATTATATGTAGTCAGTTATGAAGCTGGACTGCACAGTAATTATTTCCTATTACTACAGTGGAAACACAATGCTGGCTTTGCGTTCAGGCCCTGCAGCATTTATTAGCGTTTGATTTAGATTCTGAAGACGGATTAGCATTTTGTGGCCGCAGCAGTGGTTTTTGTATAGTTTCAATTGCTTTTGAGTAAAATTGATTAGAATTGATGAACACTTGGCAAAAAAATGGGTAGCAAATTGCTCTGTTAAACCATAAGAATTCAAGCTTTGACTTCCATTAATACACTGTTTTTTTCCTGAATCTCTATATTGCTTGTTTTAGACTTTTTTTTAAGAACAGATTAGTAATTCAAAGCAGGGCCAGAATTTCAGACAATCATCAAATCTGGTAGCAAGATTATGATTTCCAACATTTAACCCCACTGGTGTCTGAATTGTCTATAAAAGTAAATAGTATTTCTTACCCTGTCTGACTAAAATATTAAGAGAATTTGATGCATATTCTGTGGCGGAATGGTTCAAGCTTTTTAGTCCTCAGACTGTCTATACAGATATAATTATATGCTCGGGACCTGGGGTTTTCCAGATAAGGGGTCTTCCCATAAAATCTCCATATGTTGTCATTTTAACATTCATAAATCCCGATTGGATTGTTTTGCCTCCAGTAAAGATTAATTATATCTCAGCTGGGATCAAGTACAATGTCATTTAATTATTTAATTTGAATGGAGTGTATGGAAAACAGCCTTCCTGTAATTCAGAGCTTTTTGGATAATGGGTTTCCAGATAACGGATCATAAAATATATTTTATTTTGCAATAGGGGGTAAATTATTGACTTTATAGACATCTTCCATTCTGACTTCTTGGCTGCTTTCTAGTTGCTGGGATAATTTAGCCCATTCCAAGTCTGACAGCTGCAACACGAAAACACAAATCCACACCACAAAAAATATAGAATGAAGACCAAATTGAAATGATCTTACCTCTCTCTACATCATGACACAAGTTAATTTGTGGGGTGAACTACCCCTTTTATATCAAAGCAGTCTGACCATAAAAGCTGCAAATGGATCGATTATCGATTATTTTATATGAGGTAATCTGACTCATATCTGACAATCCAAATATTATTCTTCAGTCATTTAGATAGATGATGATGATCGATAGATAGATAGATAGATAGATAGATAGATAGATAGATAGATAGATAGATAGATAGATAGATTTGTATACATTTATATATAGAGTTTGCACTGGAATAGAAATCTTTTGTAGAGGAAAAAGGCACTAAGAATTAAAACTAAGCATGAATTCTTCAGGTGAAACTAAATCATACAGCCTGTGATCTTTGTGGATACTGACCCATAAAACTTATAGTCTTAGGAAACTGACACAAATATTGCAATGAACAGAGACACTGACCCGAAGCTTGTAAGCTACAGCTGAACTGAAGTGGTAGCATGAAATCTAAAGAAAGAGTGACTCATAGTACCAGCTTTCCTTAAACACAAATAAAGTCAGCATTTTCCCACAGTTCAACTTTGTTTCCCATCTATAAAAAAATAAATACAGAGAATCCTCAGTTTTACGGATTTTAAGATTCCCCTCATTGTACACCATTTTTTGTAGTCCTACCAATATATATTGCATCCCTGATATACCAATATATACAGTATTGCATTTCTGGTCCCCTGAAAAATGTAAAATAGGGGTTCTCAGTGGCGGAACCATAGAAGAAGCAGACCCAGTAGTTGCCGGGGGGGGGGGCCTGGGGAACAGTGTCCCCTTCCTCTATAGTTCCAGAAATCTTAGTACCCAGCCACCTACACTTCTTGTGAACCCTCTCCCCAGCTGCTCTCTTACTGCTATGCAAGCAGGTGGTGTGAAGTGGTGGCGGAGCAGGTCGGGCGCATATTCATGCTGCAGATGCCCCTCCAAAGATTTTTTGCCAGGGGGGGATCGCAGTGATGTCGGTACACCACAGGCTTCTACTGTAATCTTTTTGCCAACATCAAAAACATTTTTCTTTTCAGAAAAGTTTCCTTGCCCTATCTAACAAAGCATTTATTTGCATTTTGTTTGCCAAATTTTTTCAGCAGTTCAGAGGTGTGAAAAAACATTATTATATAAACCAAACTGGATTGGGTTGGAAAAGCTAAAATTTTAACCTTGCTCAATATATTCTTACCATGGCCACCTTTATGAAACACTTTTTTCCATATTACACAATTGTTCCATTAATGGTAACTGCAAAACATTTGAGAAAATCAAAATCAATTTTGGACATTAGTAAATCCATTCTTAAGTGTAAAAGTTGATGCAATAGACAGGGAGGGGAGAGCCTGAAGACTTGGGTACAAATAGGGTGTCAATGCACCAATGAAGGGCTTCAATAGGTGACTGGATAAGGAAATATAAGTCTCATTGGGGAAAGCTAGTGAAAAGTGTGCTGGTGTGCGGTGAACAGAGATGTAAACAATTAACACTCAAAAATCACAAAGCGTAGGTATTTATCAAATATATGTAACACCGATCTGGGCTATCCGCACCACACACACTTTCCAGCTAGTGAGCAGAGCATGGGTTACATTGGACTCTCTCTTCAGGATCCGGGCCTTCACTATGTGGAAGCTTTCCCTATAAGGTGTAGTGCAACTACAACACTCAGGCCACGGTGCATACAAAACATACAAAAGATTGGGCGCCAGGAGGTTCTTATGATGCAAACAAAGAACTGCTTATTAGTCATTGACAATGTCCCCAGGTTTACTCACATCCAATGGATCAGAGGAAAAGTGCGCAGTCACATCACATGCAGCTTTACATATACTGACACTTCTTTAGGACAGACTTGGCAGGCATATAGTCACAACCCCCGCTCACACGCAACTTCCAAGGTAGATGCAGACTATACAGGCACACCTCTGTGACATATTCCGGTAGTGGTCTCTGGATCAACCATCTCTCCTGATTCCCTCTACGCTGGGATCCCTATACTACAGGTAATATGGCCTGGGAGAGATACCTCCAATCTATCACTCCAGAGTTGGAGCTCAGAACTGCTCTTTTTAGCTCAACCCTGACTATATTACACTCCTAGGGGAAAATTCACTAGCCGGCAAAAATTCGCCCGCACTGGCTTCGCGCACATCGCAACACTTTGCCATGCGTAAATTCGCCTGGACAACGCTAATTCACGAAGATTCAAAGTTGTGCACAGGGTACCGAACGCCAACGAAATTACGCTCAGCAGTTCGGAGTTCCGCTAACGTTGGCTTATTAGCATACGGCGTGCAGTTAAATTACAATGGCCGTATATGCTGCAGCAAATACATTACACTACACAAGGCCAGGGAACCTTAATAAAATTATATAAAATTGTTGATGTTATAATATATCTCCTTGGCGAAATTACGCCAGCGAATTTACGCCAGCTACCGTTTGGCGAATGTTCCATCATCAGAAATAGATACACAAAACCTAAAGGCAAGGAAAATTACAAGTCAGCATATAACTGGCATTGAAGAAAATCTCACAAAATATTCAAGATAACTATGTAAAAAAATGTATTACAATCCCAATCTTTCAGACTAAGTGGATTCTGGGTCCACAGTCTCTTTCTTTGTTTTCGCTCCAAAAGTAATAAATCCATTGGTAATAAATTGTGAATTTCAATCAAGTGTGCTTTAGAAGGTTGATTAAATGCCTGTCCTTTCGTAATGCTACTACAGCAGTAACAGTTCAAGCATGGGTAAGTGCCCTTCAATAGCACTCCAAGGAATTGTGGTTGTCTTTTTAAAGGAGCTAATAGATCTGCTCTCGAAAGACCAGAATACTGTGGTTGGACAATGAGATAAACAGAAACCTAGATACATTCCTACTCTATCTGGTAGTCAGCACTGTAACCGTAGAGGGATAAACTGCAAGTGGATGGTGCAGAGGCCGTAAGTGATAATTAAAAGAATAGTAGATTGAAATTGTATATTTTTAGGGTTTTTTTAGTGCAAAAGTGAAAATTAAAGGGATACTGTCATGGGAAAAAAAAAATTTCAAAATGAATCAGTAAATAGTGCTGCTCCAGCAGAATTCTGCACTGAAATCCATTTCTCAAAAGAGCAAACAGATTTTTTTATATTCAATTTTGAAATCTGACATGGGGCTAGACATATTGTCAATTTCCCAGCTGCCCCAAGTCATGTGACTTGTGCTCTGATAAACTTCAATCACTCTTTACTGCTGTACTGAAAGTTGGAGTGATATCACCCCCCTCCCTTTTCGCCTCCAGCAGCCAAACAAAAGAACAATGGGAAGGTAACCAGATAACAGCTCCCTAACACAAGATAACAGCTGCCTGGTAGATCTAAGAACAGCACTCAATAGTAAAAACCCATGTCCCACTGAGACACATTCAGTTACATTGAGAAGGAAAAACAGCAGCCTGACAGAAAGCATTTCTCTCCTAAAGTGCAGGCACAAGTCACATGACATGGGGCAGCTGGGAAATTGACAAAATGTCTAGCCCCATGTCAGATTTCAAAATTGAATATAAAAAAATCTGTTTGCTCTTTTAAAAAAAAATGGATTTCAGTGCAGAATTCTGCTGGAGCAGCACTATTAACTGATGCATTTTGAAAAAAGTTTTTTCCCCATGACAATATCCCTTTAAGGACACTTTGACAACACTAAAAAATTAAAACAGCAGTAGTAGTAGTGGGGGTGCGAACAAGCAGTTGCACTGAGAGGAGTTGGCCAGGAACTTAGGAAGACAAAACAATTCTGTTTTGATGGCTACAGTATGCTGAAAGCTGCAATGGCTATACTGCTTGCAACATATTTAATGCATTCAAAAAGGCACTTAAAGGTATATATCAACTTGCTTAAAAAAAACCTCAGCGGTAAAGTTACTTTCTTGTCCATTTGGAGACAAGAATAAAATACAAAAATAATGTTTTTTCCACATATCTTCTACTTTGTGCTTTGGATGATTTGCTTTGCCTTTTTTAATCCATCATTCCATCATAGCTCTTTTGATTTTTGTTGGTGTAATCAAGTTACACATATGCAGGAGTTCTGAATCAGTTTAGTTGCAAATGTAATATTTTGTCTTCATAAATTAAATCTCGTTTCACTGAACAGGGTATAAATCTGGCGAATGTACCATACTTTCTCATAGGTCTAATGGAATACATATTCCAAAAAAAATTGTTCTCCCCGTTGTACTTGATACATTTTCTTATTCTGCTGCACAACGGAAGCCTGTACTTTAGTTATGATTTAGATTTGTCAACTGTCTTTCAGTGTGAAAGTGACTCTACCTATATCAAACCAGCCACAGCTCCCTGATACACTCGTGACAAGCCCTGCTGTCTTCACATATCAGATTTATCATTTTTTCCTTCCAGCTTGAAATATGAGTTTGTACCAATTTCTTGCAGATTTGAAAGGAATGGATACTAAAAAGACTGAATCATGAAAAACTGCAAAAATATATTATTATACTTAAATGCAGTGTTCACAATCTTTCTGTGTTCTCTAGAAAGCTTACAGGTATTAACGATTCCCGAAAGGAAAGGGAAAATGTAATTTGTTTAAGAAACATGTCAGACTATTTGATTTGCTTACAATGTTGGAGGCAATACTAGGCAACAACCTCTACTTTAAAGGGGATACTAGTGTATTTTAAAATTACCCTCATCCACGTAGCTACGGTACTATAAATAACACATGGTACCTCATTTAAACCTGGATAAAAAGCAATTGCTACCTTTAAAAATTATACTTTCATTGGTAATCCTCATAGATCCTCCCTGGTCTCTGTTTAACATGAGTGGTGGATGTGTCCTAATTGTTATTCCCAAGAATCTCTTGAAAGGCCTCCAGTGAAAGGCCTCAATAGGTGACTGGATAAGGAAATATCAGCCTCATTGTTAATGGTGAAAAGGATGCTGGTGTGGGGTGAACAATTCTGTCCAATTCTGCATCAATAAAGACGTTGTTAACGTTAAGTATGTTATAGAATGGCCAATTCCAAGCAATTTTTTTCAACTGGACTTTTTTTTTTATCATTTTTGCATTATTTGCCTTTTTCTTCTGACTCTTTCCAGCTTTCAAATGGGGATCACTGACCCCATCTAAAAAACAAATGCACTGTAAGGCTACAATGTTTTTGTTATTGATACATTTTATTACTCATATTTCTATTCAGGTCCTCTCCTATTCATTTTCCAATCTATTTGTTTCAGTGCATGGTTGCTAGGGCAATTTGGACGATAGAAACCAAATTGCGGAAATTGCAAATAAAAAAAAAACATGAATAATACAAAAAATAACCAGTTGCAAATTCTCTAAGAATATCATCCTCTACATCATACTAAAAGTTAACTCAAAGGTGAGCAACTTCTTTAAGTAGCCTAAAAGCCACTGGCTGCCTTGAGTAGGACTGAATATTGCTCATCAATGCACAATCCCTAAAGAACAAAGAAGAATAAAAAATCATAGCATCTGCATCTATTTGCAGTCTGGAACTTGAGAGCCAGTGCCATAGATTTTATAACCTATGGCATGCAATTAGTTACCAAATTTCTTCACTCCCTATTTATTGGAAGAAGCATACATCATATAATCATACAACTTTATTGCCTCATCTAACTTGTTAAAGACAGTAATAAAATGCTTTTGTTTTTTCCTTTAACGGCAGATCGTTTTCTACAGAAATTCTAGCCCAACTATGGTCCATTTATAGATTCCAGTCGTGAAAACGCGGCCATTTGAAAATTTACATTAACATTTAGACGAGCAGTTTGGTGGAAAAGGATGCCATGGGAATAGTAATAAAAGAAAATGAATAAAGACAACACCAATAAAAACACATCATTATTGCAATAATTAAATAGAACTGATAAAGAAAGCTATAATTAATAATTTATTTAATGATAAAAGAGAAAGTAAACAATATTATGGTGAAAGAAAAATCAGGCTATTAGGAAGTGTGTATTTTCAGCATTCTGCAACTACAGTTATAAACATTTAATAATTTACATATTACACGTGACTAACCTAAGAAGAGTTACCTGATAGCAATATTATATTAGCTTAAAAGCATTGTTCCATAAAGATAAATTCTAGGGATGACTAATGATGTGCCTATAGAGGCACTGTGCACCTGCAACAGGCCATATGGACATCTCTTTACCCAGGCTAAACCCAGTTAAAGGAGAACTAAAGCTTAACTAAAGAAGTAGACTAGAAATGTTGTACATTATGTTTTGGGCTTCTGTACCAGCCCAAGGCAACCACAACTCTTTAGCAGGGAAGGTCTGTGCCTCCAAAGATGCCCCAGTAGCTCCCCATCTTCTTTTCTGTTGATTCACTGCACATGCTCTGTGTTGCTGTCACTTACTGAGCTTAGGGACAAACTCACAATATACAGTACACATATAATATAAATGTCACAATATTACAATGGATAAGTAATTATTACAGATAATTACTACCTGTCAGCTCTGAAACCAGTGCAATTAGCATCAAAATGTAATAATCGAAGCATTGAAGCATTAGCTTATATTACAGACCAATAGCTTAATATAGAGAATGTTCGGTGTCAAATGCACTTTGTAATAACGGTTGGGGTTAACTTACACAAACAGACAGGGGGTCTAGGTGCTCAAGCCCCAGACCTTCAGCTTGGGGAGGCAATATAGCAAATAGTAAATGCTGAAAGGCTGGCACATACCGGACCACACTCCACAGTCATAGGCCTATGAATAAGTGCCCCTAAGGCACAAAACGCATAAGGCATCTTGCTGGGATGTTTTTGTTATAATAAACAAGTTTTTTACTACAACTTTTGGAGTGTGGTCCGGTATGTGCCAGCCTTTCATCATTTACTATTTTTTATTTTACAGACCAACCTCATTCTCTGCTTGATAATTTGTGACAACCCCTAAGCTTAGCTTTTCAACAGCTGCTCAGAGCCCACTGAGCATGTGAGTGTCGCAGACACTTTCCAAGATGGTGACCCCCCTGTGACAAGTTTGAAGTCCTGGATCATTGCTGCTATTGACAAGCTGAAACTTTAGGCTGGTGCAATAAGTTCAGTATATAAAATATGGCATTTTTAGCCATATTAATTTTCAGGATTTAGTTGTCCTTTAAATGGTGCTGCAAATCCCGCTAAACTCCATCACTTTCTGATTCTGCTAACACACATGGTTTGGTCATAACAGGGCATGGTTTATTAGAAACAGTGTGGGAGACGTCTGTCTGTGGTACTAACCAGTTTTGGTTCCTGGTTGGTTGAGTCTGTACTTGCCTGTCATCTATGTTTCGGGGGGGGGGGTGCAGGGTGACCTTTGCCATTTTGCCAAGAGCTGAATTTCCAGGTTAAAAAACAGCTCTTAGTTACCAGGAGCGGCATTTTTGCAACTAGCATCAGAATTTAATAATTAGCCCTGTAGCATCAGCTTATATAACAGACCAACCTCATTTTATTCTTAAAAATTTGTGATGACCCCTAAGCTAAGCTTCTCAACAGCTGCTCAGAGTCCACTGGGCATGTGAGTGTCACAGACGCTTTCCAAGATGGTGACACCCTGTGACAAGTTTGAAGTCCTGGATCATTGCTGCTATTGAGAAACTGAAACTTTAGGCTGGTGCAATAAGTTCAGTATATAAAACATGGCATTTTTAGCCCTATTCATTTTTGAGGTTTAGTTCTCCTTTAAGATGGTGCAGGTCTTACCAGGAAACAGGCTGACATGGGCATGGTTCACTCTGGCCCTATTGTTTAAAGGGGTGGTTCACCTTTAAGTTAACTTTTAGTATGTTATAGAATTGCTAATTCTTACCTACTTTTCAATTGGCATTCATTATTTATTTTCTATAGTTTTCTTTAATGACTTGCCTCGTACCTCCCAACTGTCCCGTTTTCAGCGGGATAGTCCTGCTTTTTACAGCTCAACCCGCAGTTTCGCGTTTGTACTGGAAAGTCCTGACTTTCTCTGCACTGAACAGCCAAAAAAACTTAATTGGCTTCTGGCAGAGAGCCCAGAACAGCCAACACGTGCAAATAAGCAACTTTGTAACAATGAGATAAGCAAATAAGTAATTGGAACAATTTAGATAAGGAGGCCCCATTGGGAAAAGTAAGGGTAGGACTACGTGGACGTTTTCCGCGCGATCCGATGCGCTGCGAAAAGAAGCAGGCGTCGCATCCGACGACAGGACTACATGGACGATTTCCGCACGATTGATGCGCTGCTAAAAAATGCAGGCGTCACGTCGAATGCGACAGAAATAAGGTAAGTAATGGAAATGTCGGATGAAGCCGCAATGTTGATCCGACGCGACTATGCAGCGTCTGCATCCGACAGTCGTGTCGCGTCGGATCAACATGCAGGGTCTGCATCTGTCGCATTGGTTCAATGTTATGACTTCATCCGACATTTCCAATACTTACCTTATTTCTGTCGCATTCGACGTGACGCCTGCATTTTTAAGCAGCGCGTCGATCGCGCAAAAATCATCCATGTAATCCTAACCTTAGACTCACAGATTAAAGGGCAATTCACCTTCACTAGCAAAACTGTAATAACTGGAAGAAAAAAAACATTCAGGGCCCTCTCCTATTCATATTCCAGTCTCTTATTCAAATCAATCCATGGTTGCTACGGTAGTTTGGACCTTAGCAACCAGATTGCTGAAATTGCAAACTAATTAGCTGCTGAATAAAAAGCTAAATAAGTAAAAAAAAAAAACTTTCTGCAAACCTTTGGGCCCTTGTATGCCCAAGGAAGAGAGACATGTAGGGTGAATGCTTGGTGGTAATGTATTACTATCCAGCTCCAGTACTGACTCTCCTCTGTTCATTCATATGAATATTGCAGGTGTGCGCAGACTCAGTATGCAGCAATGTAACACCTTTATGATTTGCCAACTAGCCAAGCATCATGTTGATTTTATTCATAAGAGTATCATTTGTATAGCTTATATTTTATTGATTAAAAAAACAAACAAATACCGCGGCTTGATATTTGTCATATACTTGAAGTCTTCCCCTTGCAACAGCCGCTCCTGCAATGTCCCCTCCGCTCTGCAGGTGTCGCTGTTCCACCGGCTCTTCCTTCAGCCGGAGTCTGCCCCTAGCTTGTCTGGAGACTCGACGGTCAAGGTGAAAGGTTCTGAAGATGGCGGCGTCCTTTCTGGAGGAAGAAGTGGATAACGATGACTATTATTCGCTGATGAACGTCAGGAGGGAGGTGAGATGTGGGGGTGTCATGTCGGCTCGTTGCTATAGTCCTGTGTCCGAGCGTGCGGCTGGACAGGGCAGGGCTCCGGGGAGTTCTCGGGTCTCCTTGTATTGTGACCCCCGGCATGTTTCACTTACCCGCCTCGCGTTTGGAGCTGCATACAATGTGAACGGCAAACTTCCACGTGATTGTTTAGTTTGCGAGTGTCCATCTGTTGCTGAATGATAACTCCCCCCGCGCTCCTACATTGAAAGGCTCCTAGGGGATTATGGGAGTTGTAGTTCAGCCCGTAGCTGGGTTAATACGACGTTTAAGCGACATTATAACATTATCTTTTACACGTGTTTTCCTTCCTAGTTCGACATGAAAAAATCTACTTGAAATGGATTGGTTTTACTTTCACAATTTTCTTAATAAATGTGGTGAAAGCATCTGGATTTGCTGGTTCATCCGCCTTGTTTATCTCATAAGTAGTGGGGGTCTATGACTGTGTCCTTATATGAGCTCTGTGTGTATTTATTATATCTATTGTCTCACTTGTCCTCCCTGTGTGTATATTTTATATATTGAATACATTGTAAAGGCTAGTCCACACGAGGAGATTCAGGGAGATTTTGTCGTCTGGCAACTAATCACCTCGTCTTTTGAGCGACTATCTCCCCGAACTGCCTCAGCGTTTTCCCCCATAGGCTTTAATGAAAAGTCGCCTGCGCTAATGCACACGCGGCGATGCGTTTTCAATAGTCGCCCAAAGTTGCCTCAGTGAGTAAGTTGTTGCAGCAGCTCCTTATTAGCGCTTTACAAATAAAGTTATACGCACATAGTGTTGCCACCGGCCTGGCCGGTAAAAATGAAGCTTGATCCCAATGTTATTAATAGGGAAAATTCTTAAAAATAAAGGAAGGCCTGTATTTTTTTTCAAGAAAAGGTGGCCACCCTATACGCACAATAGAAAATCCCAATGGCACACAGGTCTGCTGAAACGATTCGAGCGTTCATTACGGATTGCTGTGTGACGTTTCATTGGTTTGCCTCGAAGCGTTGCACTGGACTCCGTAATAAACACTTAGAGGCAAATTTACTAAAGGGCGAAGTGGCTAACGCTAGCAAAAATTCGCCAGCGTGACGTCATTTTGCCACTTCACCGATTTACTAAAGCTCACTGACATAAATTAGCTAGCGAAGTAGACAAACTCTAGTGGTACTTCTCACCCTTATGCCAGGCGAAGTTGCGCTCTGGCGAAGGGAAGTAACTACGCTAATTCACTAACTTGCGGATTTTACTGAACTTTCCTCTTGCGCCAGACTTTACTTCGCCAGCTCAGACCGGGCGAAGTGCAATAGAGTAGATATGAGTTTCTCTAAAAATAGTTGAAATTTTTTCTAAGTCACAAAAAATGCTGGCGTTTTATAACTTTTTACTGGCTGATAGGCTGAAAAAGATCAAAAATGTTTTTTGGGGGTATCCTCCTTCTCCCTTACATTTGGCACCTAAACTTAACAGTGGGCACATGTGTAGGGCAATATAAAACCTCTATCTAATCTCGTTAAGTTTTCCTGGCCTTGTGTATTGTAGTTGTTTCTGCATATGCAAAACAGGCACCGCTAATTAGGCGCCGCTAGCGTAACTTCGGAGTGCTTATCATATTATTACAAGCACAACTTCGCAAGCCTTCGGTAATCTGTGCGCAACTTCGGATCTTTGTGAATTTGTGCAGCCCTGCCGAAACTACGCCTGGCAAAGTGTGACGAAGCCGTCGCTAGCGCATTTTCGGTGCTTAGTGAATTTGCCCCTTAAAGTGTTTCAGCAGACCTGTGTGCCATTGGAATTTTCTATTGGACTACTTTTGGGAGGTGGTCGAGCCTCCACCGTTGTGCACCAGGCATCCTTGTTCCGGCAGGTAGGGCAGGCATGTGTAAAGTCCCATAGCCTCCATCATGAAATTAATAATAAAAATGTGGCCCGCCAGCACAATCAGGAATCCCATAGCCGTAGCCATAATATTTGGGCATATTAGGGAAATGATCTGCCACTTGGTCTATACTGCTGCCTGTGTTAATGGTCGGCCCCCACACATTTTCACCTCACCAAATCTGGCCCTCATTGCAAAAAGTTTGGACACCCCTGTGGTAGGGTGTGCGAGGTACAACAACAATTGAACCCCTACACGCACACACATAAATCATCTATAGATTCCAGCGAAAAGGCACCCTCAGCAGCCAGCTTGTCAAAAATGTTTTCATTTCTTTCATAATTTCTCAGTTATGTCACCAGTTGGTGCCACAATAATATATCTGCAAGGTAGTTGGGCAATAGAGTAACTAGAAATAACTTGGCCCCACATCAAAATAAACATTAGGGCCACCTTTGGACCTAGAGAAAGACTTTTTTTTTTTTTTTTTAAATATTTTTTTTTAAATACTGAAACTGTTGATTTCTCAGTGCCCTACTGGGCTTCCTAAATCTCCTGGGCACCTTAGAAGTTTCAGGTCACTTTATCTATAGTTACACCCTTATGTGAGAGGTTCATTAATATAGTGAATAAATTACCCCCTCTTGTAAAATATTAGGATATTATGGGAGGTTATCACTTTGCTTAGATTTTGATTGTGATGTTAATTGTGAAATAATCTGCCTTTGTGCAAAAGTGCATCGCCGAACCAGTGTGTTTGTAGTAACTGTTCTGAGCTTGCTACCTGTTGGATATGGGACACTATGTCACTAAAGAGAAAGAAAAGCTTATACTAGGATTGATGAGGTCACATTAGCACTTATTGCTGACTATAGAGCTGTGTGCTGGACATGGAGTTACCAAAAGTACAATCCAAATGGACTGCAGTTCATCTTTAAAGGACATGTAAACCCTCCCCACAAACAATGAAATCAGTAAACAGCCTCTTTTTAAGATAACTCTGGTTGCTAAAAGGTTAACAGTAAGGCTGCATCATCTCCTTAATCACTTATAATTCCTTCTCCTCCTCTAACCCACTCTGCCCCCTCCCTCGAATTTACTTTGGCTGTTAATGAGCATGCTCAGTTCTTCTCAGCTCAGATTACTAAACACACCTCCAGTCTAACAGCCAATGAAGAGATAGCGTTACTGGTTCCCATAGAAACTCTAGCTGTCTGATACTATTTTTATCTCCTAACCGCCTCTTCAGAGCACAGCTTAACTATTACAGCGCTCAACCCAGCAGAACTTTTTATGAAAGTATGTTGTGCTTATGTTATTGTATGGTTGCACAAGACCTGTTGAGTGCTATACTTGCTGTAGGTGTGTATATGTGTGTGTGTGTATATATATATGTATATGTATGTATATATATATATATATATATATATATATATATATATATATATATATATATATATATATATATATATATTGTATGTAGAGAGACAGGATTTCTGGTGATTTTAGTAGAGTGATCTCTAATACATCTTCAGGGCAAAATGTGCCCCTCCTATAAGATATATATTGGATCATTCATCTGACATCAATCTGCTGCATGAAGACAGAATGAAGAGAAACAGATGCCGAGAGAGGAATAGTGAATATAAACTTGATTATTTCAGAAACAATGCAGAATATTTAGTTGTTTGTATTTAGAAAGTTTCCTCTCTCAGTATTAGGAAGCTTATATTAAATTTTAATTTTCATGATAGTTTCCCTTTAAGCAAGCTGCGAATGCGGTAGTTTTTCCCTTTTTATGTTCTTCTTTAACTGCACCTGGAACAGTTGGCCTACAGTTCACACATACATACATTTGAACACTGGAAGTCCATTTTTCCTTTAAAATTGGATCAAGCCAAGCTGCAAGAATATCTCATTATATAAAATAGAGCAACATCAGCCTGACATCTGGAGACACGTCAGCAGTGTGTATTAAGCCTGGAGGATAGGAGCATTTTTGATTTGCAGTGGACACAGTATATTTTGTAGTTAATAGTGGCAAACTGTGTTTGCGTATATAACAGAAACATATCTTGATATCCAGAACCTCTGGATTTAACCATGCTTTTGCATCCATTTCTAGCTCACTAAATTGCCCACCCAGGAACCTAGTTGTGGCACTTGTCTATAAATTGTAATTGTAAATTTCTTCACCACTACTTACTATCAACTGAAATACCAAAAAAGGAGTATACTTTGCGCTAGGGCTTATGATCGTATAGTAAAGCAATTGGTTGAAGATTTTAGTTTAGTGTTGCAACCACCTTCAAATAACCAACATGTAAGAGGTGCAAGATACAGCGTTATTGCAGTGAGATGCACATAGTTTTTTGTTTTGTTTTTTATTCTTGATCAATTTTCAGACTTGCATTAAAGCAGAACTAAACTTCAACAATTTTATGCGACAAATGCTATGCTTTATGGTTGGACCAGCCCAAGACTACCACAGTCCTATAGAAATGAAGTTCCTCCCAGTAGCATCCCACCACTTTTCCTGCAGATTCATAGTGTAGGCTCTGGGCTGCTCTCGGCTACCCAAGCACCAGCCTTTATGTAATCTCAGTTTCTGCTAATTATTTCATGATCCCCTAAACTTTCTTCTCCTTTATCTGAAGCAGGTACCATATATTGTATATGTTCAATTGTTTACTCTTAGGTGGTTATTTACTAAGCTCTCAATACCCGAAATTCCCCGAAATCTGAAAAATTTGTGTTTCTTTTTTAATAAAATCGGACTTTTAAAAAAACCACAAATTTCTCGGAATTTATTAAACCCCGAGGGCTAAAAAGCCTGAATATAAAAACACGGCATCTCAAACCTGTCGAGGTCAATGGGAACAGTCCCGTTTATTTTTGGTTGTGTCGGGGGTTTCGGGCAATTTCACAATGTTTTCAGAGCTTTCGGGTGAAAACTATAAAAAAATTCTGCAATTTTGGGGAAAATTCACGAAAAAATTGTGAAAATCTGAGTTTTTCCCACAAAGCAAATTTTCAGGAAAATATAATAATAAATAAGCGATCGGAGTTTGTAGCAGCCGATATTGAGATAAATTCGGGCCTTGATGAATAACCCCTTTAGACTGTATTGAATAACTTGTTTAGTTTTAATTCATGATAATGACTATTTAAAAGAACTGTTGCACAGTTGAATAATGAAAGGGGTTGTTCACCTTCCAAACACTATTTTCAGTTCAGTTGTTTTCAGATTGTTCCCCAGAAATAAAGACTTTATTCGATTACTTTCCATTATTTATTTTTTACTGTTTTTCCAAAATTTAAGTTTAAAGTTGAATGTTCGTTTGTCTGGCAGCTCAGTATAAGTGCAGACTCTAAACTGTTACAATTTTGCAACATTTAGTTGGTACATTTCTCAGCAGCATCTCTGGAATATTAGCAACTATTGTATCAATTCTAACAGCTGCCTGTAATGAAATCCAGGGATTCTGCTTAGCAGGCACAAAGATAAGAAAAACAATTTTGGGGGTCAGCGACCCCCCTCCCAGAGCTGCTTTAGAAGGTGAAAAATTACACTTTACACTTCAATATCAGAAAAACGGTGACACATAGAAAATAGAAAGTAATTGGAAAAAGTCATTATTTCTGGTGATCTATCTGAAAACAACCAGTTTTTTAAAGGTGAACAACCCCTTTAAAACGAATGATCGTGCCACAGTTTAAACAAGTGCTTGACAGTTGTTTTCATCCACAAAAAGTAAAAGACACTTTTGGAAATTGCTACTTTTGTATTTGCATGATCACTCAGCATTGGTCTCATGCCATGCTGATAGGGTAAGAATGTCAAATCACCAGAATATCGCTGAAAAGGATAGATTATTTCAGCTGCTATGGTTGCTTGGATGCAATGTACTCCAGGAACCAGGCAGTGGTTTAAATAATCTGAATAGAAATATAATAATAGTATATTATGCTATTATTATATATACAGGTATTAAATAAATAAATAAATATATATATATATATATATATATATATATATATTAGTTATAAAAATAATACACTAAAAAAGTGTAGCCACTCGCAATAATATTTTTTGGGCCAGATCCCCCATTTTTCACCCCATATAATTAAAAAAACAAAGTGTCTGTTGGTCATTGTCAGTACTCATGAGGATTACTACCATTGAGATTTGTGTCCCTGACATAAGAATAACACACCAAGCATAGCCAACAACTAGACTTGGAAGCATGTTTTGGGTGTATTTAGTAGAAAATGGAATCAAAATCTGGAATAATGCATTCCTGGGCCAGCACTTCCCTTTGTAAAACAAGTGTCTTTTTATTATTTAATTTCACACATCACAGTGCTCCAACGTTTCGGTCCCTCTTGGGACCTTTCTCAAGGATAGTGTACAATGTGCAATAAAACTTTATATAGTGATCACAATACAAAATGGCGCCAAAGTGACCTCATAGGGTTTAACAATTCGTAACCAATAGTGTTCCATTTAATTTATATATATATATATATATATATATATATATATATATATATATATATATATATATATATATATCAGGCATTAAAAACTGAGTGCAAAATATGAGCATGTATCTGTAATGTCCTTTTGTGTATGGATATGTAAATGCCCTGTAATCCCTGTTGGGTGGTGCTTGTAATATAAAAATGTTCTTAAATTGAATTGAGCGGCAGTATGCCGTCATTTTAGTGTATATATGTATGTATGTATGTATATTTTTATTTGTATAGCGCTCCTTGAGGGCAAAGCACTGTACAGCAAAACAATAAATTAGTAGTAACAAACAAGGAGTCATTGAAATAAAAAGTAACAATAAGTGCATTATTAGAAATACGATCCACATAAATATAAAATATAATTACAATACAGATTAAGTGCTCGGTGTCAAGGAAACAAAAGGCTAGAGGACCCTACCCCGTAAGGCTTACAGTCTAAATGGGAGGGTAACATACAGACACAATTCAGAGGGGTATTAAGGTGCTGCAGGTTACAGTTTGTTACACTGTTATATAATTGCCAGTTCCCAGTTCAGGTGTTATCCAGGTGCTCCCAGAGGTAGTCTTTGAGTTTCATTTTAAAAACACTGAAGGAGGATTCTCTCCTGAGGTATTCAGGAATGGCATTCCAAATATAAGGAGTCGCCAGAGAGAAGGGTTGGATACGGGAAACAGCAGTAGTAGTGGGGGGTACAACCAAGCGGTTTCTCTGAGAGGAGTGAAAGTTTCGGCCAGGTACATATAGAGAAACAAGAAATGAGATGTAGTTAGGTGCAGAGGAATGAAGGGCTTTGAAGGTAATGAGTTTTCTTTGTTTTATATGAAGCCATGATAAGGACTTCAGCAGCGGAGGGGCCTGTACCCTTTTGGATGAGAGGAGGATAAGTCTGGCAGCAGCGTTTAATACAGACTGTAGGGGGGAGAGATGGGAGTTAGGGAGGCCAGTAAATAGTAGTAAAATAGAAATGCACCGGTTTATCATGTAAACATATAGGATTATTGACTCTTCTGTGCATTCCACTTTGTTATTAAAGGGGACTTGTCACCCTAAGAAATAATTCCAAATTATTTTCTATCATGTTAGTTGTGCAAAATAAACTTTACTTTTTAAATAAATACACTGTATTTATTATTTAAATTTTGTTTCCTTCAGTTTTGGAATTACACAATCACAGCAAGCTGGCAGGAGCCATTTTGTAGACATTGTTATTAACATAGACATATTATATATCACCTCAAAATCTTGTGTATGCACCAGAATGGGGGGGGGGGGGCTAATGTACATGCACAGTGCCCTGTATAATTATAGAGCCTGAGGAGGGTAGGGGAAATGCAAGGAGGACAGTGACATGTAGGAATTGCTGAATGGAAAGTGAAAGTAATTGACTGCCCCACCTTTATGCCTCCGGCATAGATGCAGGGCAGATATTTAAACACCTTTATAACAGTGTTATAAAACAGTGTTTATAAAAATGTGTTCCATGTTTAATTTGCAAAGGACTTTCATTATGCAGCTTTTTATGTGTAGGTAACAGGTCCACTTTTAGCTGCCTGGAACTTCGGCCATAAAGCAAGGCTTGAGTGTAAGTCACAAGAACAACAGGAAATAATCCAGTCAGAAGAAAAGGCATACTATTTTTCAGCCCTAAATTTCTCAAGCCAAAGGCACTTATCTGGCTGCTCTGAATCACCTAAAGGGTCAGGAGAAAGACAAGTTTGATATTTAATAATGATGCTAAATAAATTAAAGAAAATGAAGAGACAGGAAGTCAGACTCTTTAATGTGGCTCTCGCATGCATTTTTATATTTGTTTTCTGTTGACTACTATAATTTTGTTCTGCAATTTTTAGGCTGAAATACATACATTTGGCTGACTTTTGACAGCTGTTGATATAATAGCTTACTGAATAGAGCCAGGAATATCAATAGGCAGTAATTTAACATGAAAAGTACTGAGGTCAACATAAAGAAAAGCTTTTCACTGTGACAGAATGGAATAAGTCAATATGAATAAAACATGCCGAGGTGATGGGAGGATAGGTTCTATATCTCAGCCAGATGTGCCCTCTGGGTTTTTGACTTTATCATTTTCCAATGTGTCCTTCCTGGAGTTGGGTTTATTGCTGAAAAGAAGGAAAGGGATCCTTCTTAGTTTAAGTAGAATATTACATACATTACCACTTCTAATTGTGCTGTATTGTAGAATTTAGATTACGGTCTGTGATTGAAATCTGGAAAGACAAAAGGCTGGTAAGGTCGAGACAAAATGGCTTTTGGTCATTGTCAGCACTCATGGGCATATCTCCCATAGACATTTGTGTCCCTGACATCAGAATAATACACCAAGCATAGCCAACAAGCATTGCCTTGAACCACCATTTCGTGACTCTATCTGTGCTGCCTCAGAGATCACCTGACCAGAAATACTACAACATTAACTGTAACAGGAAGAAGTGAGGAAGCAAAAGGCAGAACTCTGTCTGTTAATTGGCTCATGTGACCTAACATGTGGTTTGTATGTGTGCACAGTGAATCGTACGATCTCAGGGGGCGGCCCTTATTTTTTAAAATGGCAATTTTCTATTTATGATTACCCAATGGCACATACTACTAAAAAAGTATATTATTATGATAATGGTTCATTTACATGAAGCAGGGTTTTACACATGAGCTGTTTTACTCAGTATATTTTAATAGAGACCTACATTGTTTGGGGGGTATAGTTATCCTTTAAAAACAATATTATATATATGTGATATTCTTTATAATGTAAACCAATAAAACTAGTTATGCAGCTCTTAGGTTTCCTTTGTATATGTATAAGTAACTCACTTTAATATATAAGTAAGACTTCTTTAATATATAAATAAATTGGAAGTTGTCTTGGTGTTCCATGACTTGTATAAAAAAGGATTTGGCCTGTTGCCTTGAACCTTTATATTGTTAAAGAACTCTTCAGTGATTTCTAAGATCCTTATGTTTCAATATTAAGGTTCCATACTTTCAGTTAGAGTTTTGAATTCACTGGTAAGATAAGGGAACATGTTAAAAAATGATTAAGGAGAGTTAAATAAACTGTAATCTTAAAAAAACAAAATGCACATGTGCTTTTTCACATGAGAAATGAGTAAATGGGCTACAGATATAGCTAGGAATCTTATTTATTTGTGCATAGTTAGAGATTATTGGAAGAAAATAATAGTTTTTTACAGGTTACTTTGGATGTATTTAGTATTTTATGTAAATGGTTATCATATGCACATGTCACTTGGGATATATTGAGTATTATAGATCACTGTTAGAAATGCTCATTAGTATGATTTGCACTTGTCACTTAGGATACATTGAAGATGATTATTGGTAAATGAACTACTAGTGCAAGTCACTTTGGACACACTGAGTATAGATTACAGTTGAAAGGAATAAGGGTGGTACTGAGAAATGGATTTCTCAGTGGTAAATAAAGGTCGTACACTGGTAAAATATTGTAATTTCTTTTTTATATTGAGATTACTGGCAGGCATTCTCTTTTATGTATTATAATGGTTTTGTTTCTTTTTTAAATATGCATTGTTTTTATATTATGCACCTTGGGGGAGCTTATGTGGAACAAAATTTCAATACACTGTAATATGTATATTGACAATAGTGTTTCTTGAGCCTTTTTTTTATTTTTTTAAATACACAGGTTTTAATGAGCTATGCGACATTACTGAAGTGACGCAGATACATTTCATCAAGTATAGGAGTCATGTAATTTGCAATACCAAAGAACAACTGTTCTATAATTTATTTTCTATTTTACGCACCACTCCAACCCATTCCCAGCCCAATGTGTTGTGCGGTTTAGAGAAAAACTCGACCCGTCTGCACCTAGCGTCACCCCTCCATTTATAGACCTACACCAACCAGCCCCGTCAAATAACAATGGGTTTGGGGATTTCTTTTCCCTCCCCCCAAAAATAATTTTCTTATTGGTTATTAGGATGTGACCGGAAGTTTATTGTGAAGCCTATGGAGTTACCTTGAGACAGTTATGAGGTTGTTTCCCATCTAACCCTTTAAGAGTTGAAGTTATGTTTTATCAAGTTTTACATTACTTTTTTGTATGCAAAGCATGGTCTTCATGCTCCAAAACACATACTCTTGGACATACCTTTAAATTAACTTTTAGGGGGTTATTTACTAAGCTCCGAATACCTGAAATCCGAAAAATTCGTGATTTTTTTTTTTTTATAAAATCGGACTTTTAAAAAAAATCACAAATTTTTCAGAATTTAAAAAGCCTGAATATAAAAACACGGCATCTCAAACCTGTCGAGGTTGCATAAAAGTCAATGGGAACAGTCCCATTGTTTTTTGTTTGTGTCGGAGGTTTCGGTCGATTTCACAATGTTTTCGGAGCTTTCGGGTGAAAACTCCGAAAAATTTGGAGATTCCGGGGGAAAATTCACGGAAAAATCGTGAAAATCTGAGCTTTTCCCGCAAAGCAAAATGTAATAATAAATAAGCATTAAAAACCCGAGCGGGACAGATTCGGAGTTTGTAGCAGCCGATAAATTCGCACCTTGATAAATAGAGAGAGTGATATTCTGAGACAATTTGCAATTAGTTTTCATTTTTTTTTATTATTTGAGGTTTTGCGTTATTTAGCTTTTTATTCAGCAGCTCTCCTTTTTGCAGTTTCAGTAATTTGGTTGCTAAGGTCCAAGTTACTCTAGCAACCAAGCCTTGGTTTAAACAAGAGGCTGGAATATTAATAGGAGAGAGTCTGAATAGAAAGATGAGTAATAATTAGTAGCAATAACAATACATTTGTAGCCTTACAGAGATTTGTTTTTTTTAGATGGCGTCAGTGACCCACATTTAAAAGCTGAACACCGTTATAAGAAGAAGGCAACTTATTTAAAAGATTTAAAACAGGAAAAAATGAAGGCCATTGAAAAGTTGCTTAGAATGTATAAAAACATGAGGCCGAAGGCAGAGTGCTTTTATACAGGTCATGGAACTCCGAGGTAACTTCTACTATCCTCATATTTTGCAACTGGGTGTACTTTATTATAATACACAAGTTTTAATGACTCATGTGACAGAAATGACATCAGAACTCACCGTTTATAACTAATGACATCAGAACTCACCGTTTATAAGGATATAATTTACAAGATATTCAAGGCTTTTGTGTATTATAAATAAACAACTTTATGGACGGCACCCAGCATATGTTCTGTGGAATATATTTGACAGGGTAGATTACATTCTAAAGATTTAAGTTTACAGTTTAATTTTCAGCTATGTGGTGTTTCCCATCGTGAGCACAGTGGTTACACGAGCCAGATGGCAGACTGGCAGTTTCTCTATATGGGATCATACAATGGCACATAACTACCAGAAATGAATATTTTGAATAAACAAGCTTTATGTTTATGAAACAATGTTTTACATATGCGCTGTTTTTTTGTGATCTATTTTTAGTGAGAACTGCAATGATTGGAGGTATATCTGCTGACAATTTGCTTCATTAGTGGATTCATTTCTCAGCCGCATTAGAGCAATGCCAGCAAATAGAAAACCGGTTGTAACAATTGACTTTAGCAATACTCTTAGGGGCCGATTCATCAAGGGTCGAATATCGAGGGTTAATTAACCCTCGATATTCGACTAGGAACTAAAATCCTTCGACTTCGAATATCGAAGTCGAAGGATTTAGCGCAAATGCTACGATCGAACGATCGAAGGATTATTCCTTCCATCGAACGATTCAAAGGATTTAAATCCAACGATCGAAGGAATATCCTTCGATCAAAAAAACTTAGGCAAGCCTATGGGGACCTTCCCCATAGGCTAACATTGACTTCGGTAGCTTTTAGCTGCCGAAGTAGGGGGTCGAAGTTTTTTTTAAAGAGGCAGTACTTCGACTATCGAATGGTCGAATAGTCGAACGATTTTTAGTTCGAATCCTTCGATTCGAAGTCGTAGTCGAAGGACGAAGTAGCCCATTCGATGGTCGAAGTAGCCCAAAAAATACTTCGAAATTCGAAGTTTTTTTACTTCGAATCCTTCACTCGAATTTAGTGAATCGGCCCCCTAGAGTATGCTTTATAGGGTTAGTGTAAAGAAATGTATCAACTAATGTATCAATTGTTAAGAGTTCAGAAAGTCACAATTGTGCTCCTGGGAAACAAGAGGTTGGAGAACAACAATTAATTTGTTACTACTTTTGATATTTTTAATTTTTGTTTTTAAATATTAGGTTTTCATTCAGATAGACAAATTACATGCGCCATGCAGGTCTGTGTGGTTTGATAACTAGACTATGGTCTAACCTTGTGACTCCAGTTGGAGTCGCTGACATTCCTTTGCTTCTGTGATAAAACCTTTCAGATGTTTGCTTCTGTTACACTCATTGGATGTATTTCCTGACTTCTGCCAATGTTTTTTATCTATACATTGTGTCTTGTATAACAGTCAGTATACAGAGGTAAATCATTTTTATTTGTATTACATTTGGTTGTCTGGCTATTTTCTTACTCCACAACTAAAGCTGGCCATAGATAAGCAGATTCCTGCCTATATCGTACAAACGATCGTATAGCGCAAACTTCCCATCTGCAACTAACGTTATTTGATTAAATACAGTAGTAAAAGAACAAATCAGACGATGTTCTAGTCATGATAGCAGTCGTTCGAACGTAATGTCCATCAAATAGTAGTGACCGTCTCCCATTGATATGATCAGATAGGCAACACATGCAGAGATATTATCGGTAGCCGATCGGTAGAATCTTCTAACTGTCTGAGCAACTAAATGATCGATGGTACGAAAAATGTCGGGACAATTCACACACGATTCGAAAATCGTACGAAACAAATTTTCTTTGCGTCTATGGCCAGCTTAAGAATGGTTTTGCTGAAAAAGAAAGGTTCAATCACTGGGGTGGTGCCAAATTGACTGTTGCTGAATGGGGGCCATGTTAGCATCGGCTGAGCCATGTGAATTTTTTTTTTAGGATTACAATAGTTCAGTTCCCATGCATATGTATAAATAAAATAGTTCAGTTTCAATTAAAGAAGAAAAGCTTTTCTTCGTATTCAATCCCAGATTTCCCCTTACACGTCTTTGGAGTTTTTGTGTGATAAATCACGAGAGAAGTTTATCTCCTTTCATTGAAAAGGAATGCCAGATAGTAAGCTATACTCATAATATATTTAAGGAGTAATAAAAGCAATGTAAACCCCTACTGTAGACATGTTAGATTTATCACTTAAACCTGATCACCAGTAGTCTCAAGTGTTTTGATTGTAATATACAATTTACAAACCTACTAGTCAGACCAGCCGACTGAATTGGATCACATTGGATCACATGGAACTGTAGAGTGAATGAGCCCTCTTTAAAACTCATTGGGCAGCCTCTGCATGAAGTGACATCCCTAATTTATTACTTGCATGAGAGAATGGTGATATGCATTATGGGTTAGAACTGAAACACATATAATCTTCAGCTTACCAAAGACATTTTTTTTTCCATTAAAGGAAAACTATACCCCCCAAACAATGTAGGTCTCTATAAAAAGATATTGCATAAAACAGCTCATATGTAAAATCCTGCTTCATGTAAATAAACCGTTTTCATAATAATTTACTTTTCTAGTAGTATGTGCCACTGGGTAATCATAAATAGAAAATTGCCATTTTAAAAAATAAGGGCTGCCCCCTGGGATCGTAGGATTCACTGTACTCACAGACATACCAACAAACCATACATGTTAGGTCACATGAGCCAATTAACAGACAGAGTTGTGTCTTGCTTCCTCATTTCTTCCTGTTACAGTTAGTGTTGTAGTATTTCTGGTCAGGTGATCTCTGAGGCAGCACACAGACCATCACGAAATGGGGGTTCAAGGCAAGCTAAAAGGGCAATATTTACTTAAATATATGTAACAGTTTTGTAAGATTCTTTAATATGCCACTTAATATGATATGAACTATCTTTTGCTTAAGTGTTCATTTTGGGGGTATAGTTTTCCTTTAAATGCATATTTGTAGCAATTCTTTGCCACTCACCATATGCATTGCAGAAATGTACAGATGTATTCATGTGGTGTATACTTTAAATAAATATGCAAGTGTAAGCAGATGGTAATGCTTACATGTATGCCCACTTGAGAAATGAGGCATGTTTAATTGTGGGGTTGCATACTAAGCCATTGTAGCACTATTAGTCAATGAAATGATTGCACCCACAATGGGTAGGAGCCCTCAGACACAGCCATAAGGGAGCTGCAGGTGCTACAACTGTAAGGAGCTTCGATTTCTCTTGCCTTATGGACCAATATTTAACGTGACTTAGCATTTCACAGGGGGCCCCAGAGCTGAATCTTTACTGGACCCCAGAGAAAAATGGATTTATAATGGCAGGCCCTGCCCAGACAGTCACCGCTGAATTACAAAGCATCCTTATCGATTGCGTGTGATTTTATATCAATGCGGTAAATGTATTCCCCATCAGATTCTGATAAGTGGCAATGCCACAAAGGCCCGGGCCTAGGGTGGCACATTTTTAGCTGCATCTGTATTTCTGGGTTCCTACAGGACACCCAGAGCGGAGTTGCAGGGGAGCAGCTGAGCCAACTGGAATAGGTAATATATTAATGTATGTTTGCCCCACTGGGGTTAGGGGGGCACGTGTTGGCGGAAGGGGGCCCAGGAAGTGGCTGGCCTTAGTGCTTCTCATTTTCAAATTCAACACTGTTCCTCATTGAGGTCTATTGACCTGTCTGCTCGCTTCACAGAGAAAATATTTGTGCTGTACCTTACAAAGAGGGATACCTGGAACAGTGTCAATGGGACTCAATCTGAAGGTTAATGTGGGTGAGATTTGGGGAAAAGTCCACTTTACTGTATCTCCTACAGGTGTAAAGATCCAATTTACGGAAAGCTCAGTTTATCTAGAAAACCCCAGGTCCTGAGCATTCTGGATAACAGGTCCCATTTCACACAGATGGTACATGCATTATAACATAGTCAGCAGTATGAAAACTTATATACAATGATGTATTGAATTCAATTCCAATATTCTTTGAGGCTGTCCATGTAAGAAGCTTTGACCAAAGGAAGCATAAGCAGTTAAAAAAGGAGAAAAATAATAACTCGTCCTCATATGATGTTCATTATATTTTGATTTTTATGGTTTGTGTTTAACTGAACAACTGACCCGTCAATTCAAATTAACATTTTTGTTGTTACTGATCGTTTAATGGACAGCTGGAGACCAAAATTATGAGTAAAATCAATATTTTTTACACAGAATTTTTGCTTCTGGAAGGGCTTTCAAATATTTCCAGATCTTTAAAGTGTGTTAAAAACATTTTTACTGAACTACATGTTGGTAGGGAGTTATGCGCTACCATAAGGCTTACATTTTATCAAAGTTTACCTCCTAAATATTGCTCTTAAACATTATTTGATGGTAAACATGGAAATATCGGTTGTGTGACCCACATGAAAAATGTCACTCCCTTGGCTGTCATCTCGGAATCGAGTGCTTTCTTGAAGTTCTGTAGTGCATGATTGCTCATAAACATCATTAGCTTTGGTGCCTTGAGCAGGTCATAGGGAAGATGCTTAAAGTGCTGATCAAACATTTTTTCCCCCTACCTGGAAAAAAAAAAAAAGATTTTTAGTCTCTGCAGAGTTTTAATGCTACAAATAACTCTTGCAACCTGCAACACTGAATTGTATGCTCTTAATACTGTACCTCATAAGAAGTTGTTTGCACGTCAAATCTTTGGTCACAGCCCACCGTAGTTCACACAATGAGTACAGCTATAGAACAATAGTCATGTGTCAGACATACTTTCAAGGGTATAATAAGACCATAAGAAAATATGCATATATTACCCTAACCAGCCATCAAGCTGGACTTTCAGGTGTATCTAGAAGAGCAAATGCCATTTCCCACTATTCTCACCTTAACTGACCTTTAGGCTGAGCCATTCTGCAACTTCTTAAAACCTCACAGTTTGAGAACCATTGGTCTAGATGGAGTGATCCCCAAACCAGTGGTTCATGTGCAACATGTTGCTCCCAGTGGCCTCAAAACAGGTGCTTATTTTTGCATTCCAGGTTGAAGGCAAGTTTACAGCCAACCAGAGCCTCCTGTAGGCTGCCAGTCCTTATAGGGGCTACCATATAGCCAATCACAGCTCTAATTTGGTATCTCCAGGGACTCCTTTTCATGCTTGTGTTGCTTAAGGCTAAAAAAGGTTGGGGGCCCCTAGTCTAGAGTCAGTTTGGTTGGGATGTAACCTGGAGATGATGGCAGTTTTGCTCATTAGAGATCCACTTGAAAGTCATCAATGGTAGAAGGCAAGATGGACCAGGCAGTGTTGTCTGCAGTGGTCTTCGGGTATCATCTGGTTTCACTCATGACTTCATATGCCTGCACTTTAATGTAAAATTAGGGTGACTTCTTTAGCATCACTATTGGAGAACAGTTAGGTTCAAGGGAGGACCTGTCTATTGATGATGTCAATAAACTACTATTGAGTGCTCATTTCTTGCTTACCCTTGCTGGTTGGGGTTGAGAAACAAACGCCATGATGACATGCAAGAAGTCACTTTATGAGCTTTTTGTGGACTAGTATCATGAATTTTTTTATTAAGTCAGTGGTCTTTTATGCGTAGGTTAGAACAATTTATTCCTGTCTTAATGAGCCACCATTGGCAGTTGAAGGCCATCAAACATGTAACTGTTCAAGGAATATTGCATACGGACACTGCTTTGCATTGTATGAAAGGTTTCTGTGATGGCATTGGAGATTCCTATTGATTCTGGCTTAGTGCAAGCGGTTACGTTTTACAATTCACAGCATATAATAATCTGCTATCCTATAGTTTGTTGCCTTCATCTATATTCTGCAAATGCAAGTGATTACTATTCTCTTTTCATTACAAAGCACAAGACAAGCCCATTTAAAATATGCTTTTTTTCCCCCCCTTTATTTTTGTATTGCTCGGAAAGCAAAATTGGTGGGAAATGGTGCTTCAAAAGCAGAATTTGTGGGAAATGATACTGAAGTTTATGAATGTTGAAAGCAATTTCAGATCTGAAGGTATGATGAAACTAGAAGCAATCCATTTTTATGTATTTGGCAGTACTTTCTACTTCTTTCTGGAAAGGCTTGTGTGCATGAAGAAATAGTAATGCATCTTTACTGCTGGTATCTGTGCGAGTTGATTGCGAGAGGAAGAACCAGCAATGCTCTGTGAAAGCTAAGTTTCCAGCCGTGTCAAGAGGATGGAGCAGGAGGGGATTTGTTTCGACCAGGAGAATATGTTGTAATAACAGCTCTTTGTGTTGTGTTGATGAATACATCAAATTTGATGTTGAAAAGCCAAGACAAATTATTCATGTGTAAAGATCAATTTTTTACTTCTGTTTACCACTAAGAGACAGCATCGCAACCAATAAAATGTCTGCTAACAATGTGTACAAGGTGAGGACTGAGCTGTGTCAAAGCAGCCGCTCGACATGATATTTAAATAATATATAGGGCAGCAAGAACAAAGAGGGTTGACATATCACTGGTTTTGTTACATATTTCAACATGAAGATTTAGTACAGAGGTCTGACTCTCTCTCTGATATTACAACCAATCCAGGTTTAAAGGGAAAGTATGTGGTTGTAACAGCCTACTGCACACATGCACCCATACATGCCATCTGTATGTAAGTAAATGCTGTGTGATTTGCCAACAAAGAAGATGACAAAGTAATAGAACAAGTTTAAAAAAAAAAGCCGAAATTTAAATAGAGGCACACAGAGAGGGATATGAATATATAAGCAGTGAAGAGGAGGGAGAAGACTAGTTGGAGAGAGAAAAGAGAGTGGATACAATCAGATCAGAGAGGATGACAGTAAGTGGAGGGAGAGAGTAAATTAAAGGAAAGAATGAATTAACCTGACATCAGGGGGGTTATTTATCAAATTCTGAATTTATCTCAGTATTTTTTGGAAAAAAACTCCCACCAAATCCGTACCCTTTTTTTGTGCTTATTTATTAATACACTTTCCCGAAAATTTTGTTTGCGGGAAAAAATCTTGAAAAATCTGATTTCGGATTTTTCATGTTTTTTTCGGATTTTTTTAAAAGTTAGATTTTATATATAAAAATAAAATCAGAAATTTTTTCGAGATTGTTCATTGAGTTTAGTAAATAACCCCCCAGGTGTATGAGCACAAGATATGTTCTAGGACTAAATAGGCAGAAAACAAAACTGGTAAAATGAAAGTACCGTATATACTCGTGTATAAGCCGACCCGTGTATAAGCCGAGGTACCTAATTTACCTAAGAAAACTGGAAAAATTTATTGACTCGTGTATAAGCCTAGGGGCTGATTGAAAATCAATCTGTACCTGCACCCACTGAATAACAATGAAAGGTAGGCCTGCCCACAGTTTAAAAAAAAAAAATTGTAAGCACACCAGTCACAGTAAAATAACTTATAACTCAACCAGGGGCAGAGAGATGGAAAGATGCAGCAACTACATACGAGGCTCCTTCTGCGGCCCCAACAGTGTGCAGGACACATGTAAATGTTTACAGTCCGCAGCAAGAGCTTTGAAATTCCTCTGCTTATTTTGGTCACAAACTCTTCTAGGAGAATATGGCCTGGATGGGGGAAGGGGGTCCAATAATCCCATTATTATAAATAAGCCCCTGTTTAGCAGTTGGTGCTGCCATGCTGGTTCCTGTAGGGAGAAGATAATCCATATAGAATACAGGGCTAGCAGTGGGTGCTGGGAAATAACACAACACTTTATACAAAAGGGCCCTGGTCCCCACACCCCATTTTGTGAGCCTATGAATATCAATGAAGTGAGGAGTTACTAATGACACACCCAGGTGCTGAAAGTAGGGGTTATTTTCTTTCAAATACCGTATATACTCCGTATATACGCCAATCCCTCACCGGATCCCTCACCTCCCTCTCCCATAGCGCATCAGGACTCTGTGACTGACTGTCACGATCGCCGCCCGGAGCAGGTCCAGGAGCTCCGGGCGGCGCGTCCTTCCCTGCCGGCGTCGCTCCCAAAATGGCGGCGCCCATGGCCGCCACGTGGGTAGCGGCGCCGGCGCCTCTACCCACGTGGCGGCCATGGGCGCCGCCATTTTGGAAGGACGCCGGCAGGGAAGGACGCGCCGCCCGGAGCTCCTGGACCTGCTCCGGGCGGCGATCGTGACAGTCAGTCACAGAGTCCTGATGCGCTATGGGAGAGGGAGGTGAGGGATCCGGTGAGGGATTGGCGTATATACGGAGTATATATGGGAGAGGGAGGTGAGGGATCCGGTGAGGGATTGGCGTATGACCCGCGTATAAGCCGAGGTCGAGTTTTTCAGCACATTTTGGGTGCTGAAAAACTCGGCTTATACGCGAGTATATACGGTAACATGATAAAATTTGTTGTAGGGGAGGAGATTCTGCAAGGGAAAGTAAATTCTGGAAAGGCACAAACTTCACTTTTAATGGAGGAGTTTTTCAATGTAAGGGTAAAGGTAGAAAGAATATGCTAAAGAAGACATACTGTATGGTCTTCATTGTACTTCATTGTACTCCTTTTTTTATATGAACTCATTCAGATGGGCGTATGTAGAAAAGCTGCATAAACACTATCTGTATTTCCAGATGTAAATGTAAAGTGAAAGCTCAAGTTTACATACCCTGATTTAAAGTTTTCCCCCATTTTTCAAACTTTTGTGGTCTCACCAATATGTAATGCATTTCCCTGATTTTTGCACCATTTTTTTCTGGTTCCCTGAAAAACGTAATATGGGGGTTCTACTGCATTTCATTTTCTTATACAGGTATGGAATCCGTTATCCAGAAAGCTCTGAATACGGAATGGTCTTCTCCCATACACTCCATTTTATCCAAATAATCCACATTTTTTTCTCTAATAATAAAACAGTATATTGTACTTGATCCCAACTAAGATATAATTAATCTATTGGAAGCAAAACCAGCCTATTGGGTTTATTTAATGTTTACATGATTTTCTAGTAGAAGATCCAAATTATGGTAAGATCAGTTATGCAGAAAACCCCAGGTCCCGGGCATTCTGGATACCAGGCCCCATACCTGTACAAATATAACTGAATCCACAATTTAAGCAGAGATCATGATAATTTGATTAACTATTTTCCAACAGCCCTTAGGTTCACAGTGTATTGAGACCCCTCCCTCATGTTGTATTATTGTAAAGTGATGGATTCTTCTTTCCATAGTGGGGGGAAAACAGAGGGACTCCAAGTCCCATAACTTTGCAATGGATGATGAAGGGGTTGCATTACAGAAGTGCTTAAAGGAGAAGGAGAGGCTAAAACTAGGTAAGCTTTATCTGGAAGGTCTATATAAATACACCAGTAAATCCTCAAAGTAGTGCTGCTCTGAGTCCTCTGTCAAAAGAAACACTGAATTTCTGTCCTTCTATTGTGTATACATGGTCTTCTGTATCAGACTTCCTTCTTTCATCTTAAACCTCCAGGGCACGGGCTTGAGCATGCTCAGTTTGCTCCTCTCCCCCTCCCTTTCCCCCCCTCCCTCCTCCCCTCCTTGCTGTAATCTGAGCCCAGAGCTATGAGCGAGCAAGGAAAGATTTAATCAGGAAGTGATGTCACATCAAGCTAAAATGGCAGCTCCTATCCTAAACAGACACAGACAGCGTCTAGAGCTGTTTACTCTGATATGTTAAAGCATTCTACAGAATAAATAGTGTTATAGCTTGCACTATTGTGGCTAATTTATTGGCAATAAACTGTCTCTGTAGCTTTCCTTCTTCTTTAAGTGAGTAAGAAGCTCATCCTTGCCAACATAAGAGAAAGTTTTATGGTTTCCTTTAAGTCTGGAATAATTTTTGTGTAAAAATTACATTTTTAACATTTTTATTTATTTCTGGTAGTAGCGATAGTTTTTATGCAAACTTTCTACATAATCCCATGTCAAAAAGGAGGTTATATTATTTTCATTAAGCATTAATTAAGGAGAAGAGGAAATGGAATTTTTTAGCTACAAAATTGATTTAACCTGTGCAATTGCAAGCAAGTCCCTACTGCAGACAAAGAATATGTAATCTTGCCAAGTGAACCCTGTATGCATAGCAATTAAGTAAACTGGGCCTTCAAGATGAAAGGGAGGGCCAACAATTAAAAACCATCATACCCATTAAACAATGCCATTAAAATAAAATAGTTAATGCCACGGTGAGCAATTGCAACTAGTAACAATGATACCAACAGTATCACTAGTGACAGTGTAGTGTCTATAAAAGAGTGAGACTATTGTGCTTATGGTTGTTACCACAGAGAGAGTGTAGCCGTTTATTCCCATGGAAAGGTAAAATCAGGGTTCTACTGTATCATAAATAGACAGATGATAGATTTGTGATACAGGAGGAGTAAGAAAGAGACTGCCCAGGAGAAACCCCCACAAAAGAATATTCTAAACTTACCCCCCAAGAAAATATTTTTAGTTTGAGAAGATTGAATGGATACAAAGTAGAAAAAAAAAAGTTTCTTTAGCTGATGTATTAATAATGCTTTATCCAATATAAGTCATTTCAGTGCACAATGCAGCAGAGACATCTTTCTATGGTGCAGCCATGTTGGGATGGGGGAATGCAGTTCTAGAAAATATTTATTGCAGTATTATGCAGTATTATTATCCATATCCAGTTACCTGTCAATAACATTGACGCCTGCTAAAAAAAAGTGCAGTCAGTATAACAGTAACACCATTATTGATGGCAATTGGTCTACGTCTGCCACTGAATCAGCTAGACAGGGAGTTATGGCGACGGAGTGAGTAAGCAGATTGCACCCTTGCTAGGGTGCCACCAAAATTCCTTCTGTCCAGTATACACCTCTCTGCAATGAAAAGAACAGATCCCCTGTAGGTCTAATTAAAGGAGAAGGAAACCCCCTGGGCGCAAAACCCCTCCCCTGTGTTGCTCCCTCCTCCTCCCTGGCCTACCTGTCCCCCTGGGCAAATGCCCCTAACTTGTTACTCACCCCTCTGCGCAGGTCCTGTCCACGGAGTTCACAGTCGCCATCTTGTCCCACGCGCGTCTTCTTCCTGCTTTGACCGGCGTCTTCTGTCGCATGCGCAGTAGGAACATTTACTGGTACGGATCTACTGCACATGCGCCGAATGTCATGAAGAAAACTTTGTGACATTCGGCGCATGCGCAGTAGATCCGTACCGGTAAATGTTCCTACTGCGCATGCGCCAGAAGACGCCAGCCAAAGCAGGAAGAAGACAAGATGGCGTGGGACAAGATGGCGACTGTGAACTCCGTGGACAGGACCTGCGCAGAGGGGTGAGTAACAAGTTAGGGGCTTTTGCCCAGGGGGACAACACATGGGAGGGGGGAGGGGTTTTGCGCCCAGGGGGTTTCCTTCTCCTTTAAAGGAGACATTTTGTGTAAAAAAACAAGAATGTATCAGTGCATTATACTCATTTAGATATAGAAGATTTGTGCTTAAAAAAAAGTAGTGTTTCAGGCTTATTTATTGAATATTTCTGCAAAAACCATATTAATCCTTCCATTCTCTTCCACTTTCTGCTCCCTGAATTGCCAGACTGTGCAGGGGAGCTGGCGGCTCACTGCACTGTAGAATAAGAACTAATCCGCAGCTAGCAAGACCTTATAGGGAACTGAAGCCTGTCTTTGCTTATGTGACTGCAGGCCTGTGATTGGCTGTCCCCCCTCCTACTGTGCTTCTGCCAGGGACTGTTAGGACACTCCTCATTTGAAACAGGGACCAGTGGACTTCTATAGGGAGCACTAATAAAGGGGCTATTTTTTAAGATATTCATTTTTAGCACAATGTAAAAGCAGCCCCATACATTACTTATAATTGCCAACAAAATTTGGGTTTTTTCATTTATCCTATATCTTCTTTAAACTCTGTTTACCAATATGTAGAAGTACCATCAGCTTGCGTTTTAGCTTTTGTTGTTTTTGTATTTATCTATCTATCTATCTATCTATCTATCTATCTATCTATCTATCTAGATATATTTTTTTTTTATTACAGCAGAGCAGTTTCTTCTTGTTTGTATCAAAGCTACAGATGGCAAATGTAACTTACCAAGTGCAGGTATAGAACCTGTTATACAGAATGCTTGGGACCTGGGGTTTTATATATATAATGGATCTTACTGTAATGTGGATATTCATACATTGTCTACTATAAAATCATGTAAACATTAAATAAACCAAATAAACTGGTTTGGTTTCCAATAAGGATTCATTATCTTAGTTTGGATCAAGTATAATGTACTGTTTTTTTTATTACAGAGAAAAAGGAAATTATTTTTAAAAAATTAGGATTATTTGATATAATGGAGTCTATGAAAGAAATTTCCTAATTCAGAACTTTCTGGATAATGGGTTTCTGGATAACAGATCCCATGCCTGTCCCTTTAGCTGTATTGTTAATTCTGCTAATTATATATATATATATATATATATACACACACACACACACACACACACACACACACGAACTTTGGGGGAGTCGGCACTCTCGTCACTAGGTTCAACAGAACTTTGGGGGAGTCGGCACTCTCGTCACTAGGTTCAACAGAACTTTGGGGGAGTCGGCACTCTCGTCACTAGGTTCAACTTGCCTGGGTGCAGTGTCCAAAATTTTTGAAATAATTATTCAGTAAAGAAGGTCCACACTCTCAGGACTTAAAAATTAGATAATGTATTATTAACAAAAGACTAATGTTTCGGCCTCTCCGAGGCCTTTCTCAAAGTAAAAACAGACAATGAAAAATGTATTAAATACCCATGATGGCAGGAAAAGTTAATTGGCTGACATGTCATCCTTGTCATCATCACAATGCATCCAATAGCATAACTCAAAATACATCAATACTAAACATTAAGAAATACTAAGAAACACAGATAATCATATCACTGTTAAAACACCCCTTGTTTAAGAGAGGATACTTAAAAACAAACTTTGTAACAGTTGTTAATCTCATTCGCAACTATTTAAATGTATCGAAATACTGGTAATGTTACTAAGTAACAAATATGAGTCTAGGTAGAAGGTCTGGTTTCATGCTCTCTCCATAGCGGTAGATATAATGCTATCTATATTGGCAGCGTGATCAGTGCAGAGCTCTAAACAGGACCACATAATCAAATAGCTATTGTTGCTAAGTACCCCCCCCCCTTAGCAACCTAACCATTAATGTCATTCTTGACCAAAAAATAATGTGTGGTTATATTAACCGGTGCATCACCCCACACGGGGTTACAGAGACATCCCAAGATAGACATATAATATGTGTGTAAAGAGACATATTTCCCTCAAACTATTAACCCCAAATGTGTCAGTTGCTACCTGTTCCTATATCATGACATTAAGGTATAGCAGCTTTATGTCATACAGTAATGTGTATACAGTATAACGAATTTAGCAACAAACAATGCCCAATTAAACACTATCAGTGTATACAAAATTATCAAAACAATTTTTCAAAAAATTATTACAAAAAATGTCAAAAATGATAGTATAAAAAATGAAGAAAAAGAAAACAACATAAAATATTAATAAAATTATTATTAAGTGCTTTGAAGAAAATCACCAAGTATTAGTACGAAATGTCAATGTCGTCATCGGTTAAAGCCATCAAACAAAACAATTAGCTGGAAGCATCGGGCTCGGGGGTATGGGTTACTTAACCTCAAAGTTGTAATGCAGGAAACTCTGTAACACTTCATGAAGGGCTTACATAATTGCAATCCATCCTTCATCTTCCGATCCTTTACTGAATATATATATATATATAATACACAAAAGCCATGAATATCCTGTAAATTATATCCTTATAAACGGTGAGTAGTGATGTCATCAGTTATAAACGGTGAGTAGTGATGTCATTTCTGTCACATGACTTACTAAAATTTGTGTATTATAATAAATAAAGTACCCCCAGTTGTAAAATATGAGGATATTAGAAGTTACCTCGGAGTTCCATGACCTGTATAAAAACACTCGGCCTTCGGCCTCGTGTTTTTATATGGTCATGAAACTCCTCGGTAACTAATAATATCCTTATATTTTACAAGAGGGGGTACTTTATTCACTATATATTCTTCAGTACATACACTGGTATGGTTCTGTGTCATTGTAACAGGGTATTGCGTATGAAGGGTGATTGGAAGTAACCAAATAAATCTTTATAATCCTACATTTGTAGAAGGCTTTGGAAAAAATAACAGATATATATTTTATTGTTTATATAGAGTCCAACAATACAAGCCAATTCTAATTGCAGTAAGCCCCCACTAAGCAGAGATGTCTGACATACTAAATGTGTGCAATTAGATGCTGCTTCAAGCATAGTGCAGTCCCATGTAACTAGATTGCTGTGTTGATGACAGGCTTTGTAGTTTGGGAGACAGTCTCATAAACATGACACTAAAGGCCATTTGTGTAATTCTCCACAAGGCTGGAAAAGTTAAATGCACAGAAAGTCCGTACCGGTAAGTACAGCACAAATAACAGAGAGTCTAGACATGCAGTTTCTTTCTACACTGTGAGAATATTGCAGTAACTGTTTTGTTCTAGCGCGCACAGCCGTAGCACAGACAAAATATACGAGTGTTATCAAATAGTGAATGTTAAAGCTTTTCTTCCTGTGCTGTATTTAATGTTTTAAGATACTCATAGACTGAAAGAAAGTCGGCCCGTCGAGGAGTTATTTCCACAGTTAACCAGCTGTGACAGGGAGAATAAATAAATGTGCCGTTTTCTGCTGCAACGAAAATGCCTAGGAAGTAGTACAAGAATTTGATATTCACTGATTTGGTGGAGTTTCTTTACAACAGGGGTAATCGTCACCTAATGAGTATGCAATATCTTTTAATGCTCAATTTCAAAGGTGACAAGACTTTATTATAGAGTGTTGAATGCTCTGTCTCCTAGTTCTTGCCCTATGTAAAATAAAGGTAATGTAACAGGGCTTTGATGGAAACCCCCTCCCTTCAAGCCCCTAAAAAATGTTTGCCCTAATGCCTCTGCATCCCTGGCCCGTGGCTAGTTTGCCATTGATGAAGGCATGGCAGACCTGCATATAACAATGAAAATGCTCTTAACTACAATACCCACGATTCTCCAGTAGCAACTTTAGAAAGTAGATGTGAGTTGCACACAGCAGAACAGACATGTATTTGTTGGAAGGGTAGGAATATAGAGACCGTATAGTAATGTAGGCACTTCATGTATGTTCCTGTCCTATAATAATCAGATATTTAATGCTGACTTGATGTTCTAACTGGGGCAACAATTTTGCCGTTAATGGATAAGCTTTAAAATGAGCTGTACGATTTTAAGGCATTACTGAAGGGATAGCAAATGTATATACTGAATATATATTCCGCCACTCATCCCATTAGTCTACAACAGTAATGGGCATCACATGTGGCCTTGTGAGTACTAGAAGTTGCATGCTTTATACTTCCTGTTAGTGATAGCACAATACAGTGATAGCACAATACAGTGATAGCACAATACATTAATTTTAATTAAAAAAATGCCGACATGATGTTTTTTGCAACCTTTTACATACATGCATGACTGTGGGTTATTCAATTAGCACAATAAGCATTACTCTATTGAGTTGTGTCTTAGAGGGGTGGTTTACCTTTAAGTTAACTTTTAGTATATTATAGAAGGGCCAATTCTAAGCAACCTTCATTATTGGTCTTCATTATTTATTTTTTGTAGTTTAATTATTTACCTTTTTCTTCTGACCTTTTACAGCTTTCAAATGGGGGATCACTGACCCCCTCTGAAAAACACTCTGTAAAGCTAAAAATGTATTGTTACTGCTATTTTTATTACTCATCTTTCTATTTGGGCCCTCTCCTATTCGCATTCCAGTTTCTTATTCAAATTAATGCATGGTTGCCAGGATGAATTGGACTAGACTAGCGACTAAATATCTGAAACTAGAGAGCTGCTGAATAAAAAGCTAAAAAACAAATAAATGAAAACAAATTGCAAATTGTCTCAGAATATCACTCTCTACATCATACTAAAAGTTAATTTGAAGGTGAACAACCCTTTATGGGTGGCAACATGAATTATATTACATTGTGGGCAACCATCCAGTTCTGTGCATTCCACGAGGCATTTTTAGGAATCTGATTACTTTAAGGGGGTTATTTACTAAAACTCAATTTATCATAATTTTTATTATACCAAGCTCGACCAAACTTCCATCCACGATTTTATCTTGTTTATGAAAAAAATAACTCGAAAAAGTCAGACGAAAACCCGATTCATACCAATTTTTTGGATTTGATGCCTGAATCGGTTGCTTTTTTTTCAGGTTATCATCCAAAAAACCCTGAATTTTTCGGATTATAGGATGAAACCCAGCTCAGATCACAAGATCTTCAAACTGTAAAAGGGACATCTGATTAGTAAATAACCCCAAATGTCCCCTTCTAAGTAGTGATGACAACCGCCAATTTGGGCCCGAAACCCCTTCTGCATCCATCAAAATATTTTCGAGCAATCCATAAAATCTAAATCCCGAGCATTGAGGCTGCATTTGAGGCATAACTAGTTTAAAACCATGCATTGTGATAAATGCATATACAGGTATGGGACCTGGGGTTTTCCGGATAACGGATCTTTCCATAATTTGGGTCTTCATGCCTTAAATCTACTAGAAATTCATTTAAACATTAAATAAACTCAATATGCTGGTTTTGGTCCAATAAGGATTAATTATATCTTAGTTGGGATCAAGTACAAGCTACTGTTTTATTATTACAGAGAAAAGGGAAATCATTTTTAAAAATTTGGATTATTTGAATAAAATGGAGTCTATGGGAGACAACCATTCTGTAATTCGGAGCTTTCTGGGTAAAGGGTTTCCGGATAAGGGATCCTATACATGTATAATGTATATACCTAAATAAAGGAATTTTGCCAGTAATAGTGCTGTGTTTATGAAATGATAAATCTTATCAAATATAGTAAGCACAAATAGCTTTTCCTTTTACCAAGTCCAAAAGATGGCAGCCAGCCTCTGGGTTATGTCTACAGAACAACAACATAAAAATTAAATACTTTTCTAATGTACTGCTGTATTTATTTTTACAACTCTCTTCTCGCGTTTTACTTTCATTTGTTCTACTGAGTATTCCATTTAAAATAATTAGCTGTAAATAGAATTATATGCCGTCGGTGCCTATTCATTTAAAAATTCAGTTTTGGAAAATATTCTTTTTCTGAGCAGTCTCGTTTCCTTCCAGCCTCCTATTAAAGGATTTCATGTCAGTATGTCTCAAAAGGTTTGCTTGGAAAGTCTCTTCCCACATGAGAAAGTTATTATATTAACCTTGACTCTCTTATCGGTAGCAGTTGCTTAAAAGAAAGTGAAACATCAATACTTATATCACCAAATAAAAGTCCAAAAATAAAGGTGACGGGTTTTCAGTTGAAAGCTATTCTGTTTTGTTGTTTTTTTTTTTTGTTTTTTTTTACGGTTGGTTATTCTGCTGTAACTTTCCACTGAGTTCAGATATAGATTATTGCAAGGTTAACGGGTTAGGAGAAGCAACAGCATATTTGGTTAGATGAGAAACGCATTCTGTGTTCGGAGTTTGATGCACTTGTTGTATTGAAACTGACATAAGGCCACTGTTACAGAGAAAATGTGCCATATATATCATTAGGGGGAAAAAAACGACCTGCTTAAACCTACATTTGTTTTTATAGCTGTCCGGCTCTTGGCCCCCTCCTTTAACAGTACAGTTTCAGCATATGCTCACAGGAGCAAGCTTGGATCAATAAGTGGATGAGTAATTTTGACAGATCCACTGTGCTACTGATTTATCATCCCAGTGTTTTTGTGTGAATATACCAGGAACATACTCTGCTTGGGCTCATGGCAGGGTTCGAAGTCAATGACCTAAAGGCAATGGTAAAGCAACATTAATATAATGCTTGTGACTCATAACCCGTAACAGATAACTGAAGGTGGACATGGTGGCCCAAAGGGATAGATGTTTCTTTGGCAAATAGTTGTAATTCATGGGTGTGATGCCATATTGCAAGAGGCTAAAGCTGGCCATAGACGCAAAGATCCGAGGATTCGTTCGATTTTCGGACTGTGTTTGGAGAGTCCGTCATTTTTCGTCCAGCGGAGATCGGTCGTTCGGTCAATCTGACAGGTTAAAAAATTGCTGTTGGCTGCTCGATAATATCTCTACATGAATTTGCCAATCGTACGATTTTCAGTGGCTAGCTAGTCACTAGCTTTTGTCGGACATAACTTTCGTACGATTGCTGTTCGGGGCAGAACATCGGCTGATCTGTTCTTTTACTACTTTATTTGATCTGGATGGTTAATGGCAGGTGATCGGATCTTTGCATCTATGGCCAGCTTTAGTCAGAGGGGGTCCTTTTTGTATGTATGCAACTAACGTTACCATGACGTACAGACTAGGTTTGTAGATGAGAAGCAAGATGCTCGAAAGTTTGATAAATTACATTCCGTGAACTGGAGCATTCTTGATATTTGGTTGGACAATACTACTAATATTGATGATTTTTATGGTGCACAGTGTACAAATTCTGACTTTTTTCAGGGTCCAAATATTGTTAAGGGGCGGACAATGAAAGGTGAATTGAATAAGGAGGGGCAATATGTTTGGCACCCCTATAATTTTTCTTTAGTCCGGTGTGACAGATAACTAACTTTCTTCCTTCCAGGGCCATTGCATTTTCCCCCCGTAAAGAATAATTGGGTGTGTATACATACATACATAATATACAGGTATAGGATCTGTTATCCAGAAAGCTCACAATTACAGAAAGGCATTGTCCCATAGACTCCACTAAACTCAAATTATTAAAATTTTTAAAGACGATTCCCTTTTTCTTTGTAATAATAAAACATTACCTTGTACTTGATTCCAACTGAGATATATTTAATCTCAATTGGATGCAAAACAATCGTATCGGGTTTAGTTAATGTTTATAAAGGTTTTGTAACTTACTTAAGGTATGAAGATCCAAATTATGCAAAGATCCCTTATCTGGAAATCTCCAGGTCCGGAGCATTTCGGATAACAGGTCCCACACCTGTAAAGCAAGTCCGGGCACTGTCAGGTGTAAATTGCATTGGAGAAGTGCATCCAGAAAGATCTCATCAGCTAGCTGTCCTGAGGGCTTGCAAGATACAGGTAAGCTTGGGTGATCTTGAGATGTCAAATTGCAATACAGATTAGATTTATTGGTGCCATCTACTGGTCTACCAGACCTATAGCTACAGAACAACCCAGCTCTTCCCAGAGATTAAAGTGAACAAATTCCAGCATAAAGTTTCTAACTGCGGCCTACTAACAGCTTCAGGGCACTTTAAGTTTAGTCAACTATTTTTTTTTTATCTATGGTTTTCTGAAAAAAAATGAAACTCATAACCACTTTAGCAGGTTGTCTTTACCAAATAAACTGTACGAATTTGTTCAAGATTCACATCTATATTAATAGTACAGTTACAATTTCCACAATGTATAGCTAGCATTCTTTTATTCAAGCAAAACCTTTGTGTTTTTTTTGGGGGGTTTTTTTTTATACGCTTTGTAAATCCCTCAGAGTTTTTGCCTTGAGAATAAATCTGTTAAATCTAATAAATCTACTGGAAATGTGAAAACTTTATTCATACTACTGGCATTTAATAGGAATATAGTTGCACTGATTTACAGGGACATTGTAGCAGATTTATTAAGGTTCAAGTTGTGTTTTCCACAAAAATTCAAGCGTTTTTTTTTGTTTTTTGGTCAAAACTCACATTTTCGGGTAAAAAAAAACCTAAAATTTTCGAGATGTATTATACCCCGACCCTGGAAATAACTTGAATCCGAAAATACACCACCTAAAACGCATTGAGGTCATGCAGGAGTCAATGGCAGAGGTTCCTTGGACCATTTTAAGAGGTTAAAGTGGAGCTGTCACCCAGACACATTCCCCCGTTCTCTTCACTGTTTAATCGTGTAGTCAGGGCATGGGGATGAACATCGGGTCCCTCATTCTGGTGCACAAACAAGATTCTGAGATGATGCAAGGCTTGCCTTAATAACAGTGTCCACAAAATGGCTGCTGCCTGCTTCCTATAATTATGAATTCCCAGACTGAAGGAAACAAGATTCAAATAATTTATATTGTGTAATTAAAGTTCATTTTGCTTGACTGATGTGATAAAATAGGATTATGAATATTTTTTTTGGGTGACTGGTGCACTTTAACAGCCTGCTTGATGTTTGATTTTTTTTTAGAATTGATTGAGTTTTCGGCTAAAAAAAACCCTCAAATCACTCGAACTCGCAGAATAGGGTTTTTCACAGAGTTCATTCGAGGTATAAAAACACTCAACCTTTGATAACCCCCATAATGTCTGAAGCAACGATACAAATATATTTGGGGTTCCAAATATTTAACATAATGTTGTGACATCTGCACAAAGCAACAACCCCTCAGCACCAGTGAATAATCCAAGTTACCCTTTCACCGAATACCCAGAAAGAATAAGGTCTGTGAAAAAGGGAAACAGGATAAATTACCAGTGGAGTTTGCTGGGTTGGAAATTCTAACAAAACCTTCTGGCTATATTCATTCCATCTCGCTGGCTTAGCATTATCAGATTCGTTCATGCCTCGAGCTTCACTAACCATTCCCAGGGAATTCCTGCCTTCAGCTAATGCATTTGTAGAAACATTGTATAGTTTAACAATGTTACATTTCATTGAACTTCTTCTGTCTCGAGCACATTGCTTTAAATATCTCTTTTTATAAACGTAAGCAATTGCTGCACCATTGAAATCTCTCCCTCTAAATGCAGGGCTCGTAGTTTACAAGGTTATGGCTCCATTTGTTTTATTTTCCTTTCTGGCAGGTAATGATTCAGGGCCTTTTTGTATCTTTTGTTTCTGTCAGCAGTATAAAGAAATCTCCAATCAAATCAGTTGGGTCATTCCATGCCAAGTCAACTCAGCCAGGCTGCTGTTTATTTATTTATTTTAGCAAATCATACGCAGTTTTTTTTTCCCCCTTGACAAATGCTACATATTTCATATCTGTTACAAATAAAGAGACAACTTCCAGTCATACAAATGTTCAGAATGCTTCAATCCCACATGAAAATGAAAAATGAATTTTCCGTACTTTTCCCCTGCAGACATGGCCACTGGTGTTCCAAAAAGAATTAACTTTTGCCAGGTTACCTTGAGCCTTCTCACTCAAAATTACATTTTAGAATTCATCTTAGCAGGTGACAACAGAGGTAACTGTTTGGGATGACCCAAGGTATCCTTTTAGGATAAGGTCGCTACATGTATAATTGTTAAAATAAACAGTGATTCAAGAGGTACAGTAACTGAACACAGCAATAAAAGATAGATTAAATACAACACGTAAATGGGGATGCAAATCAAGGGAAATCAAGCATCGGGTAGCCAGACTTCAGTTCTTTTCTGCTGCCTTATGATGATGCCTTTGACCTTGCCTTGCCTTGCTTCTGTTGGTATACTTCAATAGACAGAGCCAGGTACGTGCTCCCAATTCCATTTGACTTTTTAATGTGCAGACGATTGCTTATGTTTTGTCATTTCCCAGCGAGCGAGTAAACCTTTGGGTGACAAAACAGTATAAATTGCCCAGTCTGCTGTCACCCTATGCAGAGAAATTTCCTCCTGACAGTTGAAGTATGGAAACGTAATATTTTTTTCTGGCGGATAAGAATAAATACCTGGGACAGAAAGTAAAAAAAAAAAATGGTAAAGTCCATAAAATTTAGACACCACCAGCTTCTAACGGAGGCCATATTTTATTTGTGCACATTAAATAAAAGCAAAAATACACATTTCACCGCCTAAATGGGCACATATAGAAGTGGGCTCAATAGATTTGACTGTCGAAGACCTGTATGGAGCCCCCAGGTTGATTAAAAGGATTATAAAAAGAAACAAACACCTTTAAGCAATGCTTAAAATGTATTTTAGGACTTTTTTTTTCTACTTGTGTGATTTGCTGTTATTGTTGTAGCAATAAAGGTCATAATAGTAATACAGGTATCGGATCGGTTATCCGGAAACCCTTTATTCAGAAAGCTCCAAATTACAGAATGGTTGTCTCCCATAGATTCCATTTTATCCAAATTTTAAAAACGGATTTATTATAAAAAAAACAATTGCTTCTACTTGATTTAAACAGATATAATTAATCCTTTTTGGAAGCAAAACCAGCCGATTGAGTTTATTTAATGTTCACATGATTTTCTAGTAGACATATGGTATGAACATATCAAATTATGGAAAGATCTGTTTTATGGAAAGCCCCAGGTCCTGAGTATTCTGGATAACAGATCCCATACTATAATATCCCAAAGTGCTACATCTTCAATATCCCTTTTACATTGCATGTGCACAGGCATATACATCGATTCTTTTATTTCTGTTCAGGAGTACTCCTTTCCCACCCAGTGCTAACAATTCTCTGCTGCTTTTACTGTGTGTTGCTCATTAGTAGTTTGCATTCATTTTGCTCTCAGAATGAGTTTTATTTGGCAAAGGCGACATTCAGCAGAGGAAGTACAGACAGTACAGTAAAGGATCTTCTTAAACAAATCGGAAAATTTGAATGACAATATTCTTTGCTTCAACCTTCATGCTTGGCACAATTCGAAAGAAATTCAAAACGCAAGACTCTTTAATGACATTAGCACAGGCCTTGTTCCAAGCACAGAATTATTTGCATGAAGGCTGCATCTTGTGGGTTTTCTTTGGTGAAACTTAAATGACCTGTTTATAGAGAAGAAACAATACGTATGCAATTAGTCCTATTTACCCCCCATATACTTTACTGTGCTTGCCAAATTTATGGTGTATATGAAATGTTATAACTAGTGTATCATGTTTAGCCCTAAACCTATTTATCGTCTTTAACCAGACATTAAGGGGCATATTTATCAAGGATCGAATTAAAAAACTTAAAAAAAAACCCATCAAATTTGAGTACATCGATAGTCTAAGTATTTTTTACCTGTGAAAACGACCGTTTTAGATCGAAGTAAAATCGTTCGAACGATTCAAAGGATTTTACAAACCAAAACTTTGACTTCTCAAAACTTGCCAAAAAGCCTCAGATAGGTTCTAGGAGGTCCCCCATAGGCTAAATAGCAATTCGGCAGGTTTAAGGTGGCAAAGTGTCGAAGTTTTTTAAAGAAACAGTACTTCGATTTTCGAGTGGTTGAATATACAAAGTTTTTTTTCCAATTCAAATCGAATTTTCGCCTGTTCGATGGTCGAAGTACTCAAAAATTACTTCGAAATTCGAAGTTTTTTACTTCGAAAATTCACTTTGACCTTTGATAAATCTGCCCCTAAGAATTCTACAAAGGTCTCAAGGAAGACCGAAACGCTGGAATAACAAATTAACTTTATTTATTTAACCATATTTCAAAGTCCTGTGAGTCCCTTGCTATATATATACATACATATATATATATATATATAGTGAATAAAGTACCCCCTCTTGTAAAATATAAGGATATTATAAGTTACCGAGGAGTTTCATGATCATATAAAAACACGAGGCCGAAGGCCGAGTGTTTTTATACAGGTCATGGAACTCCGAGGTAACTTCTAATATCCTCATATTTTACAACTGGGGGTACTTTATTTATTATAATACACAAATTTCAGTGCGTCATGTGACTGAAATGACATCAGAACTCACCGTTTATAACTGATGACATCAGAACTCACCGTTTATAAGGATATAATTTACAAGATATTCATGGCTTTTGTGTATTATATATTTATATAAAATATTCTCTCCTCTCTCTCTCTCTCTCTCTCTCTCTCTCTCTCTCTCTCTCTCTCTCTCTCACTCTCAGCTTCCACCCCTTCAAAGGGTCCTCTCATTCCCACATTCAACCTAGCCTGTGCTGTAAGAGCAAGCATGCCTGTTAAAGTGTTGAGAGACTGGCAGATTTCCAAGCTTCATCTTTCCAAGTAGAAAATAACAATCCAGTTGTGAAATGTGTTCAACATTTCTGCAATATGTTACAAAATGCAAAGAGGGCTTGTATGATTTACCATCTGGCCGGCAGAGTCAAAAACTGCATTTATAATAGAGGGCATACACAATACAGCGGAGATGCCAGAGTGTCTCCCATGCAGTTCATTCTTATGGTTCCCAGACTTAAAGGACCAGTAACATCAAAATTTTTTTTTTAAAAATTCGTTAGAATACAATGAAAAAAAACACCAGGACAAGTTAAACTTTTAAATTGCAAATCCTTTATTAAGGAATAACTTACTGAAACTCGACTTCCTGTCCCCTACAGAAAAGGCGACACGGCGACCATCCATACTGCGATGCTCGATTTCTCCTCCCTGGGTATTGTAGTGACAGCGTGTGAAGGAGGCTGAAGCTGTAGGAGCGTTGGCAGGGTTTGTTCGTCTCCCCAGTCCATGTCTCCTGCACTCAGCCCTCATGGTTCAACATAGAGTTCGGACAGCAGCAGCCCCCCACAGTATCTCATCCAACAGGTCCGTCAATCTGGAGATTGCAGAGTCTCACCACCCGCACCAGCACCACAGCCACGGCTTCAGCGTGAATATGCCTCTTCCTGCAGTGTAGCTTTCCTGTGAAGCACATGCGCTGCTGCGCACCAGTGACCCGTCTAGTCTTACACAGGAGCCGAATACTCGGGAAGATGCACAAAAGTGCAGATAACACCCAGTACTTGAACAACTATACACCGGTGAAATAATAACACTCGCCCCCCATCAACCACCGATACACAGCCGTTATTTAGAGCTCCCCCGCCACTCGGCGCTTCTGTTAGCACTATGTAAGCGCTCCTTACAGGTACCTGGTGACCATGGCGCCTCATTAATAGTATTTTCCTGTAGGGCGCGGGCCCTTCTGGGGCGTAAACGGGGGTGATACGGTATCGGTGGTTGACGGGGGGCGAGTGTTATTATATCACCAATGTATAGTTGTTCAAGTACTTTGGTGCATCTTCCCGAGTATTCGGCTCCTGTGTAAGATTAGACGGGTCACTGGTGCGCAGCAGCGCATGTGCTTCACAGGAAAGCTACACTGCAGGAAGAGGCATATTCACGCTGAAGCCGTGGCTGTGGTGCTGGTGCGGGTGGTGAGACTCTGCAATCTCCAGATTGACGGACCTGTTAGACGGGATACTGCGGGGGCTGCCGCTCGACATGCTGCTGCTGTCCGAACTCTATGTTGAACCATGAGGGCTGAGTGCAGGAGACATGGACTGGGGAGACGAACAAACCCTGCCAACGCTCCTACAGCTTCAGCCTCCTTCACACGCTGTCACTACAATACCCAGGGAGGAGAAATCGAGCATCGCAGTATGGATGGTCGCCGTGTCGCCTTTTCTGTAGGGGACAGGAAGTCGAGTTTCAGTAAGTTATTCCTTAATAAAGGATTTGCAATTTAAAAGTTTAACTTGTCCTGGTGTTTTTTTTCATTGTATTCTAACAATTTTTTTAGAAAAAAATTTTGATGTTACTGGTCCTTCTTAAAGCCATTAAAGGAGAACTAAACCCTAAAAATGGATATGGCTAAACTTGTCACAGGGGGTCACCATCTTGTACAGTGTCTGTGACACTCACATGCTCAGTGGGCTCTGAGCAGCTGTTGAGAAGATAAGATTTGGGGCAAATTATCAAGCAGAAAATTAGGTTTTGTCTATAATATAAGCTGATGCTTCAAGGCTGATAATTTAATTCTGATGCTAGTTGCACTGGTTTCTGTGCTGCCATGTAGTAATTATTTATTACTAATCAGCCTTATATTGTGACATTTCTATTCTATATGTACTGTATAATATGAGTGGGTCCCTAAGCTCAGTAAGTGACAGCAGCACAGAGCATGTGCAGTGAATCAGCAGAAAAGAAGATGGGGAGCTACTGGGGCATCTTTGGAGACACAGATGTTTACTGCTAAAGGGCTGTGGTTGCCCTGGGCTGGTACAGAAGCCGAAACACAATGTACAACATTTCTGGCCTACTTCTTTAGTTAAGCTTTAGTTCTAATTTAAGTAATGGCATTTGTGCAGAATTCTTGGCCATCAACTTTTGAGTTTAGGTCCCACCTCCTAACCCCAGTTCTAGACTGAAAATCAAAACAGGCAGGTACACAGAGGCCCAAACAGCCCCCACCAACCCAGTAAATAGTGACCCCTCTGGCCAGAACCCACAGTTTGCCAGTCCAGGCCTGTCTAAATCCAAATACGCAATTCCATTTTTTCAAGGGTACCCACCTTACATGACTGTGTTTACACTATATTGGCAATTGTCTCAGTGCAGCATTTTTCCCAGAATTATTGTGAAATATTGGGCAAGTGCAAAATAACATGCTCTCCAACATTTTTTTTAGAATAGGTCAAACAAACAGCAACTGAAAGCCGCTGCAGTAAAGGCCTGGCAGAGCATTAAAAAGGAGGAAACCCAGAATCTGGTGATGTCCATGTGTCCAAGACTTCAGGCTGTCATTGCCAGCAAAGGGTTTTCAACCAAGTATTAGAAATTAACATTTTATTTTCAGTTTTTTAATTTGTCCAGTTACTTTTGAGCACCTGAAATGAAGTGATTATGTTAAAAAAAGGCTTTAGTTCCGCACATTTTTATGCAATCTTTTTGTTCACCCCACTGACTTAAAGCCTTCTATGGACCTAATTGTATGTGTGTATAAATTCCTGCTCACAAACTTTGGTTCTGTCAGAGAAATTCAGAATGCTATGTAGAATCAGATAATGAAGTGGAATAGAGCTGTTCCATATAATTTCCCAAGATATTTTCTCGTGTTTTCGCCAGCTACAGAGCTGCATTTCCAGGCACACAAACTCATTACCAAATAATGCGATGATAGGACTCGATCATCAAAATGCTTCTAAGGTCATTAGAATCTTTTTCATTTGGCTGCTAAAACTTTCCATAAGACCAAATGCCCATATATATATATATATATATATATATATATATATAGAGAGATATATATATATATATATATATATATAGAGAGATATATATATATATATATATATATATAGAGATATAGAGATATATATATAGAGATATATATATATAGAGATATATATAGAGATATATATATATATATATATATATATATAGAGATATAGATATATATAGAGATATATAGAGATATATAGAGATATATATATATAGAGATATAGAGATATATATATAGATATATATATATATATATATAGTCAACTACAAGAGGTCCTTATTAGACACCAGTGGGATCACCTGACTATAGCTGGGAGGGGTGGGAGCTAATAAAAGGGCAGCCAAGTTTGGGAGTTTTACTTTGAAAGCAGCTAGTGAGTTGCAGGTAAAACTTAGTCCCTTTGTAAAATGTATAATTAAGCAATTGAATTCTTAATGAATCAGATGAAAATTAAGCGTAGGACTGGCCAGATATGGGATGACTTTGACGTAGTTGGCCAGCTAAAATATATTGCAATATATGGACAAACAATCCCTGTGTTGTTTAAAGGGTAAGGCATTTTTTAGTAGCAGCATGCACAAAATGTCGCTGTCTTAAATGTGTGTGTGTGTGTGTGTGTGTGTATAAATAGACAAATACAAGAGTTCTGTGCCCTCAACCCATTATCAATATATTTAAGACAGAGACATTTTGTGCATACTGCTACTAAAAAATGCCTTACCCTTTAAACAAAACAGGGATTGTTTGTCCATATATTGCAATATATTTAAGCTGGCCAACTACGTCAAAGTCATCCCATATCTGGCCAGTCCTACGCTCAATTTTCATCTGATTCATTAAGAATTCTGTTGCTTCATTATACATTTTACAAAGGGACTAAGTTTTACCTGCAACTTACTTGCTGCTTTCAAAGTAAAACTCCCAAACTTGGCTGCCCTTTTATTAGACACCAGTGGGATATATATACTGTAGATATGATGGCATTTGCTGCAGTTGTGCTTGTTTTTTCTTTTTCTTTTGTTTTCTATGTAACTGGTGATATAGGATTGTCAAACTCTAAATGTTTCTTTAATTCTTTCTGTGTAATAATGCGTAATCGCATTTGTGTCCGATTAACTTAAATCTTTTCTGTTATCTTATGTTTCTCTTTTCCCCTGTTCTTTATTAGAATTGCCAAAAGCTGTTATTTATTGGTTTAGTCCGTGTAATGTTTTTATTATTGATTTGTATCTGCAGTTATCAAAGAGGCGCAGGAGCCCCATAATTGGGTGGCAGCCGACTCCTAATCCTAGACACAGGAATGGGATCTGCTTATCCAGAAAGCTCTGAATTATGGGAAAGCCACCTCCCATAGACTTTATTTTATCCAAATGTTTAAATTTCCTTTTTCTCTGTAATAATAAAACAGTAGCTTGTACTTGATCTCAACTAAGATATAATTAGTCCTTATCGGAGGCAAAACCAGGTTTATTTAATGTTCAAATGATTTTCTAGTAAATTATGAAGATCCGAATTACGAAAAAATACATTATCCGGAAAACCCCAGGTCCTGAGCATTCTGGGTAACATCCCATACCTGTACTTATAACATTATACATCCAGAGTAATATGGGGGAATGTAGAATGTGTATTACTAGACCCGATGAGCTGATGCATGTACGTTACTAGCTAGCTTATCTCGTAATTGCCTTTCATAGTGGGTAGTGTTGCTGCATGTCATCTGTGCTTACAGGAATGAATTCTGTCACATCAGACAATATAGTCACCAGTGGGACACTCACTTTAGGGCTTGTACATATTTGATGATTTGTAAGGGGTGATCTGCCTTTTAAGTTAACTTTAGTATATTATAGAATCGGCAATTCTAATCAACTGTTCAATTCGCAGTTATACTTTATTTATATACTTCTTGGAATATTTACCGTCTTCTCTTCTGATTCTTTCCAGATTTCAAATGGGAGTCACTGACCCCATCTAAAAAAACAAATTCTCTGCAAGGCTACAAGTTTATTTCTAATGATACTTTTTATCCCTCATCTTTCTTCAGGCCCTCTTGTATGCACATTCCAGTCTCTTATTCAAATCAGTGCGTGGTTGCAGAAACTGCAAACTGGAGAGCTGCTGAAGAAAAAGCTAAATAACTCAAAAACCACAAATAATAAAAAATTAAAAGCAATTGTAAATATTCCCAGAACATCACTCTCTATATCATACTATGTTAACTCAAAGGTTAACAAAAAAACAGTTAAACGTATCACAAACACTGTAGACAAAGTACACCGTAAAACTGAAAAACAATGGACTTACCCTCTCCAAAAGGATTGTGGGTGCACTAAAACCAATCCTTATATTACCCCTCAGGTGACTGAACCTATGTTTCACGTAAAAGTGGTGGTTCACCTTTAAGTTAACTTTTAAAATGTTATAGAACTAATTCTAAGCAACTTTTCAATTGACCATTATTTCTTTTTTTTTTTTTTCCCTTTTTTTTATAGTTTTTTTTAATTATTTGCCTTCTTCTGACTGTCTCCAGCTTTCAAAGGGGGGTCACTGACCCCATCTAAAAACAAATGCTTTGCAGGGCTACAAATGTAGTGCTATTGCTACTTTTTAATATTTATCTTTTTATTCAGGCCCTCTCCTATTCATATTCCAGTTTCTTATTCAAACCAATGCATGGTTGCTAGGGTAATGTGGACCCTACCAATCAGAATTCTGAAACTGGAAATTGGAGAGCTGCTGAATAATTCAAAAACCTCAAATAATAAAAAATGAAAACCAGTTTCCAATTGTCTCTCTACATCATACCTTTAATTTAAAGGTGAACAACCCCTTTAAGTCAATATATCTTCTTTTAAACTAAACGTTTAACGTTCTTTTGTTGTTGATACATTTCATCAGTGGCAGGCATGGAGCAATGTATTTTGAGGCGTTCAGTTTGACAGAATAAACAAGAGGCTTATTGCTTTCAGCTCCACTCCTCTAAATTCATTGAAAAGTGAAAACCGATGTCCTAACTATCCTAGTATAATAAAAATATATGTGTTGTGGCATTCTTATATATTAACAGTATAGGGTAGCTAAGCTGCTTTGTAAGTTAAAGTAATAATAAATGCAAGATTAACGCTACGTATAAATAGAGTCTGTTCTTTTACAGTTTAAATGACCTAGTGGTTGTTTTAAGAGACCACAGTTACAAATAAAGATGTAGCTCTCAAGGCACAGACCGTGATCTCTATATATCTTTACATGGTGATAGGTTGTCAGTATCTCTGTGCAGGTTAGGGAGAGCTGTTATCACTCATAAAATATTGAGCCAATGACCTTAGCTATTCAGCTAAGATTAAGGGCTCAATCTTGCATTTTATCGAACATATTTATGAAAAATGAAACTGTTCGTTTCTACGACTTAATCAATAGCACATTAAGCCATTTATCTTTAATTTGATTAAAGAAGGTCGCTCCGGCGCGAGATATTACACTCCTCTCTCATCTGGTTTCCTTTTCATGAGCAGGGAAACAAAAGGAGAAAGCCAAGAGTGATTAGAAACAAGAACAATGGATTAACATATCCGCATTCCCAAGCAGACCCTGTTGTTCGGCGATAGATTCCAGTAATAAGAAAAAGATTGAAATAGAAGCAGCCTCTTCCCTGAGATTCCAGTGTAGTTTGTGACTGTAATCTGTCTGGTGATTAATGCTTTATAGTATTTCATTTTTTTTTTATTCCTCCGTTTATTTGAAGATGAATTCTTTGTTCGCCTTGTCAAATATCTTCTCGGATAACAGTGTTTCTGTTGAAAAATGCTCAGTGTAAAGTGACGGTGCTTTGCAAGGACTGCCGCAGAAAAGGAACATTGCTGCTAAAGGAACATTAGGAGGCATATTTATCAAGGGTCAAATTCTGAATTCATGTGTTTTTTTTTTTTTAACTCACATGAATTAGATTTTAGTCTAAATTCGATTGGGGTTATTTTTTAAAAAAAATCAAATATGGAAAACTTTACCGACCCGAAAACTCGAATTGAATTCGATTCAAATTCGACCTAACTCGATTTGAGTCATTGCTCCAAAAAAAACCTTGAATGTCAGGAAGGCTACAAACATCTCCAAATTGGTCAATGAACCTCTCCCATTGACTTATACATGAATTCAGCAGGATTTAGGTGGCGAATAATCTAATTCAAATTTTTCAAGGGGTTGTTCGCCTTCAAACAAGTAGATGTTTTCAGATAGATCACGACTTTTTCCAATTACTTTCTATCTGTGACGTTTTTCTAATATTGAAAAAAACTTGAATCGAGTTTGAATAATTCCCTTGTCGAATTTGACAGTTTTGACCATAAAAAAATTTCTAAAATTCGAACTTTCTATTTGACCCTTAATAAATCTACCCCTAACGCTTGTAGAATAAGTTCAGTCGTTATCAAATGGAATATTGTGAACTTAAAGGAAAACTATACCCCCAAAACAATGTATGTCTCGATAAAAAGATATTGCTCAAAACAGCTCATATGTAAAATCCTGCATCATGTAAATAAACCATTTTCATAATAATATACTTTTCTAGTAGTATGTGCCATTGGGTAATCATAAATAGAAAATTGCCATTTTAAAAAATAAGGGCCGCCCCCTGGGATCGTAGGATTCACTGTACTCACAAACATACCAACAAACCATACATGTTAGGTCACATGAGCCAATTAACAGACAGAGTTGTGTCTTTTGCTTCTACACTTCTTCCTGTTACAGTTGTAGTATTTCTGGTCAGGTGATCTCTGAGACAGCACACAGACCATCACAAAATGGTGGCTCAAGGCAAGAGATGTAAAAGGGCAATTTTACTTAAATATATATTCCAGTTTGGTAAGATTCTTTAATATGATATGAACTATCTGTTGCTTAAGTGTTCATTTTGGGGGTATTGTTTTCCTTTAAAGGAAAACTATACCCCCAAAATGAATACTTAAGCAACAGATAGTTTATATCAAATTGAATGACATATTAAAGAATCTTACCAAACTGGAATATATATTTACATAAATATTGCCCTTTTACATCTCTTGCCTTGAACCACCATTTCGTGACTCTATCTGTGCTGCCTCAGAGATCACCTGACCAGAAATACTACAACACTAACTGTAACAGGAAGAAGTGAGGAAGCAAAAGGCAGAACTCTGTCTGTTAATTGGCTCATGTGACCTTACATGTGGTTTGTATGTGTGCACAGTGAATCTTACGATCTCAGGGGGCGGCCCTTATTTTTTAAAATGGCCATTTTCTATTTATGATTACCCAATGGCACATACTACTCAAAAAGTATATTATTATGATAATGGTTCATTTACATGAAGCAGGGTTTTACACATGAGCTGTTTTACTCAGTATCTTTTAATAGAGACCTACATTGTTTGGGGGGTATAGTTTTCCTTTAAGAAGCACAAATACCTTCCATTGCCTCGTAACACTGTATGAACTGCATTGGGGTGAAATTATTTATCACACAGCTAGCGTTTTTCTCAGTGGATATATATTGCCTCCAATGTTCAGAAAAGCTGTTCTAGGCCTCACTGTAGAGTGCCAGCACATAACTACAGACCTGTATGTTTTATTTACTCCATGGGTAAATTACAAGATGCTACATTGAGCTGTGCTGATGGAACTTTATAGGAACAGTAACACCAAAAAATGGGTATTAAAGTAATGAAAATATCATGTAGTGTTGCCCTGCACTGGTAAAACTGATGTGTTTGCTTCAGAAACACTACTATAGTTCATATAAACAAGCTGCTGTGTAGCAATGGTGGAAATTGACAAAAAGGCTATATGGCACAGGTTAAATAATGGATAACAGATAACATTATGTTCTACAGAGCTTATCTGCTATCTGCTGTGTATCCTGAACCTTTTCTCCTTTGAATGGCTGCCCCCATTGCTACACAGCAGCTTATTTATATAAACATAAGTAGCGTTTCTGAAGCAGTTTTACCAGTGCAGGGCAACACTACATTATGGGGTTTATTTATCAAAGTCTGAATTTATCTCAATATTTTCTGTTACAAACTCCGATGAAATCCGCTCGTGTTTTTTAAACTTATTTTTATTACATTTTCCCGCAAATGTGCTTTGCAGGAAAAAATCTTCTTCCAGATTTTTTCATCCGATTTTCACGTTTTTTTCCAGAATTTTCACCCGAAAACTTTGAGGGTATTGCACGAAACCCAGCGCACAAAATCGTTTTGACTCCCTGTACTTTGAGTTTGTGTGCTGACTACAAGTAGTCGCCGAATTGAGTATATGATATTAATTGTGTGTGTTGGCCTGTTCATATAATATTATAAAGAAGAATAATGCAGGGACACAGAAAAGGGAAGTGATCATTACACATCCATTCTTTGCAAGCGCATACCTTTCTAAAAGCTATACGTTTTTGATTATAATACAGTATTGGCAAACTTTCATACCCAATCAAAGAAAAATCCTGTGCCGCGCAGTCTTAAAACTATTGGCTTTATTTAATCTTTCACTAATCCATATTTATGAATTGGGTCTAAGGGAGTAAGTGTTATTTTTGAGGCTTTCTATAAATTAAGGTGAATCTTGCATGCAGGTTGTCAAAATTGCCCATGTAATGTTTCCATTTGTTTGTTAGCACTGGCCCTTTAAGGTTTTTGTGGCCTGATAAAGTCATTATTTTTCATTGATCAGATTTTCTCCTTTTTTTTGTAGGCGACTCAGGAGGAACTAAAGGCATCCTACCGCAGGCTGTGTATGTTATACCATCCAGACAAGCACAGAGACCCAGAGCTGAAAAAACAAGCGGAGCAACTCTTTAACCTTGTTCACCAGGCTTATGAAGGTCGGTGGATATTTAAGAATTGCTGAAACTGCCAGGGTGGCAGATATTGAATTTTCTTGCAGTACTTGAATTGTGTGTCTGGCAAGAGAGAGACGTTCCTTTGAGGGTTTTTAAGATGATGGCAGGTTTTGGACCTTTCCCCTCGCCTAGGTCTTTGAGAAATCAATATCTGCTCGTGGAAATTAGCAATCTGACTAATTAATAAAATGATTACATCTAAATTGAGAGAGGTCAGAAACGTTTGGGTCACAGAATGAGAAAGCCCGCACCACATGCAGAGAATTATTTCAACAATTGGGATTTCTTAACCCTGAAGTGTCAGCACAAACAGCCTATTCATCACCCCCCTCCCTCCCCGAATACATAAATCATTGAGCTGACTCGAGATGGATAGCTATCTACTGACTTTCATAGACTCCCAGAAATGGCAGGAAATGAAGCATTTGTTTAGAAAGATATGTGTGCAGAATTATTGTTTATTTGACAGGAAAACATTGAAACCTTAGACACAGAGATGTTAGCAGTGTTATTGAGAGGCTGCCTTATTTTGCATTGCCTATAAAGCTGTCTCCCAGGCTATGCCAAACAGTCTCAGATAGGGAGTCATGTTGCTCATATGTGTAAACATTCACAAATAAATACCCACATTGCATTACTTGAAATTTAAGAGCCAATAAACCCTTTTTATTGTTACAAAAAAAAAATGTATACATCTTAAATTTTGGGAATATTAAAGAGTAAATGTGTATTGTTTTTCCCCTGCTGTTTATTCTCTGTTTGTTACTACCTTCATTATCCTTATCTCATCCCAATACCATTGTCTTAAAAATCTCCTTGCAGGAGGTATGGTGTACAGGTATAGGACCTGTTATACAGAATTCTCGAGAACTGGGGTTTTCTGGATAATGGATCGCTCTGTCATTTGGATCTGCATACCTTATGGCTACTAGAAAATCATTTAAACATTAAATAACCTTCCAGTAATGATTAATTATATGTTGCTTTGCAAGTGCAGGTATGGGATCCATTATCTGGAAACACGTTATCCAGAAAGATTTATGGAAAGGCCGTCTTCCATAGACTTCATTTTCTCCAAATAATCCAAATTTTGAGAAATTGTTTCCTTATTCTCTCTAATAAAAAAAACAAAACAGTACCTTGTACTTGAACCAAACTAAGATATAATTAATCCTTATTGGAAGAAAACCAGCCTATTTGGTTTATTTAATGTTTACATGATTATCTAGTAGATAAGTTGTTATGAAGATCCAAATTACTGAAAGATCTGGTATCAGGAAACCCCCAGGTCCCGAGCATTCTGGATTACAGGTCCCATACCTTTACAAGGTACTGCTTTATTATTACAGAGAAAAAGGAAATAATTTTTAGAAATTTAGGGATTAGTTGGATAAAATGGAGTCTATGGGAGACGGCTTTTACGTAATTCTGAGCTTTCTGGGTAACGGATCCCATATCTGTAGTGGACTTGGTAAGTCTTGGGCACTAGGGGAACAAAAGGGCAAAAAAAGACCAGCAAGTTGAAGAACAAAGAACAGACGTAGCAGAAGAATAAAAACAGGGATATACTCAGTCTGGAAATGATGTCACATCAAGCTAATATGGCAGCTGCTATCCTAAACAAACAGAGACAGTGTCTAGAGCTGTTTACTCAGGTATGGTATAGCATTCTACATAATAAATAAAGCGTTCTAGTTTGCACCATTGTTGCTAATCTATTCGGTAGCTTTCCTTCTTATTTAAAGGAGAAGGAAAGGCTTGGTGCACTTGGGGATGCCAAATGTTAGGCACCCCCAAGTGATTTTATTGACTTACTTGAAACCCCAGGCCGGTGCTCCTATCAGCAGAAAACTGCACCGGCCCAGCACCAAGGAGCGATCCTCTTCTGCTTTCCTTCGCACTGTTGCGCATGCGCAGTACAACGAAAAGCTGAATTTCAACTAAAAATTCAGCTATTTTGCCTGTGCATTCTTTTGCCCCGGGACATTTGAAGAAAGAAGAAGCCGGAAGCAGATCGATCCATGCTGCTCACTGGTATAACTCTGGGCCAGTGCAGTTTTCTGCTGATAGGAGCACCGGCCTGGGGTTTCAGGTAATTCATACAATCACTTGGGGGTGCCTAACATTTGGCCCCAAGTGCACCAAGCCTTTCCTTCTCCTTTAAGCAGATATTATTATTATTATGCGGTTCATCTGTCTTAAGGTGGCCATAGACGTGCATCGGACGAATGATCGGACATCCCAATCTCCCGACCTGCCACTAACCATTCAGATCAAATAAAGTAGTAAAAGAACAGATCAGACGATGTTCTGCCCCTAAAGCAATCGTACGAAAGTTTATGTCCGACAAAGCTGGTGACAGTCTCCCACTGAAAATTGTCAGATCGGCAATACATGCAGAGATATTATCGGCAGCTGACAGAAATCTTTTAACCTGTCTGATTGACTGAATGACTGATCGGCATGGCACGAAAAAATGTCGGGACATTTTTCACACGGCCCGAGAACCGTACGAATCGAGGATTCGTACGATCAGATTTTTGCGTCTATGTCCCGCTTTATTCATCATTAGGGCTGCCAGTTAAGTGAGCTCAGTACCTAAGTGTCAGATTAGAGTCGATTGGCTCTCCATATCACATTGAGCCTGTGGCCCCCTACATATTGTATGACAGTAAAATTGTGCAATCTGGTCATTTTTGACGGTGGCAAACTAAGGGTCTATAACTGTGTCAAAAAATCATTTTTTTTTATTAGTCAAAACGAATATAGAAAGCCATTCGGTAATGAATATCATTAAGGCCGGATGGGAAATGTCATTGGCTGATGACTGCCCAGGTTCCCTTGTAATCCGCTTTTCAGACCTTGATCACTTGTCTAACGTCTTAACCGTGTGATATTCATGCTTTAGTACTGAATTTGGAAGTATATACTAGGGATGCACCGAAGCCACTATTTTGGATTCAGCTTAACCCCCGAATCCTTGCCGAAAGATTCGGCCGAATCATAATTTGCATATCTAAATTAGGGGTGAACATTTTTTACTTGTTTTGTGAAAAAAAGTCACACGATTTCCCTCCCTGCCCCTAATTTGCATATGCAAATAAGTATTCGGTTCGGCCTGCAGAAGGATTCAGCCGAAACCGAATCCTGCTGAAGAAGGCCGAATCCCGAACCGAATCCTCTATTGGGTGCATCCCTAGTATATACAGGAAAACTATAGGCCCAATTCATGAAAATATTTTTATTCATGTTTTTGTTTGCTGACATTTTCCCTATAATTCTGTAATTTAATTTTTTCTGTGTACCATGCATAACGCTGTCGAGTGTTACAATTATGAAAATTGGGGGGAAGTTGAAATGAAAGCAATATCCTCATTGCCGTGCGCACTGGATGCTGCAATAATTAAAGATTTTATTACACTGTCTGCGCAGACCAGACTGTTGCAATATACTTTGTGTTTTTTTTATTATTATAACAGGAAAAATAAGCTGAACAGGAACTTTTTTAAGGCATTTTTGTTGTAATTCAAAATGGGATAAGCTTCAGAATTTTTTTTATTTTTTTTGGAGGACAAAAAAAAAATAAAGTATTGGTAAGAGAAAATGCAACCATCACTCAGTAGGACAGGAACTATTTATGTTTGTCTAGCCTACAAGGCGTAATTGAGCAAATTAGTTTCTTATAGTTTCAATTAAAGCAACTTGATTACACTACCCTTATCCAAGTGGTTTCTTTTTTTTTTTTTTATTTGCTTTATGAAAAGATAAAAGACATTGGATCAATGACAAATGTTAAAGGAAAATTGCACCCCCAAAATGAATACTTAAACAACAGACAGTTTATATCATGTTAAGTGGAATATTAAAGAATCTTACCAAACTGGAATATTTATTTATTTATATATATATATATATATATATATATATATATATATATATATATATATATATATATATATATATATATATATATATATATATATATATTTTTTTTTTTTTTTTATTTACATCTCTTGCCTTGAACCACCATTTTGTGATGGGAAGAAGTGTGGGAAGCAAAATACCGAACTCTCTCTCTGTTAATTGGCTCATGTGACATGTATGGTTTGTTTGTGTGCACCGTGAATCCGACGATCCCAGGGGGCGGCTCCTATTTTTTTTAAAATGGCAATTTTCTATTTATGATTACCCAATGGCACATACTACTAAAAAAAGTATATTATTATGAAAATTGTTTATTTACACGAAGCAGGGTTTTTATTTTATGCAATATATTTTTTATAGAGACCTACATTGTATGGCGGTATAGCTTCCATTTAAGTGATGTGTTAACGGTGCAATTTTAACCCACCCGAGTTTCACATATGGCATTGAAGGGTGATTTGCTTTAGAAGCAGAATTTTATTCTGACAAACCACCATTATTTAGGAAAAACAGGGGGGGGGAATAGGTTGTTGTTGATACACAGAAGTCATTCTCTTATAATTAGGCAGGCAAGGCATTTTGTTCTATAGACAGAGGATTCTGAACAGTAGAAGTGTGTCAGGAGCCTGTATCCCTGTTTACTATCTTGCCTAGAAATGTGTTTTTAATGGCTGGTGCAACAGCTTGAATGAGCAAGATGATAAATTAATGTAAAGACAATACATTCTTATCAGACTTAATGTACCCATCCATGGCAGATGTACAAAAATCAATTTGCAGAGCGGTTTTGATCTAAATAGTCTTTCTCTGATTATGTGCTGCTATCTTCCATAGTCACAGCCTTTGTCAAGTGCTTTTTATTTTCCCCCTCCCTTCTCCTTCTTTTGCTACAGCATATTTTATCCACGTTTGTAGATTTAAGAGAAATAACTGAATAGAAATAATGTGTCCCATTAAAAAAAGAAAATGCTCACTCTGCACCATGGTGACGAGATACGGAGCTGTTTGTGCTCGTTGATCCGCTCAGCACCAGGTGAACTCTCTGAATAGGCGATTAAACTGACAAATCAACTGTGTTTGTTGTGCATGTTGTTGCAAAGGGCCAGCATTTGCACTCTTATGTTTTCAGCCAGTTTATTCACTATTTGGGGGTACCTAGGGGACAGTTTAGGGCTCCTTTATGCCAGTGCATTGTAACTTGCATTTTTCTGACTCATACAGGAAAGGAAAGGAAGAACAACCTTTAAACCAATGGTAGCCTAGATCAATTCAAAGGGGTTGTTCACCTTTAAATTAGAGAGTTTTTCTATTATTTGTGTGTTTTGATTATTTAGCTTTTTATTCAGTAGCTCTCCAGTCTGCAATTTCGGCAATCTGGTTGCTAAGGGTTCTAGCAGCAATGCATTGATTTAAATAAAGGATTGGAATATGAATAGGAGAGGGCCTACATAGAAATATGAGTATTAAAAAGTGTCAGTAACGATACAATCTGTCATCTTACATAGGATTTGATTTTAGATGGGGGTCAGTGACCCCCATTTTAAAGTTGCATAGAGTCAGATGAAGAAGGCAAATAATTCAAAAACTACAAAAAAGAAAAAAATGAAAGTCAATCGAAAATTTGCCATTCTGTCACATACTAAAAATGTAAAATTAACTTGAAGGTGACTCCTATAAGTAGACAGGCATGTAAAGTATTTTGGTACTTAGATGTGCGCCTAGTGATCATGCATGAGCCTGTTGGGAGAATTACTGTGACTGGGCTGCTCAATATATAAATCCATAGTTGATTGTTAAAGCTGAACTAAATTTTAACTGAAGAAGTAGCTAGAAATGTTGTTCATTCTGTTTTGGGCTCCTGTACCAGCCCAAGGCAACTACAACTCTAGCAGTAAAGATATGTGTCTCCAAAGATGCCCCGGTAGCTCCCCATCTTCTTTTCTGCTGATTCACTGTACATGCTCTGTTCTGCTGTCAGTTAGCTTAGGGACTGATGCACAATATACTGATTTTATATAATATAAATGTTATAATAGAAGGATGATTTGTAAATAATTCTGATTATTGGTGCATGGCAGCACAGAAACCAGTGCAATTAGCATCAGAATTTAATAATTAGCCCTGTAGCATCATTTTATATTACAGACCAACCTCATTTTCTGCTTGATAATTTGCGACGACCTCTAAGCTTTGCTTCTCGACATCTGCTCAGACACTTTCCAAGATAGTGACCCCCTGTGACAAGTTTGAAGTCCTGGATCATTGCTGCTATTGAGAAGCTGAAACTTTAGGCTGGTGCAATAAGTTCAGTATATAAAATATGGCATTTTAAGGGTTTAGTTCTCCTTTAAGTGCACAGAAGCTGTACCACTGGCCTTTAGCTCCATATAGCCCATGCCTTGTTCAACATTTAGTTAAAGTAAACTACCCTTTAAAAAAAATAGGGATGGCTGTAACCCTTTGGGACTCATCTACAAAGTCGCCAGTGTGTATGAAACCAATGTATATGCACAGACCTAAACTGTTGCAGAGCTCCAGGATGGAGGTTGTTTGAATATTCCTTCCATAAAGCATTTTTGCTGAGACAGAACCATAGAATTAAGAAGCAGAAATGTGAATACGTGCTTCATCATATAGATCTGTCAGTGTGGGCACTTTATTCATTACAAAAAGTGTAACTGAGAGCCATAGAAAGAGCATAGCAAAGGTGAACGTATCCACAAGGGATCTATGAATACTCAGGGCAAACAGAACCTTTATCATGGCTTCTTAAAGTTCACACATCAAGTTGCCTCTTAAGATTAACAAGACCTTGTCCCTAAACATTCACTCACGGTGTCATGCTCTGGTACAAACGTATGTTTCCCAGTACAGCCATAACGAAAATATTTGGAGATGTTCATCATCTGAGCTTCTAAGTCTTGTTAATGGGAGAAAAAACAAAAGTTTTTTTTTTTTTTTTATCTCACCTTTTTGTTGTGGGATGAATCCTTTTTTCTTTGTATCTCGGTAAATGGTTTCTACATTTCTAGTCACTTTACCTTTATTTTTTGTCTACATGCTAATTGTTTCGTCTAACTATGCTTGTGCTTTTCTGTTGTGGCACCTCTGTGTATCCTCTTCCTTACTACATCTCACAACTTCTGTAGGCCAGCAGTTTTCCTGTTAGTGTTCCTTTTCCTCTCACATTTTTTTTATATTTATATATATATATATATATATATATATATATATATATATATATATATATATATATATATATATATATATATATATATATATATATATATATATATATATAGTGCGGACCTTCTTTGTGGGATAAATATTTCAAAAATTTCAGACACTGCACCCAGGCAAGGTTGAACCGTTTGACGAGAGTGCCGGCTCCTCCATTGACTATATATATATATATATATATATCTATATATATATCTATATATATCTATATATATATATAATAAAACTCAACGAATACGCACAACTCAGGGCTTATAAAAATTTTACGTATACTTTATTGGACACTAACTGACATTTTGCTGCAGTCTTTTTTAAGATGTTTGAAGACTGCACCCAGGCATCTGTATTACTAGACTTTCGTGTGTGCTGATATCCCAACTTCTGCCTATATATAAAATGTGGCCCGGGCCACGCCAGCTAGGTGCCCAAGGCAACCTGGCTGGCTGCTTTGCCCCCTTGCCGGCACAGCCTCGAGTACAATGGAGAGAAAGGGTCCAGACCAGGGAAAAGCCCTAGGCACATTCCAGCCCTTATAGAAACACACACACTCACTCCTTTTTCTCTGTAGTAATTAAACAGTACCTTGTACTTGATCCAAAATAAGATACTGTATAATTAATCCTCATTGGAAGCAAAACCAGCCTATTGGGTTTATTTAATGTTTGCATGATTTTCTAGTAGATTTAAAGTATGAAGATCCATATTACAGAAAGATCCATTATCCCGAAACCCTCAGTCCCGAGCATTCAATGTTTATTCAGCATAAATAGTACATATTTAATGCATCAACGTTTCAGTCTGTGGTCTCAGACCTTTGTCAAGATGCGTTTCCACATTTAAATGTGGAAAAGGTCCGAGACCACGGACCGAAACTATTTATGCTGAATAAACATTGAAAGAAAAGAACCGGAGTGCGTGTAGTTACAGCATATACACACACTCACACACATATATATTCTCAGTATATTTTTGTTGCTTAGCATGTTGCACTTTATATAAGCATGCCGTAGGTTAGGTTGATTTTACACTTTATATAAGCATGCCGTAGGTTAACCTTTGTATATGCATTTATTTTTCAGTTCTCAGTGACCCTCAATCAAGAGCTATTTATGACATCTATGGGAAGAAGGGGCTGGAGATGGAAGGCTGGGAGGTAAGAGCCTCTTTTTTTTGGCTGAAGCTTTGTCTAATATTTCTTGCTCCATCATTTATATGTGTACCAAATTTCTATATTTAATAGTTATCGCACTAACTAAATTCTAAGCAAGATGTAGTAGAAATGTGTTGCCCACATTGATCACTGGCAAAGCACATAAGGAAGTGGCAGCCTGATCATGAACCTCTACATGGGTTTTCTTTCTGACATTGGTGCGGTGCTTCAGATTATAAGCGCTGCTATGGCTTTTTAATCAACATAGACAAAGACTTTAAAAAAAAAAAAAATGCTACTGGTGGTGTATTTTTTTAACTATTTGTCATTGCAGTGATGCTTTAAACAATGTTTGCTGCAAAATTTCCCTGGGTAAAATTTCTCTACGTTTTTAGAGTCTAAAAGAGTGTAATATTTGAACACTGACATTGTTTCTGAATATTTCCCCTTACATGCTGCAGCACTTAAAAGCACCCCTAACTGAACCTTATTGTGAACAGGCGATAGACAATGCAGTCAGGTAACAGTTCATTTCAAAGTTTGGCATAACACCGATAAAAAGTTATTCAACTCTAGGATTGACCCATGGGGGGAAAATATTGGATGTCTGTTAATAATTCAAATAATATGTGAATGCTGTCTTCCTAAGAGCTTCCACCAAGGTTCAATCAAAGGGAACACGGCATTCTCTCTGTGGAACTGTGGTATTGATTGGTTAGTTAAAGGAAAGGGAACATGAAGCTGTTAGGAAAAGTTTATTTAATTCAACCCAGTTTTTACAGTTTAATAAAAGTTGCTTTTGTGACGAGAAGTGTTTTTAAAGGCGTACTGTAAAGGAGAACGGAAGCCTGATAAAACTCCCGACTAGAAAGAGTTTCAAGCATGCAGCTGCTTCGGCCTCTTAGAAATACAACGTGTGTCTGTATCCACAGGAGAGCGGTGCCTATACACTGCATTGCAACTCAAGAGTTAATTGATTTCAGTCTGCCCTGTCTGTCTCGACCCATGGGAGCGACTCTGAATGCAGTGGTTCAGTATTTTAACCTTTTCTAATGGGCATCTAATTTGAGAAACCTTTGCCTGCTGGTTTCTACTTCATCTTTGCACCAGGGAATACCTATATAACACTCCTGCTGCCGTCCTAATTACTAATCAGCTGTGATGCCAACAATTTGTGGCATTTTATGTAGTCATGCACTGAGAAAAATATTTGCCCAGTGAAAGAAGATGTAATTCTAAGAAACTTTGCAGTATACAGGTATATTAAAATATATAGGTTTTTTAATTATATATAGATATAGATATATATATATGTGTGTGTGTGTGTGTGTGTGTGTGTGAATATATCTATCTATCTATATATATATATATATATAGATACATATATATATATATATACATATATATATATATATATATATATATATATACATATATATATATATATATATCATTATGATTATTAATAGTATTAAAAGTGTCCAGTGGTTTTAAAGTTGTGTTTAACTGCATTTAAAAGGATTACAGGTATGGAACCTGCTCACTACCTGTCTCCTTCTGAAGCCTGTATTAAAATTAGTATACTCGCTTCTGTCTACTGTAAAAGTGATTACATGCCCTATTGCAGCAGTGTAAGTCATCCATGTGACAGAAGCCTAAAGCGAGGGTGAGGATAACATATTATAACAATAAAACTAATCCTGCATACTCTCCCTATGTATAAAATCAAACCTATATTTTATTTGTAAATGGCTTGATCGCACACTTCTCTCCCTGCATCAATCAGCTTTTGCCGAAGGATATGTTTTAGTAGAAACAAATGCGCCTTAGGCCTGCTAGAAAGGATAAAGATTTTCATCTTTAGAATGTAACTTTTTACAAAAGTCTACAAGATTATACAAAGAAACACACCTATGCTCATATCAGACCACCCAAATAGGCCGAGATCTAACTGAATACAAAACATATGCTGCGTAAAGTGTATCCATTGACTCCAATGTGGTCAAACTATTAAGGCAAATTGTAAAATGATTGCTGAGCTTTATCAAGGGATTTTTGTGGAATGCAGTACAGGTATGGGACCTGTTATCCAGAATGCAGGGAAACTGGGGCTTCCCGGATAACTGATCTTTGCATAATTTGGATCTTCATACCTTAAGTCTACTAGAAAATCATGTAAATATTTAAATAAACCCAATAGGCTGGTTCTGCTTCCAAAAAGGATTAATTATATCTTAGTTTGGATCAAGTACAAGGCACTGTTTTATTATTATAGAGAAAAAGAAAATCACTTCAAAAAATTTGGATAAAATGGAGTCTATGGGAGACGTCTTTTCCGTAATTTGGAGGATTCTGGATAATGGATCCCATATCTGAAGTGGTCTCGGAAAGTCTTGCGCACTAGGGCTGCAAAAGGGCAAAAAAAGACCAGCAAGTTGAAGAACAAAGAACAGAAGTAGCAGAAGAATAGAAAAAAAAGATGGCTTTCCAGATAATGGATCCCATACCTGTATTTCGACTGAAGCTTCAATGACTGAAGTCCAAGAGCAGGGCTTTGGTTTTTGCTACTGGATGCCATACAGGTATAGGACCTGTTATCCAGAATGCTCAGCACCAGGGGTTTCCCGGATAATGGATCTTTCTCTAATTTGGATCCTAAATTCTACTAGAAAATCATGTAAATATTAAATAAACCCAATAGGCTGGGTTTGCCTCCAAAAAGGATTAATTATATCTTAGTTTGGATCAAGTACAAGGTACTGTTTTATTATTACAGAGAAAGGAAATCATTTTAGAAATTTGGATTTAAAAGAGTCTGTAGGAAACAGCCTTTTCCACAATTCTGAGGTTTCTGCATAATGTGTTTCCGGATACTAGAATTATTCTGCAAGGATATATTTAGACTGAAGCCACATGAAGTAGCAGCTCGAGCAAATGCTGCATTATTACATCCTTCAAATTCCTACTACATCACTGTGTTTGCCACATAATTCACCTGCTCTACCAGTAACCCTTGCAACAGAAGAGACAAAGCACTGACACTTATTGGGCCACAGGGGGTGATTTGGGAGCTTGGTAACACACTCTGTTTCAGAACATTTATTACAGATTGAACTGATGTCCTTTTAATAGCTCCTGACGTCTTACTGTATTCCGTTTGGGCGCGAGTCCTTGTGTGAACGTATACTGGCATACAGAAAATATGTTCTTTGTGTATAAATTTACGTTTATTCCCTTTTTAAATCTTTTCTTCAATGTCGCACTACACTGTAATACATAGGACTTTTTTTGTCTTGTTAACATCATCATAGAAAATTGTTTATTTCAACAACAGCGCTTAGTTAAAATTTTATATCTCCATCTAAAAATATTGATCCAACCTAGGATTGTTTCCACCTGCCATACAGTGAAAATGACCTACAACTCTATTCAGCGAGTTTATGGAAATTCTGAATTCGTATAAAATATGTCCTGTCCCGCAGCTTAACAGGGCGAGCGTAAATTACCCAAATTCAACAGAAAGAAATGTAAAAATATTCAGAAAAAAAAAAATTGTACTTCTGTACCAGAAAAATCCACTCCAATAAAATTAGAGAGGCAAGATAAATATCTGAGCTCTAATTGAAGTGAAAGGCCTGAATATATTTATTTTCACAACAGCGACAGCTTACAAGTAACTGCTGCCGCTTACTGCTCAGTAGTCATGCTGAGGCAGAGAAACAGAGTTATTTAGCTATTGTAAGGCACAGGAAAAGTCATTGAAAGGGCCACTATACCCTCAGATTTTCAAACAGAATTGTGCTTAGCATTTTTACAGAACAATAATCGTTCAGACAAATATTGTAGTGGATAGAAACATACCCAGTTACAAAGAATACATGCTGCACATTAAGAGAATACAGGAAGAAGGAGTTCACTGCCCTGTAGCTCTTACAGTGGAATACCTTGGCTAGCATACGTTTATGCTATCTCTCTGTGTAAGTTACGGAGAGCATGGGTGGTTCAGGATATGTCACTGTCGATGCACATTTGCACTATCTGCACTGAAAACAGACATATTTCCAGTTTAAAAAGCTCTTAAAGTTGTCATGGTTAGATATTCACTTTCTCCCAACCACTCTGTCTTATACCAAGGCACAGACTGTCCCTGTCATCTATCCATGTCTTTGTTAATGTACTCACATTCTTGCACACTTTATTTCCTGGGTACACACCTTTATTCTCATATACACAGTCTCTTTTTAACATGGCCCTGCTCCACCTTTTACAATTACTTCTCAGGTCATGCTTATTAAAGGAGAGTTAAAGTGGACCTGTCACCCAGACACAATAACCTGTATAATAAAAGTCCTTTTCAAATTAAAACATGAAATCCAATTTATATTTTTTATTAAAGCGTTCATAGCTGTTGTAAGCTCATTTAAAAATCCTCAGCTGTCAATCAAATATTGTATGCCCCCCCTCTATGCATAGAGGCGGGGCAGACAATTACTTTCACTTTCCATTCAGCACTTCCTAGATGTCACTGCTCTCCGCACATTCCCCCTGTTCTCTTCACTTTTTAACTGTGTAACCAGTGCATGGGGATGGACATCAGGTCCCCCATTCTGGTGCACAAACTGCAAGGCTTGCCTTAATAACAGTGTCCACAAAATTGCTCCTGCCTGCTTGCTATAATTATAAATTCCCAGACTGAAGGAAACAAGATTCAGATAATTTATATAGTGCAATTAAAGTTCATTTTGCTTGACTTATGTGATAAAATAGGATTTTGAATAATTTTTTGGGTGACGGGTCCCCTTTAAACCCTAGAAGAAAATATGGCTGAAAATGTTGTAGTCTATGTACTAGGCATGCACCGAATCCACTATTTTGGATTCGGCCGAACCCCCGAATCCTTTTTGAAAGATTCGACGAATACCGAACCGAATCCTAATTTGCATATGCAAATTAGGCGTGGAAAGGGGAAAAGATTTTTGACTTCCTTGTTTTGTGACAAAAAGTTATGGGATTTCCCTCCCCGCCCCTCATGTGCATATGCAAATTAGGATTCGGTTCAGCCAGACAGAAGGATTCGGTCGAATCCGAATCCTGCTGAAAAAGGCCGAATCCTGGATTTGGTGCATCCCTACTATGTACTGAACTTACTGCACTAGCTTAAAGTTTCAGAATCTCTTCATCTGTAATTATTCTCAGGCATTCAGATATGTGCATCTTGCTTTTTGTTAGGGGTGTCCGTCACACTGACATGCTCAGTGTGGTCTGGAAAGTTAAAGATGTCGTCACAAATCATCAAGCAGAATATAAGATTCATATATCACAGAAGCTGATGCTGCGGAGCTGCAAACTACCCTGTTTTCTGAGCTGCCGTGTAATGAGAAACTGAATTAATTACTAATTAGCCTTGTACTCTCCTACTTATATTCTAAATGTACAGTATATTGTCAGTCATTCCCTAACGCCAGGCAACTGGCAGCCGCACAGAACATGTGCCGTGATTCGGCAGAAAAGAAGATGGGCAGCTACTGGGGCATCTTTTGATTCATATATATCTAGTCTGTTGTTGCTTTGGGCTGGTACAGGACCCCAAAACATAATGTGCAGAATTTCTAGACTTTTTCCTTAACAAGCTTTAGTTCTCCTTTAACCCTTATGATTCTTCACTCTACCTGAGGGAAACCTTTGAATTTTCATTTCTGATCCATGCCTTTATCCTTTGCCTCTGAGACTACTGCAGCACCTTGTCAAGCAAAGTATAACTTACAGAATCCTTCTGTTAACCTTCAGTGCCCCCACATCCAAGTACATCTCTTCATGTGTGCCTATGTGCCTTCCTGGATGTCTCCACAGAGCCCCTGTCTTTTTATATAACCCACATTGACTGCTGTATTCTCCTGTCGTAAACCTATTTTATTCCTGCTTCCTACCTGTGGAATTTTGTTGTTGAAATCCGTTTTAAGCAATTTTCCCATATATATATATATATATATATATATATATATATATATATATATATATATATATATATATACATACATACATACATACATACATACATACATACATACATACATACATACATACATACATACATACATACATACATACATACATACATATATATATATATATATATATATATATATATATATATATATATATATACACATATATATATATATATATATATATATATATATATGACTGAATTGTAGAAATATAAAGCTTAACGCTACACAAATAAATATATACATACATGATCACATTATGTGCAGTCACGCACAGGCCGTCTCTTTTTCTTTACATACATGCCGCCTCTCTCATGCTCACGTTTCCTATCATGGACGATCTTTCTAGCATACAAATATTTCTTCAGCTCACATGCTCTTTCATCTTATGCACAGACTTAATATATAATTCCTTAGTAGTAAATATTGAGGTATTACCCAAGAACATATTTATCCCCCAATTTAATATAATGCAAAGTGTTCTTCAGGTTAAGCTACTGCGGTTTTAAAGCAAGTTGTGCACTGCCAAATCTTAATAATGTGTTTTAAGCTCTCTAATCACTCTGCTGGTGAGGAGATGGGTAGAAAAGAGAGCACTGGTTGGGGACCTATTATTTCTCTTATAAACTGCCAAGCTTGTTAGCATTGCTTTAATGATATGAAGTTTTTTATTCCATGTTTCAGAGGGGAAAGTAAAAGTTCTGCTGAGATTAGGAAGTTGTAAAAGATACAAGTCTCTGGGAAGCCCTTCAGGATGGGAAGTACTGACATGTCTCTTTTGCTTTCTCTGAAACTTAACTAGACAGAGAAGTGCAGATTCAGGTCCAATGAAAAAGCTCGAAAGTGGATTCCTGCCAGTGTTACTAACTTACTTTTAATCAGATAAGACAAAATATCAGAACACTTCCACATCTTGTCCAGAAACAAAATCAATTGTGTTAATTGCACCGTAGATACTTAATAAGACTGGCATGTGGCAGAGGCCTTGATTGTGAGCGTGTCAACTAGTGACGGGGAAGCGTTGGCGTCAATGAAAACTGAGCAATGATACCTCTTAAAAAAAAAGTGTGAGCTTGCCGAAATGCTTGCCTCAGGGGTTTGAGTGTAAAAAACGATATAACCTTGATGCTTCCAGGCAATGCTGAGTTTTAAATTGATAGCCATTTTACACATGGGCGAGGCCTAGCTGTTGATTATGAAGTAAGGGTGAATCCATCTAAACTTAACTAATTCTTTCCTTATTCCGATATTTCGGCACTTCTTATATTTAGGAGCAGTGGCCATTACTGCTAATATTAATGATATTCATGGTGCACAGTGTGCAAATTCTGACCTTTTTAGGGCTCCTGATACTTTAAGGGGAGGGCAATGAAATGTGATTTGAATGGGGAGGGACAATATATTTGGCACCCCTATAATTTCTCTGCACTCAGGTGTGACAGCTAACTAACTTTCTTCCTGGGCCGTTGCATTTTTCCCCATAAAAGATAATCCGATGTTTATACATAATATACAGGTATGGGATCCGTTAATCGCAAACCCATTATCCAGAAATCTCCAAATTACGCAATGTTGGTCTCCCTTAGACTCAAATTTATCCAAATAATCCAAAATTTTAAAAATTATTTTCATTTTCTCTGTAAAAAAAAAAAAAACAGTATCATGTACTTTAACCAAAATAAGCTATATTTAATCCTTATTTGGAAGCAAAACCAGCCTATTGGGTTTATTTAAATGATTTTCTAGTAGACTTAAGGTATGAAGATCCACATTACACAAAGATCTGTTTTTCGGAAAACCACAGGTCCCGAGCTTTTTGGATAACAGGCTCCATAACTGTGTGTTCAGTTATGATTTTGATTAATTTAAATTTTCTTCAGTCCCATAACAGTCCATCCATCCGAATACACACAAAACTGACCTGTAGAAAGTTCAGCAATGTCATCTATGTACTCCTCATCGGTTTTTCCATCCTACCAATTAAACTGTGCCAGTGTCAATTTTATTGTTGGTTAACTGGGAGTCTTTGGGACCCTTTCATTATCCCCCAATAATTCTTCTCACTATCAGTCTCTTTCCTTTACAGCCAAATACACCAGTATCCAAAATAGAACCGCTACCAAGCCATACCTGTGAGATCCAATCCTGATCTGATTCAGTTTGCACAGTAACCCGCAATATTTCTGCTTCCTACCCGTCAAAATCCACCACTACATACGCTCTATACGGGATCACTCTTCTTATAACCATTTGCTTTGATTGATGACACCAAGGGGATTATCAAAGGTTATATTTCAAATTTTTTGTACTCACAACTCAAATGGGAGTTTTTTTATGAAAAAAATTGAACATCTAAAATTCACAACTCGAATATGAATGATCTGAAAATTTGTTTTGTATTCGAATCGAATACGAATGAAGCTCAAATCGGAATTTCCTCGAATCAAATTTTCCTCCAAAAAAATTGGAATATCAGGAAGGCTATTAACATATTTAAAGGAATTGTTCAGTGTAAAAATGTAAAAATAAAAACTTGGTAAATAGATAGGCTGTGCAAAATAAAAAATGTTTCTAATATAGTTAGTTAGCCAAAAATGTATAAAGGCTGGAGTGATTTGATGTATAACAAGTCAGTCAGAACACTACTTCCTGCTTTTCAGCTCTCTTGGTTTACACTGACTGGTTACCCTGGTTACCAGGCAGTAACCAATCAGAGACTTGAGGGGGGGGCCACATGGGTCATATCTGTTGCTTTTGAATCTGAGCTGAATGCTGAGGATCAATTACAAACTCACTGAACAGAAATGTACCATGTGGCCCCCCTTCAAGTCGCTGACTAACTCAGAGTTATAGAGCTGAAAAGCAGGAAGTTGGATTCTGGCTGTTTTATTAGACATCTGTTCACTCCAGCCTTTTTACATTAAATTTTTGGCTAACTAACTATATCAGAAACATTTTTTATTTTGCATAGCCTATCTATTTACACAGTTTTTATTTTCACACTGAACTATTCCTTTAAATAGGTCAATGGATCTCTGCCATTGACTTGTAAATTAATATGGCGAATATTCGAATTAGAAATATTTCCATGATGTGATACATCTCACATTAGAATTTACATTGAATTAAATTTCAAATGTGTGAATTTTGACACCAAAAATGGTATGAAAATTCGAATTTACTATTCAACCCTTAATAAATCTGCCCCTACAATCCTCTTTCGTCCCTTATCATCCTTGTGCATTTTTCAATGGCACCTTTCCCCATATATTTATTTTTAAACATAAAACCCCTGTATTCTTGTGTTTTAAGCGTTTGCCAAAATGTAAATCCTGCTTTTTGGCTGGCAACGCATTTCTTTTTTTTATTATTTTGTGTGTACGTTTTCTCTGTAATGCAACTGGCACAACATTAAAAGCTGACTAGTAGCTACAGTACAGGGGCAGGTCAGCTGTGATGTCCACCTCTCCATCCCATGCCTTTTGCACCTTTCTTATGCCACTGGCAAAGCGCATTGATCACCAGTCCCTTTGATATGTGTGTGTGGGGTTTATGTAATATCTGTTCTATTCATGTCATGCGTGAGCTTTGTATTCCTACCTCCGTTGGCAGGACATGTAAGCTAAATGGTAGCTTTGATAAAAAGTGCAGACTTTTGTGATGTTAGCAAATTGTATGGCTGGAGATCTCACAGTATGTTTTTTCATTGCCACTGGTCTGTTTAGTGTGAAAATATTTTCTGTTTCTAGACAATAAAAATCTGATGCCTTATGCTACTGTGTGCATGCAGTATTGTCCCGGCAGTGCCGCTTACCTGAGGGTTGCTATAGTTAATATACCTTGTGTAGAACATGGAGCAAGGCACTCGATGACTTATACAAATGAGCATGCTTATTGCTTGCGATCCATATAAAATGTTTATGGGGACTCATAAGCCTGACGAAGCATAGATCATTGGCAAGAGATGATTTTATAGACTGACATCTTTATTAGAGGAACAAACTACACCTATCATTTCCTTTGTCTTGGAGATGGCAGTTTGGCTGCGTGCAGTCAGGGAAGTGGCCAGTAGACAGACTTAATAGCAGCACGCAAATTTTTATTTTATATCCAAATAGCCCAAGAGTTGGTATCATTTATTATTTTTTACTTCTAAAGCTGTGATGTGTAAAAGTTCGCAGAGATTTCCACTGCTAACAAATTCAGTATAGGGCTCTGATGTGCTTCACATTTTTGAATAGTATTTAAGAAATTGCATTGCCTCGGATCAAACCTTGGACCCCAGAAGTTGTTCTTGGCTCTGTATTTTTATCTGCTTGGGTAATTGTGTCCTTAGCTCATACAGGTTGTAGAGTTCCATTTGGCCAGGGCTAGATGATGTTGGATCTAAGCCTGCAGAGAATCAGCTGACCCACTGCTGTTCCGCTCCTGCTTTTCCTAAACCCGGAATTATTGTTTCTGTTTGGGTGCAAGCAGATGTGTCAGTTTTCACCGCCGAAACGAGACATTTTGCATTTCACGCCAAAATCCACCCGCAGTTGAAAAAATCAAGGGGAACAGCAGGGCAGCAGATTCTCTGACTCCCTAGCCCTAGGCCCTAGCCTTTGGGTGTCTTTCACTATGCCACATAATTTATAATTCTCCTTCTGACATGGTTTAAAGCTTTTAAGACAACTTATGCCTTGTAGCGTTGGGGCTTCTAGGTTCAATTCGAGCTAGAGATTGGGTTTTTATGTTCTCCCTGTGTCTTTAGGGGTTTCCTCATGGGAAACCAGCTTCAAAAACATAGGTTAACCAGTTCCTGATAGTGACCTTATAGTGTTTGAAGTGTTTAAATATGGTGGTTCACCTTTAATATGGTGGTTCACCTTCAAGTTTACTTTTAGTATGTTATAGAATGGCCAATTCCAAGCAACTTTTCAATTGGCCTTCGTTATTTCTTTTTTTTATAGTTTTTGAATTATTTGCTTTCTTCTTCAAGCTTTCATTGACCCTATGAAAGGCTATGAATGTATTGTTATTGCTACTTCTTATTACTCATCTATCTATACAGGCCCTCTCCTATTGTCATTTGGACCCTAGAAACTAAATTGCTGAAATTGAAAACTGGAGAACTGCTGAATAAAATGCTAAAAATGTAACTAAAAGTCAACGCAAAGGTGAACAACCCCTTTAAAATCCACTGGGGAGGGACTGATGTGACTTGACTATGTACCATTGAGTATTACCACCTAGTGCCTGGGTACATATCCCTTTTTTAACAAAAATGTTTATTGTCATTATGAGGGCACAAAGTAAGAACCAGCAGCCATGCATAATATACATATTTCCCTCCAGATAAATATTAGCGTTAGAATAAGTTTGACATGATAAGCCCCAGTTAAATCTTCTACATGGGGCATGACTCGAACAGTGTTTCTTGGAACCATATGATAACAGGAGACATTTATTCTCTGAACTGTATCATTTGACAGCAGGCTGGCAGTTTTGTAATCGATTGTAAGCAGCTACTTTAATTTTTCCAACCATTTGCCCAGGCCTTTCAAAGCTTTAGACATTCTTAACATTCGCAAAATGATGGTTTATTACCTTCTATGGTATTGAAGACACATTTCATTCACAACAGGTGGAAAATGTTTGCGCTGAAGACCTCCTGCAACTTTTTTGTTCAATTTAATTAAGTTTAGCCTTTAAATTAATTATTTAGAAATGCTTAGCATTTTTTCCATAAATAAACAGTATCTACTCTAGCAATGGTTTCCTGTTGAACCTGCTGTATATACATCAGAAGCCTCAAATACTGGTACCTGTATAGGTCTGGAACCTGTCATCCAGAATGCTCTGGACTCTGGGTTTCCGGTTTAAGGATCTTTCAATAATTTGTATTTCCATACCTTAAAAATAATTTAAATATTAAATAAACTCAATAGGATTGTTTTGCCTCCAATAAGTATGAATTGTATCTTATTTCTAAGTATGATGTACTGTATTAACTGTACTGAATTAATATTAATTTGTGATTCACATTAATATTATAATGGGTAGTGGTTTTCCCAAAAGCTTGTACTCTATTAACCTGCAGCTCAGTGAATATTTTATCTAATTCATTTTAACTGATTTATTGCGATGTGTAAAGACATGGCAACATCCCAAGTAAATATTTTGGTTCTCTTTAAAAAAAAAAAAAAAAAAAAAAAAACCAGCCGTATTTGTTTGACTTAGATCCTAGTCATATTCGGTGCAGAATGCAGTGAACAATATCTGACATTACCATAATAATGACTGCACTAACACAACAGTTTTCCTCTGGTGTTATTTGATTTACTGTCATTACTATTATTATTTGTGAATCGTTTTCTGCACGGACAGTAAGAAATGGCAGGGTCACCCATAGAATTTAGAATAGGAAAAAGTTTACTCATTTTAATATAAATTATTACTGGGAGACATTTTCACCTTGTAGCTAGCCCTTCAAGATGTCTCTGAAATTTGTAAATCATGTTAGAATTTGACGCCTTCAATTCATGGAAACTAGCCTTTTTTTCCCTTGTCCATGTCACAAAAATGTCACGGCTAACATAATTTAGAGTTATTTATTCTGGATTGTAAAGGTTAAACTCTTGCAATGGTGTACAACAATTCTTCCTGTTTTTGTACTTTGTGGTTTTTGTGTCGTCCAAACCCACATGCATAATATAGTGTAGCCTTTAAAAATGATGCACTTTATCCCCAAAAAGTACTTTAAAAGTATAAACCAAATCTTGATGCCCTTTCTCTGGAACAATAAAACACCCAGAATTGCTTGATCAAAGTTGTGTGCCCCATGCGAGGAGGGAGGACTGGCCCTCCGCAACTTCCATTGGTACTACATAGCTTCACAAATATGTTACCTCCACTGGTGCTTTAACCCTGACCCATATAACCCAAACTCGCAACTACAATTTCTTTTATTATCCTCATGGGAGAGTCTTCGCAACTTTCCTTATCGGAATCCCAGGGATTTTGTCCCTCTACCAATGACACTAACTACCCCACATAAGGCTTGGCTGATAGCCCTCAAGATCTTGGGCCATGCACCACTCCTCCTATCCCCTCACCTCCCACTCTGGGGAAATTCCTAATAAATATCGGCAGCCTGAGCCCATGAACCCTTATAGTTGTTTACTGATAGTTACCCAGGCTTTGCCATGCCAGTTATTTCTGCCCCACCAAAAAACAATCGTATTGCAACAGTGCCAGGAGGAGAGGGCACTACATATAACGGCACATTTTTATGAAATGTTGCGTCATTCTTAATGGTAAAATATTTCTTTAAGCATATCTCAGAACTTTCATTTCATGGTTGTTCCCCTATAAGTTATAATTCATACTCCTAAGTCGCTCAAAAATATTTGCCTTTGTTTCTTATTTTTATTTCACATACCAACTAATGGCCCTGAGTTTTAAACTTGTTTTAGTCCTTAGAAAGCAGAAGGCTAAAAGGCAAGCTACAATAATACCTGTGGTTGGGTTCTATAGTTTTTCTATTTACACTGATAGAACCTCATGCATTGCTTGTGTTTGTCGAAAATGAGCAAATACAATTTTTAACTCATCTATAACATACATAAAGTTACATGTTGAAACAGATTTCACTGATGGCTCATACAAGACAACAAACCTCTCTGCATCTAAAATGGGTAATATGGCAATTGGAAGAAAATATATACCCGCTTGGCACACACTAACATGCAATATAATGATACATCATCTTGCAGCATTTTGACTGTTCGACACAGAGGAAAGTGTATTTTTCCTTGTCTGTGTGCCAGCTCCATTCTCCTTTTAATGTCCGATTCCTTTGTGCCATTGTACAAACTGAATGTAAGTGCCTGTACAGAAAAACCCAATGGAAGGCAGATGCAGTCCAGAACATTTCAATACACATAGCTTTAAACAGCTTAAATCTGTAGCTTTGATTAGTATCAGAATTGGGCTAAATCATTACACTTTTTGCTGTATTCAAATTTAGCCAAAAACATTTAATTCAGACAAACCATATCCAGGCCTTTAAAGTCATGTGACATTAAAGCTCTGGACAATCAACGGTAACATTTATTTTTACAGAGGATTCTGTATGGATTTGAATATGCAAATTGGGGTTCGAAATTATATTTAGCAGAATCTTTTGTAAAGGATTTATACTACCAGAGTGTCCTTTTCCTAGAAAGTGTAAAGGTATTACACTGTGCAGCTTTGTTTCTCTATAGTTGTTGGAAAGTCTCTGATGGATTATCTGCACCAATTAGTCCTTTGCAAAATGTTTTTTCTCAGCCTCCCATCCTGTTTGCTTTTTTTCTAATTAGAACTCTATCAGATTTGCGTTACCACCATGTAATGCTAATTATTTATGAGTTGAGATACTTGTTTTTAAGATTATTAACAATAGGGATGCACCAAATCCACTATTTTGGATTTGGCGGAACCCTTCACAAAAGATTTGGCCGAATACCGAACCGAATCCTAATTTACATATGCAAATTAGGGTGGGAAGGGGAAAACATGTTTTTCTTCCCTCCCTGCCCCAATTTGCATATGCTAATTGGGGTTCAGGTTCGGCCGGGCAGAAAGATTTGGCCGAATCCTGCTGAAAAGGCCGAATCCTTGCCGAATCAAGAACTGAATCCTGGATTTGGTGCATCCCTAATTAACAAGCACAGATTTGTTGTCTAACTCCTGTATTAAAATATGCTTAAGGTTTTCTTTTAGATTGGTTACTTTCACTGTTCAGGACACGTGGCTTTTTCCAGCACAATGACTTGTCTCGCACACATTACAAATTTGTAAAGGAGAAGAAAAAGTGCCCCCAGTGATTATAATCACTTACGTGATTGCTAGTACTACTGTTCTCTGAAAATTTAAAATCAGCCCAGGATATTGCAGTAGGAGCTTATTTGATATTCTTCCACTTTTTTCCTCTTTTCTTTGGGCCTTGGCATGGGCGGTAGATTGAATACGTCACCTCTTCGGGGGTTATTTTATCAAAGGTCGAGTTTGCCAGGTTTATTCTACCTCAAATAAGCTCACAACTCGATTATTTGCTTATTTATGAAAAAACAGAAAGTTAAAAACTGGAATCAATGCATTTAGGGGTAAAAACGTGAATACTTGAATTGTTCAAATTATCAGCAAAAAAAAAACTTGAATGCCTTGAACTGATAAAGTTTTTGAGCACAAACCACCAAAAAAATCATGAACATAAAAATGATTTAAGGGACCTCTGCCATTGACCTTTTTTTAACCAGCTAGCCACTTTCAAATGTAAAAAAAAGAGTTGAGGAGCACCACAAGAATTAAGGGCTGTGTTTGGGTAATTGGCCCCTATGTGGACTGGCAGCCTGCAGGAGGTTATTTCTGGCAGTACACCTGGAGATAACCAAAAGTTACCTCCAAGTCTGGAATTCAAAAATAATCTCCTGCTTTGAGGCCACAGAGAGCAACATCCAAGGGGTTGGTGAGCAACATGTTGCTTGCGAACCACTGGTTGGGAGATCACTGTTCTACAGAAATGCCCCAGGCTGGTGCAGCTTTTAGCAAACAATAGCACTGCCCCCCAGTTTTGGGTAAGCCATTATAGCAAAGAGGGGTTTCCTCCCCAGTGATTATACCTTTCGTTCTCATTTAAATAATTGCTTGGGCACCAGTGGTTCTTAAACACCATTAGTTATTTATTTTCACAGTAGACCCTTTCTTCAGCAGGTTCCACTCATCTTAATAGAGAGCCTTACATGATCACAGTCCCCAGAGTACAAAGCCCTTACAGTAGTGATCTCTCTATGCGTGACCCTATCTACTTGAGTCCCTGCTCTTGATGTTTAAGGTTTTAACCCTTGTTTGTTTTTTTTAGCTCTCCCTCACATCAACTAGTTCTACCTTGCAGCTTTTCTTATTCAAATAAGACCTTCTCCATCAAGCTCTTTAGCACCTCTTCTAGTAAGTGGAATCCAGAGAGGCCATGGCATGCCTAAACAATGGATGCAAAATCTTCCAATTCCAAACAGATCCAGCCAGTGGCTACAGTTATGTATTTTGGGTATTGTCTGAACACAGTAGGCACAAAGTTCCTTCTCCCCTGCATATGTGAGAAATCACCCTCTTTATATGAAGTAATTCATATTTTAGAATTCCCTAAATCTATAAAATAGATCCAGGCTAAACAGGATAAACTAGTAGATTGTGTCTAATTTTACTGTGAGTCTGGTCTTAATTTTATTGGTCTCGAAGAGATAACATTGAATTTGAAATACCAGCAAAGTGATAAATCTGAGCACCAGTGATTTTCAGAAATTGTCCTTCTAAAAATAGGATTCTCTCTCGGTCGTATAGAATTGGCAGAAAGAGATGAGGGAAACTGGCCAAAAGCGAAACGTTTGCAATATCTGTTAGATATAATCTGCTTAATGTACAGTTTGAGATTTGTAGTGGCTATTGCAGACATTTTTCTATCACACTCATTAGTGTCTTTTAAAGATAAGAATATTTAGACAAAAGAGACTTTACAAGGTTTTGTGCATTAATTACTGTAGCTATTGTCTTTTATTATTTTGTCCTCTGGAAAAGTTAAACCACTCCGTTTAATAGAGAGGTCAAAGCCAAAGTAACTTTCTTGTGAATTAGCATATCAGGTACCGGTACCCAGTAACCTGCCTTGAGGTATTAAAGTTAGAAAAAGACAAGTAATAAGTTCAATAACCTTTCAATCACCTTTTTCTGCTTTAGTTATTCTTGATCCTGATGAAAGAGGGAAGGTTTAAATGTCTCATGCACAATTACAGCCTTCAACTCCTTAGAACTGCTAATTCTTTGCTGTATGAATTAATGATTTTTTTATGCATAAAGTAGTTTTTGGCTGCGTGGTTGGTCGGCATAATTAGCAATGAGCCAAGCAGTATAACATTTGGTTTTCAGCCATTAGGCAAGTACTAGAGGAGGACAGTGATGGCGTGGACATGGAATCAATGATGAGTATCATAATGAACCAATGCTCTCAGCCATACTTGGATAAAATGGTGGAGAAAGGTTTATGTTATGTGTATGAAAATTGAATGTGTGTATAGAAGTAGATTGGTGCTGTTAATAGTACCTGGGAACACATAGGGGCATATTTATCAAAATGTGAGTGTAGAGCTTAATAAATAAAAACTCACCCATGTTCTATTCATTCCTATGGGACTTTTATAATTGTATTTCTCAATGGGTGGAAGTTAGAACTCACCATTTAATAAATACGGTTCTAAAAGGCCCATAGGAATGAATAGAACGTGGGTGAGTTTTTATTTATTAAAGGAGAAACAACCCCTTAATAAAAAAAAAACCCTACCCTACATAGACCTCCCCCCCCCAGCCTAGCTGACCCCCCCCCGGGGCAAATGCCCCTGACTCTTTACTTGCCCCTCCATGCAGATTCTGTCCAGCGGAGTGCCATCTTCAACCGCTTCGTAATGAGACCGTCGGTTTGGCAATTTTTTGTGAATTTCGGCGCGTTCGCGGCTGTCGCGAAACAGAAAATTGCTCCAACTGCCCATGCGCCGCAATGCGCCTGTAAACTCCGCTGGACAGAATCTGCACTGAGGGGCATTTTCCCGGGGGGAGGGGTCAGCTAGGCTGTAGGGGAGGAGGGAGGGGGATCTCTGTAGGGTTGGGGATTAGGGTTTTTTTTTTTATTAAGGGTTTGTTTCTGCTTTAAGCTCTAAACTCGCATTTTGATAAATCTGCCCCTTAGTGTGTTGCTCTCAAACTTTAAAGAGAAATGGGTTCCTAGCTCTAAAACCCTTGCACCATCGTATTAAATCACTTTCCCCAAAATAGATAAATACACTTAATACCAATGTTTTATCAAGTGTATGTTATAGATACATTGGGTTTTTGAGCAAACATATACAGTAGTACATAGTTGTAGGATGAATTTCAAACGCCAAGACACAGTTATGTAACCTAAAATGAGTATTTTGTATAGGGATGCACCGAATCCACTATTTTGGATTCGGCAGAACCCCCAAATTCTTCACGAAAGATTTGACCGAATCCAGGTGGGAAGGGAAAACATTTTTTTACTTCCTTGTTTTGTGGCAAAAAGTATACATACGTATACATACGTATACGTATACGCAAATTAGGGGCGGGGAGGGAAATGGCGTGACTTTTTGCCACAAAACAAGGAAGTAAAAAAATGTTTTCCCTTACCATCTGGATTCGGTCAAATCTTTCGTGAAGAATTTGGGAGTTCAGCCGAATCCATACACATACGCAAATTAGGATTCGGTTTGGCCGGGCAGAAGGATTCAACCAAATCCGTATCCTGCTGGATTCGTCGCATCCCTAATTTTGTACGGATGCTTCAGTTACTTTCCACTAACAATCATGAAAAACATTTTTATTTGTTGATGTTGTGCGTTTTCAGGTTTGTCCTGGTAGCAAGACATTTCATACATCCATCAGTTACAGTTCAGGCAAGCTTAGGCTACTGTAAGTTTCCTGATACACCAGGGATGGATTATTATTGACATCTGATCCGGGGCTGACACCCAGATATGAAGTTGTATGGATGCTGACCATGTGATTACCGTGACATTACATTTCAGTGCTCACGTGAGCATTACAGCTAATGATAGCATGAGACAGCAGTGATGAGAGAGTGCCGGGGTTTTCCTTATATACTCCTAATTATTATAATAATTATAAAATATTCACTCTGGTTGGGAGAGGTTGCTCTTTTTCTCAGTTTCAGTGATTTCTGAATTGTACTATGTTTTATTTTTAAGCTGTTCATTCCCAAACCACTTTCTGTGGTCCTTTTTGTTTCTTCTTGTTCATACTTGCAGGTCTTGTCGGTTTTCTTTGCCCCTTGCTGCCCCATTTGTACAGCAAGTGCATTTACCATTCTAATGATACTTCAAAGATGACAGGAGCTGCCAGATAACACATCATGGTCAGACAGGATTAGTAGGAAATGACACAGAGTACATAACTGTCAAACTGTTGAAGTATGATAAAAGGACCAGTAAAGTTTTGACAAAGATATCAATATCCAAAGCCCCCCACACAAACATTACTTTGTAATTTGCTGTTGTACAGGATCTCTTCTGTGTATTTCTTTAACCTCTTGTATTAAAAGCATTTTATGCATTGGGAGGTCCACATGCAACAGACAAATGTATGATGTGATATTCAAACATGAGAATTTTCTGCACTGCATGAATCCTAATGCAGAACACTTCACTTGCACCTTATCTTTTGATCTACTAGAATCTTTGTTGTTTTGTTGTTCTACCAGATCTTTGAAGAAGTTCTTGAGGACTTCAGGTTCCCTGGCTCTCATAGCTTATTTATTTGATATAGCGCTCTTTTATTGTTTATTGCTTTCTTAGATATTCAAAGTTTTTTTCCAGTTTTTGACCTTTCATTAGTTACATCTATTCAAAATGATCTTTTTGTTTAGGTTGTAGAGCGGAAACGAACAGCAGCTGAGATCAGAGAAGAATTTGAGAGATTACAAAGGGAAAGAGAAGAAAGAAGGCTTCAGCAGCGAACCAATCCTAAGGTAAATTTCATTAACATTTATTTTATAGTACTTTTCAGTGTGTTTTGTCATCTCGGTTGAATGTAATCCATATTCAGATGCACATACTCTTGAAAATTTAGTTCACTGGTCCCCTGTAGGGCCAGCCATGCAATCAGCTGAAAATTGCTATTGCTAGCCATTTTTTCTCAAAAAACTTAGGCCTTTTGTAAGGGATATTCGCTATAGAACACTATCCTATACAAAATAAGTGTTCAAAGCCCTGAGTCGAGATTGGTCCCCACCAGAGAGACATGCTTAACTTTTCAGCTTTTGGTGATAAACAGACTTCAATGTTTCTACTGAAGTTATCTAGGCTTTGCCATCTAGTTATTGGATCTGAATCATATGACACCAACCAGGCCAAACACTACAGATCTTCAATCAAAGCCAAGGTTTGACTAGACATCTTCCATGGTTGGTAGAAAATATATAAACATCACAACAGAACAAGGAGAGAGCAGGTTCCTTGCTGGTTTCAATTCATTTTTCACAAAGAGAAACTAGCTAAGCAACTACTAATGCATGTGAATTCAAGTGGAATGCTCTGTGTACTTGTGTCTTACAAGTTAGATAGAAAGTATTACAAGGTGAGTGTTATTGTGTTTTCATATGGTAGGACAAATCTGACAGTTTCATTTCTGTACACAACTTCTAGACCATAGGCAGTTTTGAATTGCTTGTTAGCAGGACCTTTATTAAGCATAATTGCTGTCTTTCAGTCTACTAGACTTATTGTCCAGATCAGGCTTATTGCAATAATTCTTTCTCAAATTCCTGTATAGGAGTCCTACAGCCCCAAACTGTAATTGACCTATTGGCTCATGGCACAACAGATTTATACTGTGCTGGTCATACCTGTTGACTGGCACATTCTAGTGCTATTTTCGTTACTGCTGACAGCCCAAATGTTTTGGAACTGGCGAGAGTTATGAGCAGCTGAGGTTCCTTTTCACTTTCTGATCTGCTGGTGAAATTTCATTGGATTAGATCATGAACCTATGGAATCACACTTTCACAGCTCCTGCTTTTGAGCCTGACCTCTACTCGCAACCGCCAGTCCGTTGCATTGCAGAGTGTAAGAATAAGCATTATTTAATAATAGCTGTTTGTATAGTTTTGTGAAAACACAGGGACGGTGATGGATCATTGAACTGGAGAAAAAGTTCTCAATGTATTCTAACTGGTCTCAGTGGGGCAATATTTGTAATATAGAAAGGACTTGGAAGAGTGTATTTATTTATTTATGAAATAAATATTAAAGTTAGTACTTGGGGGGAAAATAAAACACATTAAAAAATGTATGTATTTTGTCACATTTTTTTTCTCAACCTCAAAAATTAACAAATAAGCCTCTTAGTCTTAATGCATATTGGGCTCAAAGGAAGGTAGATATCTTGGTTAAACAAATAAAATCTTTCACTTTACAGTTTACATTTTAGAAATATGTCTGCATTAATCAGGCTGTTGTAAAATAATATATTTTGTAGTCAAAAGTAAGTGGGCACCTGTCCATCCAACATCTCATTCCAAATGTTTATTAAGGTCAAGTTTGTCATCTAGTGGGTTCTAAAACAAACTTTTACCCTCTTCTCCTGTAGGAAAGATTTTTCCAGATTTTTCCACAGGTGTTCAGTTGGGTTGAGGTCAGGGCCCTGTGAAGGCCAAAAGCAATGGAGTAAGGGGTGAAAAACGCCACTACAGGTATGGGATCGGTTATCAGGAAACCCATTATCCAAAAAGCTCTCGATTACAGAAAGGCCGTCTCTCATAAACTCCGTCTCCCATTTTATCCAAATAATCAAAAATTTTAAAAATGATTTGCTTTTTCTTTTTAATAATAAAATAGTAAATTGTACTTGATCCTAACGAAGATATAATTTATTAATTATTGGAAGCAAAACCAAGCTGTTGGGTTTATTGTTTACAGGATATTCCAAATATATTTGTATCCAAAAAGCTCAGAATTATAGAAAGGCCATCTCCCATAGACTCCATTTTATCCAAATAATCCTAATTTGTAATTATTTTTCTCCGTAATAATAAAACCGAACATTGTACTTGATCCCAACTAAGATATAATTAATCCTTATTGGAAGCCTAACCAGCCTATTGGGCTTTATTTAATTTTTACATGATTTTCAAGTAGACTTAAGGAATGAAGATCCTAATAACAGAAAGATAAGCATTCTGGATAACAGGTCCCATACCTGTATATATCTATGTACTTTACATAATTTAAATATCATTTAAAAAAGTATTACTATTGCTAGTGAACCAATAAAAGGACTTCATGCAAAAGCGTGCAGTATTTTGGTTGCTTTTTTAGGCACTATCTACTTTGGTGGAAGAATAAAAGAACTAATGTCATCCAATAACAAGGATTGCAAGATAGTACAAGAAGACAAAATCTCACAAATCACCCCAGTCTGAGGGTGCATTCTATAGGCTGAAAATTTTAAATGTGGTGTGAGATTTAACCAAAAAAAAAAAAGGACATAAAAAAGCCCTAATGCATTTTGTGCCTGTTGAGGCACTTACTCAAAGAGGCCTCATGCATTTCATGTATTTCATTGCATGAGTAAGTGCCCCAAAAGGCATGAAACTCATTTGGCCTTTTTTTTTATGTCCTAATAAATTATTTTCTTATCACTACTATTCAAGTTCTTCCACTCCCAACTTGGCAATCTCTTTCTGTGCAGGGACATTATGACTTGGAAACGCAGCTCCTGTGTCTGCTATGATGGGTGTGGTTTACATAGCCAATAGCAATAAATAGAAGAGGTGTCCACAAATTTTTGGCCATATAGTGTTTATTTTTTAGCAGTAGCTCATTTGAAAGGCAGTAGATCCCAGCTATGTGACAATGTGTTATTACAGTTTCATGTTACAGCTGGAAACAAGCAAGTTACAAGCCGTTTTTTTCGATATGTGGAAGTAAATCAGATAGTAGCTTTCCGAAACCTACCTAAGCTAATTATACCTTGTGTTACACGCTTGTAACTGTTTTTTTTTCAGTTCCTAATTAAGATCTTCTTTCTCTCTTTGACAATGACAAGTGTGGTTATAAGTAGTACTTTCTCCTCTTGCTTATTCCTTTGCTGTTGTGACAACCTTGGGTAAAAATAAATATAATAAGAGAGCAGATTTCTAGCTAGAAGGCATATTTGCTTTACAACTGGAACAAAACCTCCCCCCTCCCTGAACTACATTATTCCCCTTTAGCTATGGAAAAAAAGCAGGATATCAATCACGGCTTTTAATTATATTAACAATAAAAGCTGATATCCAGGACATAAAATTCTAAATTAAAATCTATAGGGAACAATGTTGTGCAAATGGTGTCTTCTATTTCTCTGTGAAGAACAAGTGGAAATCTATATAACTGCAAATCCAAAATGAGTTGTATTGGTCCAAAAGAGCAATAATCTGTTTACCGCTACAAGACGATTAGGCGCTTCCATTGCCCTTTTTTTTTTAAATCTGTCTAACTCAAATGTATGCAAGTTAAATCATGGTATTCAAAGCTGGTGAACGCTGTTAAAATTCTATGGAAATGAAGAGGAACATATAACATAATTCTATTATCATGTGTTCCTCACAGCTATTTCATGCATATTAAATGACTTTGCCTTCTTCTATGACCTTTACCTTTAAGCGTGATTTGGGGCTTTTCAGCATTCAGGGGTGGCAAGAGAGTCGGTGGCAATGACCATTTTATTGCGGATACGTGGAATGAATCATCCACAGTTATAGCTGGTTTCCCTGGTTGCATGTTCAGGCAGTTAAAAACATGAAAGTTCCCATACCAAATAACCTTTTAGTCAATACTTTGAAGCCTCAGTTTATAACCGTTCGTTAGATTTATGATGTATTGTTTATGATTTAAACATTAAAGAGTGACTACTAATGAATTTCCATTTTTAATCTTGACCTCCTGTTTGTATTTATGCTTTGTTCCCTAGTTTGTCACATTTTTGCACTTAGTATTGTGTATTAGTACTTTCATTTAAAATCTAGCAATTATGTAAAGATGATGGGCTAAAAAAATGTATATGTATATTTGGGTGCATCTATAGAAATATGTCAAATCAACTGGACTTGCTGTGTTTTTTTCCTTGAAGACCAGTCATACAACTGGCTTCCTCAATTCAGAATAACGTCTTCAAGGGAAAAAACACAGCAAGTCCAACTGCAGCTTGCCTCAGCTAACTAGTAGAGGGATGTGGCAGTTGTAGTTCTGCAGTATCAAAAGCTGCCTATTGCTGATAAGTTTCACATCTTTTTCCCACCTACTGGTAAGTACTTGACTAGTCTAGTGGTCAAATGTTTGGTAGCTTCAGCTGTTCAACCTAATTGCAAAATTAGCTGATCTGCAGCCAGTTTGGCCAGATACACTGGAGCAATTTTGCCTTGAGAAAAAGGAGATTTTATTCTCTTCCCAGTGTCAAACTAGCCTACCATTTTACTAGGAAAGCTTTCTTTCGGCCTGGGTGTTGACACACCTCCTTCTCACTAAATATTTTACTTTGAATGCTTATAGTTTGGCCATTCCCAATTTCCACTCAAGAACAAAAGAGGACAAGCGGATGGAGAGGAGGAAAAATAGTGTGTGATCTAGAGGCACATTTATCAAGGGTCGAATTTTGAATCCATGTGAGTTTTTTAAAACTCCCTTAAATTCAAATGAATTCAAACTTCGACTTGGAGACATTTATTTTAAAAAATCGAATTTGATTCGTATGAATTGTTTTTCTCCTGAAAAAAAACCTCAAATGTCAGGAAGGCTACAAACAACTCCAAATTGATTCCTGCACCTCTACTATTGACTTATACAGTAATTTGGCAGGTTTTAGGAGGCAAATAGTCAAATTCGAATTCTAAGTGCCAGAGTATTATAAATCTGGTAAAGCGTATGATAAATCTCGAAAATCGAATTCAAATTTTTTTAAAAACTCGAATTAAGTTCGGATAATTCCCTAGTAGAATTTGACAGTTTTGACCATTAAAAACAATTTGAATTCGAATTTTCAATTCGACCCTTAATAAATCTGCCCCTAGTGTGCGACTATTAGACACAACTGTTGGCAGATTCCTGGCATTTATCATGCAGTCACCTCTGCTTACTGATTTATTTGCACTCTAACTGTTCCTTTTTGTAAGTACCGTATAATGATTCTGAGTTAAGATGTTTCTTTGTCAAGCAGGGGGCTATACTATTAATTTACATAGTGTTCTACACTGCTATCTTTTATATACAGTATTGGGAGCATTAATTCTAAGGCCATTTTTACAAAAATGTCTAAATCAGTCTTGCCATGTTGGATGTCAGAGTATCCAGTAACTTACACTCGAGTCAAATTAAGAAAATAAAGAAGTTAATATTCACAGTAAATTGTAAAAGAATGAAAAAGAGGACACCCTTGCTCCACACTCACCAAGCACTATTCTGTATACTCCAAAATGTATTTGTAGTTACAGGTATGTGATCTGTTATACAGAATGCCCGGGCCTTGGGGTTTTCCAGATAACTGATCTTTCAGTAATTTGGATCTTCATACCTTAAGTCTACTGAAAAATCATGTAAACATTAAATAACCCCAATAGGCTGTTTTGCTTCCAATAAGGATATATTATATCTTAATTTGGATTAAGTTGGAGTCAATGGGAGATAGCCTTTCCTTAATTTGTATCTTTCTAGTTAATCGGTTTACGGATAACAGATCCCATACCTGTACTACACTGAATTTTTTTAGTAGATGTAATATTAGTGGAACTTAGCAGGAAGAGAGTTACGCCCTTAGCTAAAACTGGTTCAAAAGCCATTTAAACTCTTTTCATTGATTGCCTGTGTTGGATAGATTTTATAGTGCCCTATCCCTAAAATTGTTATCTGGTTACGTATTGGTTTAGCTGTTATTACACTGGTGCAAATGTGTCCCTATATGAAAGCCTGAAAGTTAACCTGGTATCACCCGATTCATACATGCAAAAATACACTAGAGTGCCAGTCAGTACATTGCAACCAATGATATGTTTGTTTTTTCAATTGATCTATTATAGCTAGTTGCTATAATATAGGCGGCAGCATTGTTACAAATTGATTAGCAAGGGGCTCTAGTACGTTTATTCCACTGCCCTTTTCTGCATCTATTGACGATTTTTTCAAATTCCATACAAATGTGTCCATCCGTAAAGTCCTCCAGTCGAGATGTGAGCAAACAGTTCTATTTGCCGAGCGATTTACCACGACATAAAATGCTTTCTGTTGCTTTAGTAGTTTGACATTTTGTCTGTGCCTTTGTACCCCCGCGTCCTTCTTTCTTTTTTTTTTTTTTTTTTTTGTGCTGTTTGCGAGCTGTAAAAATAAAAGCAGCATCAGAATACTGAGTCTATGTGTCCTGTGATAAAATTAGCCATCTGGGTGTTTATAGCAATTGCTTATTGGGATTCAGTGGAAATGTATCTCCGGGCAATGTTAGCATTGAATTAAGCAGGGCAGCTGTTATGATTTCATACCAGAATGGAAGTTAGTTGAAAATCTCCAACCTTTTATTGGTTTCAATAAAATGACTTCAAATAAATAAAACATTTCTAACCAGAAATGTTTAGTCATAAACAGATGCATGTTATGAAGCAATTTGTGAACTGGTTCTTTTTTTGTATCATCTCAGCTGTTTTGTTCCTAGTTTTCTGCTAGTAGTTTGTTTCATTTAATTAAAAAAGAAGACCTAAAAGTTAGCGGTGAAGTGCGCGGCGCATATGTTAGAGGAACGCCGTGCAGGCTGGAGGCATAACCCAAACATCTTTTATTGTCCTATCAAAAAGAGTTTACAGTGGATACTGGAATAAGCCTCTAGTAACATCTAATCTACATTAAGCTGTAAATGTCAATATGCTATCATATACCCTGTGCTACTTTCCAAAAGAGCTTGTTAGGACAACCATATGAATGGGGTTTTATCAGTCAAAAAATACTTTTTCTAGCGATATAAGCAGGTTGCACGTAATGGCATATTGGTAATTGTACAGAACACTGCAGATATATTGGGGAAAACCGTAAGCACTCAAACATCCAAGAAATATGTATATAACACCCTCTATCCTCACATTACCCTGTGTAGTAAAGCATGAAGTGGAACCCTCCAATTGGCTGATTCAAACGGTTACTAGTCCTTCCGTGGTGTTAAATAGGAGTGCAATACCGGCTTTTCTCTTGCCTTTGACAAAGCCCGCAACTTGGCGGGTGAAACGCGTGTCAGGCGCATTTTTAGTTTCTGGTTAGGCAGGCGTCTGATAGGGACATAGAATTGTCTAAACTGGGTGATCGGATCGGGAGGGGACTTCTGTGGGTGAAGGGGTTGGACAATGGAATGATCCGTGGGTCGGATACTATCTGATACATTTGAGCTTCTGAAGTAAGCGCCTTAGTGCTGCTGCTACCTTGGCTCTCACTCCTCTAACCTAATACCACAAGGGAGGGATCCTCAAGTGGGTGAAGGGGTTGGTTTGGTGTGGGTAAACCAGTGATCTGTGGGTCGGATACTATCTGATACATTTGAGCTTCTAACGTATTTAAGTGCCTTAGTGCTGCTGCTACCTTGGCTCTCACTCCTCTAGCCTAATACCACAAGGGAGGGATCCTCAAGTGGGTGAAGGGGTTGGTTTGGTGTGGGGCAATCCTTGGCTGTACCAGATAGAAGCATAGCTTGGTCTATGTGCCAAATTATTACCATCTGTTTTCCAACCGCAACCTTGAATTAACTCAAGTGCAATTAGCACATTTCCCCCTTAACCCGGTGTTGCTGTGTCAATCAGACTCCTATACCTAACCTCATTTTTAATGTTGCTCTCTAGACTTTGTTTTAACGATTTATTAAAGGTTAAGTTTTATTAATTTGCTTCATAGGAGTTTTGGATTTATGGATGTGTAGTTGCAGTTATGTGGGTCAGTTCTTTTTTCTTTTTTCAATTATAAAAAATAACCTTGCACTTGAGCCAAATTTAAGATATAAGCAGACTTAAGGTATGGCTATCCAAATTATTTAAATATCCAAATCCGAATAAATATCTGAAACCCCAAGTCCTGGTCATTCTGTATAACGGGTCACATACCTGTATTTTAAAGCAAACTATACTAAATAAGCAGAGCGTTGGAGTTGTGGAGTCGGAGTAGGGAGCGATTTTGGGTATCTGGAGTCTGAGTCGCCAAAAATATTCAGACTCCTAATAACTTTGAATGCAAGCACTGACAATGATCAAATCAGAGTTAAGAGCTTCTATGAAGGAGGATGTGGCAGAAGTAATTCTGTTTCTAAGAACAATAAAAATTATGGATTGTATTTAACAGCTATTCTACAGCTATATGCCAGGTTCAATCAATCAATAGGTTGTTGTAGTTTTCCAATTGTTTTTGTCTATGTAGTTTTGTTTGTTTTTTAGAATTACCTACAGATGTGGTTTATATTTTTGAGCTTCGGCAGTGATAAAATGCCTTGTTTGTTGTGTACTTAAAAATTTTCAATCAATATGGAAAATACATTAGGGAGTCCGAGTCGGGGGTACCATAAAATGAGGAGTCAGAGTTGAAGGATTTAATTACTGACTCCACAGCCCTGCAAATAAGTAAATAATTGCATTAAATGAAAATCTAAGCCCAAGTGACTATCTATTGTATTAATGATAACAAATTAATGGGTAAAAACTAACTTAGTTTCCACAGTGTGTTAACTAAAGAAAAATGGTAATGAGGTTGAAAAAATGGGATTATGTAAGGGTAGAAAAATTTATTTTTAGCCACTCTGAAGTCAGTACATGAAAGTTTGGACCCAAATAAATCCACATCTTTATTAGTTTGTGCCATGACTAGGTCCTGGGTGGGAAAACGGCCTCCGTTATCTTAAGAGTAGACGCCACGGGATGCGGAGCCGCTGCAATATACAGGTAGCATGAGTATAGGAAAATTTGATGGTCTACTATGTATGACAAGTCTTGTATGACAAGTCTTGTATGACATCAGGGGGTTGAGAGGAAAGCAGAAAGAGATGGACTCCCTGAAGGTCTGTATAGCAGCAGGCAGCTAGAACTTACTTGCAGGCAAATGAATAGATGTTCTAGTCCGTAGAGATAGTCTCTGAACCCTTTGGGGCAGGGTCTCTATGGATTTCATAACATTCCAGCAATATGACAGCTCCCATTCTTACTATCATATGTGTATCAATGTAGCGCATAGTTTTCATTTATGACATGAGAAAAGTGCCATGCATAGCACTGCACTATACCCAAAGCTCCTAACTTGGAAAAACCCCGGCAGGTAACGGGTCCATAGCAAAATACATGTAAAACAAGCTTAAAATCATTGCAAAACTACTGGGGAACTTCAGGTACATTAGAGTCCAGAAAGCCTTTGGAGTTTTGGTTAGAATATGGACAAAATATTGATATTAGCATTGATGTACGGTAAACACATTCCTGGATTCTTCTTTTCAGCTGCCATTGGCTGTGTATTCCGCAACTCTCAAACTGTCCTTAATCTATCACCAGCCAAACCCAATCATCTTGTCCATGTTTAGGTTTTATTATGACAAAGCAGATTTTCTGCTGACCATAATTTTGTGTAGAGCCTTGGATCCTTGAAAATCATAAGTGTCTGCCCACACTCCATATTAAGGCAAGGTCATAAGAAACCAATAGAACCGTCAGATTTTCGTCAAACCTCTTCTAACAGCCCACTTGAAACAGACTTGCTGCTGCTTTACCTTTAGTTCCCTTTAAGCTCATTCTCTGGGTTTCGCCTGCCAGTGAAAGGTCTATCTTTGATATGGTAATATTATTTTGAAGCATAATGATAACTATGCTTTATAATCACTCAAAATTCTACTTGTAACCGCAAACAGCAGTGCCAGAGTTTTCTGGAAGCAGCCGGTGCACTGAACTGCTGACTCCAAATCTAAAGCAGAAATGTTTGGTCTCTGTCCAGCATTAATTCATTACTTTAAGTCAGTTTTGGCGTTTTTTGCCGACCCAGACTTCGCTTGTTAACTCTGTAGGGTAGAGATTGCCGTGCAATATAAAGTGTATTTGTTCAAAAACGTGCAGTCGTTTGTGCAAATGTATTCATTCACTTTTGGCGTCACTCATAAATTCTGGCTGTTTGTGCAACAATGCTTCATTGGTTCATTGGAATGAGAATGTCCAGATTGCCAGAAGGCAAGTGATGTATCATAGGAATGGCCAGCGTTAGAGACGGCAATGCCTGGGGGCAATGTAAACGCTAGTGTACATTTGCAGCCCTCCGGCCTTCAGCTGTCATTGTATTTTGGCAAGTAAAAGAAATATTACTGATTAGTATGTAGTTTGAATTTACACAAAGAAAATATTTTTGGCCTCAAAGGCTAAGGGCCTGGGGTCTATCCCATCTGAGGCCTAAAAAAGGCCCTGACTGTTTGGGATAGCTTGCTAAGGCGAAATACTAGCACCTGGCATATTTGTCATATGACAGATGTCATAGGATCCATTATCTGGAAACCCGTTATCCAGAAAGTTTAGAATTCCAAGAACGGCCATCTCCAATTGACTCCATTTTTTTTCAAATAAACCAAATAAGGTATGAAGAGCCAAATTACAGAAGGATCCCTTATCCGAAAAAACCCAGGTCCTAGCAATCTGGATAACAGGTCCCATACCTTTACAAGGGGGTGCGGGATGGGAGGGCCACTGCTGGGCATGCTGTTAAAGGAGAAGGACAGGCTAAAATTAAGTAAACTTTTTCAGAAAGGTCTATATACACCAGTAAACCCTCAAGTAATGCTTATCTGTCAAAAGAAACACAGCATTTCTTTCCTTCTATTGTGTACACATGGACTTCTGTATCAGGCTTCCTGTTTTCAGCATAAACCTCCAGGGCTAAGGCTTGAGCATGCTCAGTTTGCTCCTCTCTTCCTCCCTTCTCCCCCTCCCCACTCCCCTCTCTGCTATAATCTGAGCCCAGAGCTATGAGCAGCAGGGAGAGACTCAGGCAGGAAGTGATGTCACCCTAAGCTTATATGGCAGCTGCTATCCTAAACAACCAGAGAGAGCGTCTACAGCTGTTTACTCAGGTATAGTAAAGCATTCTGCAGAATAAATATAGTGTTATCGCTTGCACTATTGTGACTAATCTATTGGCAAGGTAGCTTTAATTCTCCCTTAATATACTACAGAGGCATGAAGGGCCTCAGTTTCAACCCTTTTTGTGGTGGATTTACTTCTGCACTCACCCAGTGATGTAGAAGATTAAACTAATTCAATTTTACAATCCACATTTTAGAAGAAGGTTGAAAAAAAATTGTAATAAGTAATTATCTGAAAATAAGATTTCATAATGGTCCCCTTTAGTCCAAGCGCTTACATTGCACATTGTATTTGCCAGCAGAAAACCCTGACCACTCACAAATGAATTAATTAGTATAGATAACTACATTTGTGACCCAGACAACGTTTACTAAATTGTAATTGCAAAACCCACTGCCCTGGATTCCAGTCAGGGGACAATGACCTGAAATGTTGTGTCCTATCATTCCTCCATCAGTAAAGACTAGAATCCACCTACCCCCTCACCTGTCTCCAAAAAAACACACACACAAAATACATATAAATGTGCAGTCACTTCCGGATAGAAGCAGACTATTTTTCCCAATGCAACAACCTTATACATGTACCAATACACATAATGATATTTCGTCACATGACCTTATTTATATCATACTACAGTAAAGTATTCTTTTGGAATTTCCAGCAATCTAAGGTTAAGGACACACTGGCAATTCAGGGAGATTAGTCGCCCCGGCGACAAATCAGCTCTTCTTCAACGCGACAATCTCCCAGAACTGCCTTCCCCTACCTTCCCGCCGGCTATAATGAAAAATCAACAGCGGGATGGCACACGCGCCACTTCGTTTTCCGAAGTTGCCACACGGGGAAGTTTTTCGCCCCGAAGAAGAGGCGATTTGTCGCGACTAATCTCCCCGAATCTGCCCCGGTGTCCTTTCCCTAATGTGCCTTATCTGCCATTGTAACCTTGTAGCGCAGCCCCTTCCATTCACATTAACAATCTAATCAGTTTCTTTATTCTTCAATTTGCTTTCACTAGTACTTATACAAAGGTACTCGAGCTATAGCACAGGATCACAGCAGCAGTGATCATTGCAAGTGTGGGATCCGTTTTCCAAATTGCTTGGGGTTTTCTGGATAAGGAGGTAGAATCAAATTAATCGGATTGTTTTGCCATTGACATGAATTTATGTTCGCTTAGTTTCGTCACGTACAATTAAACCTGAAACAGTCAAAACTGAATTTGATTTGTTTCTGGAAATAGTTCCCAATAGGAAATGGTTTTCTGGATAATGGGTTTCACGCATTCTGTACCTTTCCCCTCCATATGATGTTTTGTTTAGAAGCAAATATCCTACTGGTATTGGAAATTTATATATAAAATTCTATATTTTAGCACAGTACCTAAAGGAATATGAAAACTATTTAGAAATTTGTGCCCTTTGACTGTCTTCAGAACCCCAAATTTCTAGGTCACAAAACAGAGTATCAGACAATGGGTTGCTCTATGTTTTCCCTATAGGGTAGCACATGATGCTCCTTACTGAGCAGGTTTAGCATTTTGAGCTGTTATATCTTTAAAAATTAGAGGAATTAAAAAAACAACAACAAAAAACAAAAACAAATAGCCGTAAGCCTATTGAAATAGTGTCTGTATCTATATAATTTAGTCTTGGGTAGGCAGACACTGGTGGTTTCTTGGCCAGACTTGGCCCAGTCAGCAGCCTATTTGCTTGTGGATGGTGCCAAAACAATGTCATACTCATTGTACCTCTGATTGGGAATTATTCAGATATCAATGCCAACATTTTCTCGGAGGTGCTGAGAACCATTCTAGCCTGTGGGGCTTATGAGCTGTTCTTTTATTTAATAATTCTATGAGTAGACTTTCTCTGGAATTCTCAACTTGGGTTAGGAAATAAACGAATAGAGGTTTTTGGGAATCAGCCTATTTGGGATTTCTTACATCTGAACTGGATCAAGTCAAAATGCAAAAGTTTTCTGTAATTAGGCGAATCTGCTCCTTTGCCTTTCTGTCCCTTCCCTGTATTCGCGTGAACATGTTTTCCTTCATCCCATATCTGCGCAGATATGGGATCTTTTATCCAGAATGCTCGGGACCTGGCATTTTACGGATCACAGATTTGGATCTTCATACCTTAAATCTACTAGAAAATCATGTAAACCTTAAATAAACCCAAATAGGCTGATGTTGCTTCCAATAAAGATGAATATACCTTAGTTGGGATCAAGTACAAGATACTCTTTTATTATTACAGAGAAAAGGGAAATTTGGATTATTTGGCTAAAAGGGAGTTTGTGGCATACAGTCTTTCCGTTATTCAGAGCTTTCTGGATAACTGGTTTCCGGTTAACATCCGATACCTGTTCCATGCTGTGTTCCATTCCCACTGAACTGTTCTCTCCATTTCCCCCTATCCCTTTGTTCTGTTTTCCCATTTTCTTCTCCTTTCCCCATGTGAAGTTTTCACCTTCATTCCATGTGCTATTCTCTTCCTCTCCTTCCCAGGGACCATGATGGACACCCCACTTTTGATTCTATCTCTGGGCCCCACACACGCTCCATCCTCATGATTCTGTCTCCTTTAACTAACACTAATCTTGCCCCTGATTTTGGCTACTCCCAAGTATGAGAATAACCGTAAATATACAGATTCCTGCTTAAAATAATCGATGCCAATACATCTTACTGTGCTTTTATTATAAAAGAATTCTAGATAACGAGAACTAGAGAGCGCATTGTCCCTTTAGTCACGGGGAAACCCAACTGGCACCCCTAGTGGTTTTAAGTATTCCGTTCTTGTTGCCCTTGTCTCCTCTGTGACATCTCTTATTTGCCATAGCAAGCACTGCGCATGGACGGTTCTGCTTTGTGCACATAATAAGCTGACATACCCCACACTGCCAGGCATGAACATAAGCTTCACTGAAGTGTTATTTTTTCCTTTGAAGGTTTCAGCACATTACAACATAATATATTTATTACTGGGTCCAGAGGACCCTGCAGGGCTTGCTGATTTGCTTTAAAATCAGCCAAGCAGTGTTTTCCCGTCCAGCCAATAACATACCTAGATTGCCTTAGCCAATTTCTTTATCTGTGTTTTAAAGTCAGAAAATCACAAGCTGAGATTGCTTAAAAACAGCCCATTATGCATTCATACATGCAGCATACGTCTTATACCAGGGCAGTGGGGCTGTCCGTTTCAGTCTGCCCATCACCTTTGTGCATTAAAGGAGAAGGAAAGCTATCAAGGCAGTTTATTACCAATAAATTAGCCACAATAGTGCAAGCTAGGAAGTTACATTTATTCTGTATAATGCTTTACCATACTGGAGTAAGCTGCTCTAGAAGCTCTCTCTGTTGTTTAGTATAGCAGCTGCCATGTTAGCTTGATGTGACATCACTTCCTGCGTCCTGAGTCCATCCCTGCTAACTCATAGCTCTGGGCTCATTACAGCAGGGAGGGAGCGGGAGAGGAGCAAACTGAGCATGCTCAAGCCCATGCCCTCGAGGTTTAAGCTGAAAACAGGAAGTCTGATACAGAAGTGTGTACACAATAGAAGGAAAGAAATGTGGTGTTTCTTTTGACAGAGGACTCAGAGCAGCATTACTTTGAGGGTTTACTGGTGTATTTATATAGAGCTGTCTGATAAAGCTTATTTGGTTTTAACCTTTCCTTCTCCTTTAACTGGACAAAGTACAGCCAATGAGGTCATAGTGTGCTTTTATTTAGTCATAGAAAAAAATTTTGTATGTAACTGTGATGGTTATTTTTTGGTAGTTTGCAAGCAATTCAGAAGATTGAGAATGTGTTTTATAAAAAGTTTATTGCATGGCATAACAATAATCATTACTTTCTGAAATTATTTTATACTTCTGAAACCCATTAACTGATTTTAGTAATAATTTTGAATATAATCCGATTCATATGCTCGAGTAAAACGGTACTTTATAGCCAGAAGATAGAGAGAATATGTGAATCCATTTAACAAGCAGACCCACGCCATGTTAAAATCCCTATAGGTGCCATTTACTCAAGTTAGGAAGTAGCCTGTGACGGCCATGTTGAGTTAAGTTACCGAGCAGTTCCATGACCATATAAAAACACGAGGCCGAAAGTTTTTATACAGGTCATCTCTGAGGTGACTTCTAATATCCTCCGATTTTGCAAGAGGGGTTTACTTTATTTAATGTAGTAACATAGTAAGTAAGGTTGAAAAAAGACACACGTCCATCAAGTTCAACCTTTTAGTTTTTTGTTTTTTTTAATCAGCCTAACTGCTAGATGATCCAGAGGAAGGCAAACCCCCCCCCCCCCCATCTGAAGCCTCTCCAATTTGCCTTAGAGGGGGAAAAAATTCCTTCCTGACTCCAAAATGACAATCAGACCAGTCCCTGTATCAACTTGTACTATGAGCTATCTCCCATCTAATGTATCAGCCTGTACCACTGATTCAGGGAGAGAATTCCACATCTTCACAGCTCTCACTGTAAAAAGAACACCTTCCGAATATTTATGCAGAACCTCTTTTCTTCTAATTGGAATGGGTGACCTCGTGTCAGCTGGAAAGACCTACTGGTAAATAAAGCATATTAGAGAGATTATTATACAATCCCCTTATATATTTATACATAGTTATCATATAACCCCTTAAGCGCCTCTTCTCCAGCGTGAACATCCCCAATTTGGCCAGTCTTTCCTCATAGCTAAGATTTTCAATACCTTTTACCAGCTTAGTTGCCCTTCTCTGTACCCTCTCTAATTCAATAATGTCTTGTTTGAGTGATGGAGACCAAAACTCTAGATGGGGGCCTTACAAGTTCCAGTGAGTCGTCTGACAGAAATGACATCACTAAGCTCCAATTATAATCGATGACATCACTAAGCGCCGTTTATAAGGATATCATTTACAGGATATTCCTGGCTGTTGTGTGTTATAAACATTTATAGCAGGTATGGTGATCCAATTTACAGAAAGATCTCCTCCCTGGAAAACCCCAGGTCCCAAATATTTATGTAGTAGAACCTATATTTGTTCGTACTACAGGATCCACAGGGTGCAACATCCCGCAAATGATTGCAATTCCTCTAGGTTCCACCTTGAAAGCAAAACGCTGGATTTTGAGAAGCTGTTTGTATCATTGTGCTCCAATTGTGCCAAGGAAAGAACAGCCTGTGTTTTTACTGTAAAAAGAAAATAATCCGTTCAGCTTTACTCTCTATGGGGACAAAGGTTTACATGCCCTTACACTCAGAGAAAGATTGGCAGCTAATTTCTTTACCTTTTTTTATTTTTTTGCAATCACTTTCTGCGCTGTAACATACTTTTAAGAGGAGGACTGCCCCAGGGATATTGCACAATAGATTTAAGTTTTGTTTGAAATAAAATATAACCTGATGGAGTATAAAAAAAGGAAAACTCAAACGCTTGGTACGTTTGGGACACATAATCGTTAAGTTTCAAAATATCCACTTTATATATATTTTTTCCCCACAATAAACTGTATAGTATTAGCATTTTTTTTTTCTTTACTGTTGAGACACAGTCTAAAAATTCTTTTCTTCGGCGCCCCACTGCCTTTGCCAGTATCGAGGGAATTAGTCACAGTTCATTTATCTCCAGTCCAAGGGGGAATTAATAAATGTCTATAAGATTCTGTTATGTTTTATAGAAGCAGCGAAAGCATTAGGTTTAGACAGAAGGAACTTTTCCTTCTATAACAGACCCATACGGTTTCTCTCGGACAGGTTATCCCTCGATATTAAATATTCATGTTACTTTTCAAACAGGTTTCTTTTTTTTTTCTGCCTGCTAAGCCCCGGTTGGTTAGTATAACTTTCAGCCCTAGTGAGAGGTGGTGGACTATAAAGCAATTTTATTTATTTATATGCTATTACTATATAAACCCAGTGCAAGTGTGGGTGTACGAATGCTTGGTTTTCCAAGAAGTGCAGCCTTTTAAAGAGTGCTGAGACCTATCCCGATGCTTGGTCCATGATTTACTTGTGTTGGAAACTATCAACACTCAATTCAATGACCTGTATATAAACTTCCGGCCTTTACATAGTCATACTGTATCTGCCTCATAGCCGGCGCCCTCTACTGGCAAGGCAGGTGAGCACAGAGATAGACTTTTTGCAAATGTCTCTCTCCACCTAGTCACTATTTATAGGCATTTAGATAAGCCCCATCATTCCCTATGAGACAATTTTGTACTTTCAACAATGCAGAAAATCAGGCCTTTCTATACTGCAGGAAAGCACTTGCATTTGTTTGTGCATAAACAGGTATCGGTGATTGATTTGAAGCTCTTTGGCATGTGCAGTTTTGGCCACTGCAGGGGAGTTTACACTGGTTAAAAAAGTTTAAAAAACTACTGTACCTGTTACTACTTTCCATTAAAAAAAATGATATATTGCAAAACACCAATGGGTATCTAGGGGCATGAAGACCACTGTGGTTCTCCCTAAGTCAAGGCACTATGGGTGCCCAGACTTCAACATTCTGCACAGTTCTCTATTTAAAGGACCAATAACATTAAAAGTCAAAGGGGTTTCTGCCCAGTAATAGCTGTTTTCTGGTCGCAAATAATGGTTACCTTAGCGACGACCCTAGACTTCCCGTAAGTACTCTCCCCCATGGTGTGTTTATTGTGAGTGGTGGATCACCTGGTACCTACGGCCTCGCAAGGTTGAGGTTCCAGGTCCTGCTGTGATAAAAAATGTGTTATAATGCATTGGATGGGGCCCACTCCTCCCACAAGGGACTCCTGGATTAACCTAGTTAACATGACAATACCCAAGGTCAAATTTACTTATGAAGCCAGAGGCAGCGCTACTAAATTCACCAAAAAATGGATTCCCTGGTGGGAGTCAGGGCCCGGAGCAGCCCCAAGGGTTACCGAGGACAAGGCATGATATACCATACATAAACTTATAATAATCAGCTACCGGAACTTGTCAAGTTATGACCCATGTTGCTACCAATGTGTGAACAAAGCCAGAGACAAATGTTAATAAAACAAGAACTGTTTATTACTTGTATTTGTTATATAAAAATAAAGAGAAAAAAAAAAGGGTTTATGTAATAAAAGGCACTAAGTTTGCCCAGGAGCAGTAACCCATAGCAACCAATCAGTAGGTAGAATTTAATGGTCACATGATTAAAAGCAAACATCTTATTGGTTGCGATGGGTTCTTTTTATGCTACTGTGTTTTATTTACATTTAGGGACCTATTTATTAAACCTCATATTTTATTTCTGGTCGAGTTTTTAAAGGAGGAAAACTCAAATTATTAGAAAAAAAACCTAGATTTATTGTACCCCAAAGCTGCTAAAAATCCAAAAATACTCCAGCTAAAATCTGTCAAGGTCATGTAGAAGTCAATGGCAGTTTTCACTTTTACAATTTGAAGATGTTGTAGATGTTGAAGATGTTGTGATCTGTGCTGGTTTTTGTATCATAATCTAAAAAAAGTTGGGGTTTTTGGGCGACAACTCGAAAAAATCGTACAATTCGGATGGCAAACATGAAAAATTTTTGCAATTCCAACTGTTTTTTCCTGCGCTGACTTTTGCAAAGAAAAAGAGAAAGATTGCCAGCGCACTGACTTTTTTGAGCTGATTTTTGATAATTGAGTTCAATTCATGGCTGAGAGTTAGGTCAACTTTGTTTTAAAGTTGAGATAAATTCAAGTTTAATGTGTGAAAGTGATTACCCACTGCCTACAAGTTAACTATATCTTGGCACCAAATACCCTGCTCTATATGAGAAATGTTTCCGCTCTGCAGTCCTTTAGAGAACCATGAATAGCATTTGACACCTGTTTATTTTCATATGTAAGAACTAAACCCATTGTATTCTACAGAGTGTATCTGTAATTTGCTGTGGAGCCTGTGTTTAACTTTAATGGCATATCTTAAGCTGGTCATACCCGCTACAATTACAGTCTTTCCTTTGACCATTAATCACAGAAAATATAGTTTATTCTACATTTAGGGGGTTATTTATCAATGAACTCATAACGCGAAAAACTTGAATCAGCGAGTTCGGGGTTAAGAACCCAAAAACTCGAATCGCTAAAACCCTTGAAAAAAACTCGACATGATGAAGGCTGTTAATATCTTCAAATAGTTTAAGGGACCTCTGCCGTTCACTTCTACATGACCATGACAGGTTTTAGATGGTGTTTTTTTTTGTGGATTAAATTTTTTTTTTGTGACAAAAAAAAAAAACCTAAAAAACTCGATTATCATGGAAAACACAACTAGAACCTTATTAAATAACCCCTTAGAGCTGCAGGTAGAAACAATAGAATTCTTCCTGTATCTCCTATATTCAGCATTAACTCTTTACAGATGTTTCTATCCTGCCCGATTAACGAAATGACCGATATCAAAGGCTTTTACCTCCTCTCCTGCCATACATGTACTGAATATTTTACTATAATACACAAAAGCCATGAATATCCTGTAAATTATATCCTTATAAACGGTGAGTTCTGATGTCATCAGTTATAAACGGTGAGTTCTGATGTCATTTCTGTCACATGACTCATTGAAATTTGTGTATTACAATAAATAAAGTACCCCCAATTGTAAAATATGAGGATATAAGAAGTTACCTCGGAGTTCCATGACCTGTATAAAAACACTCGGCCTTCGGCCTCGTGTTTTTATATGGCCATGAAACTCCTCGGTAACTTATAATATCCCTATATTTTACAGAAGGGGGTACTTTATTCACTATATAATATCGGTGCATGTATGGCCACCTTAATTCTGAGGCTTTTCATTTTGGAATTTCAAATGTTATCCGGTCACCCAGACCATAGCAGCTCATTATGGTTTCAGGACTGTAACGTGAACAGGTAACAACAGAATGAAAAATTAATTAATGAACAACGAACAACAAATAAAATCTAGCCTGAAACTGTTCAGACTTGCCCGGTGTTAGTAAATGAGCTCCTTTAAATGAAAGTATTTCAGCTACTTTATGAAATAAAGGGTTATATGTTAACGGAAACACACTGACACATTAGCTGATAGACGCGTTGTCCATCGGAAAGGCTCCGTTTTTAAACAAAGAGCCCATATACAATGTTCTGCCTGCCAGGGTTTCTCATTTGTAAAACTTTGAGTTAAGTTCGCTGAACTAGTTGCAGTGAATAATGACCTCGCCCACATGATTTCTAAAACCAAAGAGAGAAGATATAATGAATACAAATTGGAATGCGAATTCCCCCTTGTGCTTATTGCCAGCTTGTACACAGCACTAGAAAAATACAAGCGAGGGCCAGGATGGGTATGGAGTGTTGAAAAATATCCTATAAATAATCAGCCTAATCACTGAAAGTAGACTACATGGATTAATTTGGGTCCAACATTCGTCATAATTGAATCTCGCGGGGGGAAACGTGATGGATGGTTAACCTTTTCTCCTTTTTTAAGCTGATAGCATCATGCAAAAGGCCAAAACCACTGTAAAATTGAAGGAAGCAATACCATTAAGCTCCATGGCACCATAATGTGTTGTGTACATTCCCTTGGCTGCAAAGTTAATCAGTTGACTGGATTTAGTGTGCCTCGTTTCTTTTAATAGCTGTTGCTTTGCTGAACCATCTCTCCTCTCTTACCTGACTTTTTCCTCTCTCGCTCTCTCCTCTTCACTTTGCTTTAAAGTCCAAAGTCATTTAGTGCCGCATCTCTCCAAAGCCTGGATGGGAACAGTACCTGCCCAGCTTGATTCTAATGAGGATTATTGGACAGCAGCAGAACTCTTGCTGTTGTCGGAGACATTTGCTGTAATGTTTAACAGGAGCTTTGTCCTTGCTTCCTTTTTGTCTTAAAACAGTCACTTATGTGTTCACCATTTTCTGCAGGGCGTAGCACTCATTTGGGGCAATAAAAACGACGTGCTGCCGTAGGGCTGCCCAATGCACAGCTCTGCCGTCGCCTTTCAGCCCCTCCGGTGCTGAAAGAGTTGAGTAACAAATTGCTTAAGGAAAACATTGCTTTTCCAATCTATTTGCCAGATGAGTAAATCGTCTCTTATGTCACCAGGGAATGTAGGGAAAGTGCTGAATATATTATATGCATCTGTTGACAAATGCAGTCAAGTGAGCTGATTAATCTGAAGACTATTGATATTTTAAGGTGATTGCATCTAGTTTATTCTAAAATGTTTATGTTGGTTCCTGACTCTCTCCCCTTTGCTCTGTTTTTTTTTTCCCAGGGGACAATTAGTGTTGGAATTGATGCCACGGAGCTGTTTGATCGTTATGATGAAGATTTCGAAGACATTCCAGGAAGTGGCTTTCCCCAGATTGAAATTAACCGAATGCACATCTCTCAGTCTATTGAGGTAACGCTCGGCTAATGTCTTTCCATAAAAAAAAAGGAGAGAAAGAGGCTTTCTAAATTTGCAAGGCAAAGCAGCAACACGTAGCATTAAGTGATGCTCATATTATTTTATTCATTTAAACCTATTTCTCATCTTTATTTATAAAGGGATACAATTGCTCATCTAGAGGGAGATTGAGCAACATATTGAAATGTTATATAGTAGGGAAGTGTATCTGAGCATGGTAGGAAATTGCCTACGGAACCTGCATCTTTATTAATAAGGTATATTTAGAGGGTCACCAAAATCATACGTTTGCATAATAGCTGGCATCAAGTTCAATCTTTTGCCCAGTTAAAATCTGCATCTCTCACCGTAAAAACGTACAAATTGACTCATTTCCTTTTCTGCAGAATCTTTTCTCTCTTCCCAAAACACCACTATTGACTTTATTAAAGGAGAACTAAACCACGCCAATAACAAAAGCCCCAAACTCTCCAATTCCCCCCCCACTGCATAGTTCATTACCCCTGAAAGTGTCCCCCATACATTGCTCACATATTGGTGCAGAGTAAGTGCAGCGGAGCTCGTGGGCGCCATCTTCTTGATCTTCAGTCTTCTTTGGGTTCTCTTCCCTTCGGCAATTCACTGCACTTTTGGCGCATGCACAGTTGCTACGAACAATCTGTAAGGAGCGCAAACACGGCGCTCCTTACAGCACTTCTGGCGCATGCACAGTTGCTACGGCACTCCTTACAGATGTAGACCGAAGATCTGGCGCCTATGAGCTCTGTTGAACTTACTCTCCACCAATATGTGAGCAATGTATTTGTGACACTTTCAGGGGTAATGAACTCTGCGTGGGAGAAGTAGGGTGGGGGACTCTGTAGGGTAGAAGGTAGGGACTTTTCTTACTGGGGGATTTAGTTCTCCTTTAATAAGAACATTCCTAGTAAGAAACTTTCAGGCATATCAGCCTCAGGATATGGATTTGAAACTGTCCATATTTTAAAGGAGAAGTAAACCCTTGCTACTAAAATCCCCTACCCCCTAATCTACATAAACCCCTCCCTGCCCCCCCCCCCAGCCTAGGTGCTACCTTTGCTAAATGTCCCTAACTCTTTACTTACCCCTCGGTGCAGATTCAGGGCGTCGAAGTTCACGGCAGCCATCTTCTTTTTTTCGGTAATCTTTGGGAAGTGCTGTATTGGCGCATGCGTAGTTGGAGCAGTGAACAACTGCTCATGCGCTGAAAGTCACCGAAATTGCAGAAGCATCGGAAGAAGACCCAAAGATTACCGAAGCGGCTGAAGATGTAGACCGTGAATTCTGCTGGACAGAATCTGCAGTGAGGGGTAAGTAGTTAGGGCATTTAGCAAAGGTACCACGTAGGCTGGGCGGGAGCAGGGAGGGGGTCTATGTACGGTAGGGGGGTATAGATTTTAGTAGCAAGTGTTTGTTTCTCCTTTAAGCATCCAGATAAATGGTAGCTGCTGCCCAACTACATGGTATATGCTAGCCAAGCCATGTATAACTCAATGTCAAAATCTTCCGCCCAGTCCCAAATAGGGATATGGCCAGCAAGTGCGATGCCACCCTCAGATTTTTCCGTCTTAGGCCTGAGTCTTTGTGCCCTACTCACAAATCTGGGGCTGAATGGAAATCCTGCAGCGAAATAACTCAGGCTCAAACTGGATGTTATTTAATGTTGTTAATTTATCAGCCAATTCCAAATAGAACATATATTACAATAATATTAGTCTTTTAATACATAGAACCTAACCAGTCCTCTTTCATCTTCTGAACATGGGGCTTATCTGTTCAAGCCTTTGTTTATAATATGTGTGACCTGAAGGTTTCAGATGGCTCTTATATCAAGCTCGTGTTATTATAGGCTTCTTACAGAGCAATAAGTTCCAGTTGTGAGGAGATTGTTGTGTTACTGATGTGGCAAGTCAGAAGGTTGTATCTATGAAAGGAATGATATTTAGTATTCTTGTGGACCTTTCAATTCTCTTTCCAGGCCCCTCTGACTGCATCGGATACAGCAATTCTCTCAGGAAGCCTCTCCACACAGAATGGCAATGGTGGGGGATCAATAAACCTTGCTCTTAGACGAGTGACCTCAGCCAAAGGATGGGGAGAGGTGAGCTGTTTAAAAAAATAATAAAATTCTACTATATAGAGAGTGAGTGTTTTATTGTTATTATTTTTATCCTTTATTTATGCAGAGAACATTATGGAAATAAAATTAAGTAGCTTGGAAATGGTTGTTTATGCAGTTATAGCTGTCTGCATAACTAGAATGTATACGTTTTTATACATTACTGCTTATGTGTAAAGGGCAAAACTAATGAGATCTTCCTCTGTTAGTCACATATTATGCGGCATAAAAGCCTATTTGTGCGTAGCTCATGAAGAGTTATCATTTATTACAGTGGTCCCCAGGGCTACTAGTTAGTCTCTAGCAAATGTTAAAGGTGCCAAAGTTCCTTTTTGAGACTCCAAACCTGGAAAAGCAGACATACTAAAACGGCCCAAACAAAATTTTTATATGAACCTTATTTCAGTAAGTGTTTAAATGTGTATTATAGGGTGAACACAAAAGTAATTTCTGCTCCTGTAATTTAAGGGTTTGTTCACCTTTGAGGTCACTATTAGTATGATGAAGAGAGGGATATTCTGAGACTATTTGGTTTTCATTTTTTACTATTATTTTTACTATTAGCTTTTTATTCTGCAGCTCTCCAGTTTACCATTTTTAGCAACCATGCATTGATTTAATTAACGGACTGGAATATGGATAGAAGAGGGTCTGAATAGAAAGATGAGTTATAAAAAGTAGCAATAACAATGAATTTGTAGCCTTACAGAGCATTTGTTTTTAGATGGGGTCAGTGACCCCCATTTCAGAGCTGGAAAAGTGCAATTTAAAAAACTATAAAAAATAGATAATGAAGACCAAATAAAAAGTTGCTTAGCATTGGTCACTCTATAACATACTAAAAGTTAACTTAAAGGTGAGCCACCCCTTTAATAAAAGTATAAATATCATCAGGAAAAAGTAGGAGTGAATTGAGGTGAAGCCTTTGTTACGAAAACAGCATTGCATGTGGTATGTGTTGCAGCACCCGTTTTCTGTTTAAAAATTGTTCTTCCAGCGTGACATGTTCTCACCATCTTGTTTTTTGTTTGTATTTTTCAAACATTTCGTCATATTCGTTCTAAATATGGACCTTGATGTCTGCAAAGGAGTGCGCTCTTTCCTTTAGGTGTAGATAAACTTCTAAGTCAATTCAGTTTAGTCTCCCCAATATACATATCTGAGTTTTGTGGGGTTTTTTCATTACACCAGGCACCATATACCACATTGCTTTGCTTGTGCTTTAGGTGTTGGGTCTTTTGACTTCAGCCATTTTTGGACCTCGGTGAACTATTATTTCTTTTAGACGTGGTATATCAGGATGTAGGAAAACCTTCTGAGACCATAAATAAGCATTTAATTAAAATCCAACACTATTCGTTTTAAAATGCCATGTGAAAAAGTATTGGGTGTTGTTTCCAGTCCCCCATATCCCCTGTAGAAGTGAATAAACTAGACACTTGTTTTATACAATGTTTGTAAAAGGCCATTGTCCTCCATGAACATAAAATACTTGTCCTTGTAGGATGAAAATTAAACATGATCCTAGTAGAAAGGAATGGCCTCGCTTGCAGAGAGAATACTTTACATAGCAGAAAGACATAATATTCCTAGTAGGAGCGTTACTGGTAGGAAATAATGTTTTGTTAAAGATAACATTACCCTTACATCTTTACAAAATTATTTTCCTAGTACAGGGATGGGATCTGTTACCCAGAATCCAGAAAGCATCGAATTACAGAAAGGTTTTCTCTATTTTATCCAAATTAATTCAAATTATTCAACTTTTCTCTTTAATAAAAAATCAGTACCTTGCACTTGATCCAAACTAAGATATATTTAATCCTACTTGGAAAACCAGCCTGTTTTCTAGTAGACTTAAGGAATGAAGATCCAAATTACAGAAACAATCATTATCCGGAACACCCCACGTCCTGAGCATTCTGGATAACAGGTCCCATACCTGTACTCAACTGCAAATTGTTTCTCCTGAAGGGTGATGGTTGATGTCTAGCCCTTTAACTAGCCCTATCTGTTTTTTTTATGGTGGAATTCCCATACACCGTTAAGATGAGAACGCTGCCATTAGACAAGATGCCACTGATTATCATGCGGCTTTTACTGTAACTGACAAGAGAATAGAGAAGTGTTGAAATTGACCTGTTAAATGTTCGTCTGTCCACCCCATTGCCACGCACTTTAACAGGACTTCCGAAATGTCTTTTTACTCATACAGCAGGAGTTCAGAAATGCAGACACTGTTTATTGCAGGTTAACTGCCTTGCTACCCTAGTGTGCCGGCTTTTGCAGAAAACAGTGTAATCTTATTCTGGCCTCTGTCTATAGACACCACACTTGTCTTGTGGCTTGCCATTTAAAAGTCTATTTCCTTCTTTATCTTTAATGTAGCAGGTATAAAATGTGGTTTAGTGAGAGTGCATTTGAAGCAAATTGTGCAGACTGGCTGTAGCCAAAGGGGATTGAGTATAAAGAACTCTGTAACATAATAATGCTTTTTCCCGATGGAAATAGCTCCCACTTAGGATTTTACAACTCCACAGAAAGAAGCAGGAGTTTTGCCTCTTCATTTAAGTCTTCTCCAACTTTGTGCGTAACTTGTAATGAGTATATAAACGCTGCAACTTTAACAAGTGTTCGGTACTGCTGAGACCGAACAATGTCAGATTAACATTGAAAAGCAGCTTCTGAAAGTCACCCAGACTGGTAAATGAGACAGTGAAAGCATTCTCCAACTTCAAAGGCTGTTCTGAAGCAGAACTGCTGACATGGTTTAACATGAGACTCTAGAGAACAGTCCCCAGCCACCTGTGAGACCTGAAAACACTGGAGTGTAACAAAATGGAAATGCAAGGCAAAAAAAAAAAAAAACCAAAAAAAAAAAAAGCAGCAATTCATCCAAAGACCCTTAATTAGATTCAGAGAGGAGAGTCAGTTATCAGACAGCCGGGTCTGCTCCGGAGAGGCCTCTCCTCTTTTATGCTGGCTTCCTGAGCTTGAAGAAAGAGACTGTGCTGCCAACTAGAGAAATGAGATTAAATCAGAATCACCACCAGTTATAATTTAAGGGCTGAATGGGGCAGTGGCCCAGGGCCAAAACATCTTCAGTCGGAATAAAAGAATCCGGCAAGTGACTGATTACATTAACCACAACTATGATCTACAGAGGCTTTAGGGTCAGTGGCTCTTCAGAAGGTTGGCCGTCCTGTAACCTGTGGCCCACTTGAAGTTTTTTTTTCTTCCCAGATTTAATTATAGTCTCTGAAAATTACCATAAAACAGCCTTCCACATCGAACTTGATTATTGCAATTTTGTCCTGCTATGATATTTGTATTTATCCTCGCTTGTCATTAAAAACAGCTTACGTAACAAACCTGTAGCCAAACGTTCCGCTATCGGTGCATAAAGCATTTGTAATGTATTCCAGATAATCACCCTAATTGGTTTTAGCGTCAAATAAGTCAATTCAGTTCCAAAAAGATAATCATGTCTTTTATTTTTTTTTGAATGGCACAGATGCATTCCCGGTTTACACTCTAAAATTAAAGCACTTTGGCACGCAAAGACTTAGTTACTTAAAAGGAATTTGCTTCTCTATGGAAGTGCTCCGTTTAGCCAAAAACAACTATATGTGAACTTTGTCTCTGTTTTATTTTTTTTTTCCTCTTCTTTCGTAAGCAAATGAAAGGCAGAAGAGACCCGAGAGACTGAAGGAACACTAGTGAGTTCCAGTCTATGACTTCTGAATCTAACTTTAATTCCTTCCCTAGGAGGCATGCAGACAGCCATCTTACTCTCACTAACTTATTTATGTTCAGGGAGACAGTTGAGGCAAATACCAAAAGTCAGTCAGGATACAGATGTAAAATCTAACCAGTCTTGAGGCCAGTGAAATCTGAAGATCACAAACTTCATGTTTTTCTCTGCAGTTTACACTATCATGGAGATAATACAGACAAAATGAAACAAAATGATTGCAAATTTTTCTTTTAATCCAGTCTGTGGCCATGAAATAAAATATTCTCATATTCATTCATTTGCTTTTTCAGCAAACACAATCACAACATATATCCCACTTCCAATTTTGATTTCAGGATATATTAATTTGGCAGGGAAAGAAAGTATGGGTAGGAAAGTATTAAGAGCAATCAAAAGAAGTTCTTCTTCCCAATAAAATAGCGTTGATCATATTCATGAACTCATGAACAGAAACAAAAAAAGACAGTTATCATCATAGTTATTCAAATTATTAAGGGTTTTGTGAAAATCACAATTTGGTTGAATCGTGGGACTCATTTATCAACACTGGGCAAATTTGCCCATGGGCAGTTACCTATAGCAACCAATCAGTGATTAGCTTTTTGAAGCCTGCTGCAAGTAGAAAAATAAATGCAACAATTTGATTGGTTGCCATGGGTTACTGCCCATGGGTAAATTTGCCCAGTGTTGATAAATGAGCCCCAGTATCAACAGTTCATCCCTCTGAGAAATATACTAGTAAGGAACTTTTTGCATATGGGGAAATTTGGGGAGTTTTGGCGCCCTCTTCATTTCCAGCGTTGTGGGTGGACAGAAAAACAGAAATGGTAATTGCCTGAACTGGTGCACAACCGGTCTACTCAAGAATTATGCCAATATCAATTGGAAGTATAGCAGCTGGCATTTCCAAGCAATAATCTTCTGATCCGTATGTGCACCAATACAGTCCAGGTGATTAACATTCAAATCAGAGAAGGGAAAATTCACAGTTTTTGGGTTTTTTTTGCTACTGACCTGCCTTGTTGGTCATCTCCCCTTTTGCCATGTCACCTTAGTACCTCTTAATATCCTTTTGAATAACAGTTGGGGGACATCATCATAGACAAAGTTGTAGGCTTTGCATGGTGGATTGCAGGCATTAAAATCTATCATAGTAATGTTAATAAGCAGTATATACTCCCACAATACCTCATTGGGTATATTGATCCCTTATAATAGGCCTGATTATATACAATGTGGTGATAGTTCAAGATATGCACAATGGAAGAATGTCTTGTCCACTGGTAGTACATGAAGAACCAGAACAAAAGAATAGTCATACTTTTCTTTGTTTGGGTTTTCTACTTAATGATGACATCAGTGGGGTCACTGCTTTCTATGCTTAGGCACCATCATTTCAATCCTGGAAAGCAAGGAACCTAATTATCTAAAGGTCCTGTAAAAAGTAGGGTCATTTTAAAATATATTTGCAGCGATAAATCTCAGTTTGCAATCCCAAATACCACACTATAGAGAAACAATCACTGTTTTGCTCATTGTTGGAGAGGATAGAAGACTACTATCACTTCCTTTAGTTCAGTAGATTAGTACTGTTAGCTGTTAGTAACTACTTGTAACTGCTAAGTGCCCTTGGTCCTATACATAGTATCTCCTTTCTACAGATGCAAAACCCTATGGGTTACTGATCAGCATTTGATTCAAATTGAGGAAGAGTACCCCTATATATTCCATCCTTCAGTTGAACTGTGATGCACAAGAATCATGATACTAACCAGAAAATGCATGGAACAATGGGCTAAAATAATTCTACTTACTGTGCCATGGTTGTTTTGTGTCTAGACAAATAGTAAAATTACGGTTGTCTTCGAACTTTCATACAATTATATCTGTACTTGCAATAACAATAGTACAAATATTCCAGATAATAATGCCCAAACCATAAATCCAACTTCTGTCTTTGCATACACGTCCTCTCCATTGGCCAAAATGTATCGTTCTTCATTTTAATAGTTCATCTTTTTATATACCAAACTATCAGTCTTACTACTGTTATCTGCCATACAACAATATCTTGGCATGTATTGGCAGCTTAACAAGAAAGCTTAATCAGTATTAATGTAATGAGAATAAACGGGCAGGAAGCACTTATATTTCACCTTTAATTTTGCTTTGTTCATATTGATCTCTATTTTAAATACCAAGTGCATATGATTATTATTCATTTGAGCCTAATTTCTTTGCAGTTAGAGTTTGGAGCTGGTGACCTTCAAGGACCTTTGTTTGGTCTTAAGATCTTCCGTAATCTTACACCTAAATGGTAAGTAATAAAAAAAAAAAATTGTCTCTGTTTTCACAGTAAAGCAAAACCCGACTGACAACAGCTATAAAGTGCATTGTCTGCCCTTGGAAATATCGCAGATCGGTCTGAGGGTGCTAACTAATAGGGGTATGGCAGCGATAATGTGCGATTAACTCTATTGCTTTCTCTGTATATCATTCACAATAAAACAACCATGTGCTTAAAAATCCCCTGAATAAATAGGGCCGTGTATAAATAACTGCAGTGTTGAAAATATCTACCTCTATCTTATAGGAGAACTAAAGCTTAGCTTACGAAGTAGGCTAGAAATGTACATTATGTTTTGAGCTTCTGTACCAGCCGAAGTCAACCTCAGCCCTTTAGCAGTAAAGATCTGTGGCTCCAAAGATGCCCCAGTAGCTCCCCATCTTCTTTTCTGCTGATTAACTGCACATGCTCTGTGCTGCTGTCACTTACTGAGCTTAGGGACCGACGCACAATATACAGTACACATAGAAATGTCACAATATAAGGCTGATTAATACAGATAATTACTACATGGCAGCACAGAAACCAGTGCAACTAGCATCAGAATTTAATAATCAGCCTTGTAGCATCAGCTTATATTACAGGTCAACCTCATTTTCTGCTTGATAATTTGCGATGACCCCTAAGCTTATCTTCTCAACAGCTGCTCGGAGCCTACTGAGCATGTGAGTGTCGCAGACACTTTCCAAGGTGGTGATCCTCTGTGACAAGTTTGAATTGATGTGCGGGTTTTACCCGACCCGCACATCACTATCCTGGATCATTGCTGCTATTGAGAATCTGAAACTTTAGGCTGGTGCATTAAGTTTAGTATAAAAAATATGCGATTTTTAGCCATATTAATTTTTAGGGTTTAGTTCTCCTTTAAATGGAGTGTTTAGCAGGCATTCATGCAGTATGGCCTGTGTTTTAGTTTACCGTGAATGTCTTTGGAGGCAGAAGAAGAACTGGAATTGGGAAGTGAAATGGAGTCCAGTGATTTCACCAGAAAACAGGGAACACGAGTGGAACATTCGTTTATGAATGCATCAAATCCATGAGCAATTTTGAGCAATAAAGAGAAGGATGAAGGGGATTATTTGTCTTTTTGTGACAAAACTGCATGGTAAAGTGTCAAGCATCTGGCCCTGCCTTATAACTGGGATTACAACTACATGAGATTTATGATAATGAAAAACTTAGAGGAGTTAACATGTATTATTACATTTGCTCCTCCGACAAACGTTGTTTGAAGTAGGGATGCACCAAATCCACTATTTTGGATTCGGGTGAACCCCCGAATCCTTCGCAAAAGATTTGCCCGAATACCGAACCGAATATGCAATTTAGTGGTGGGAAGGGAAAAACATTTTTTACTTCCTTGTTTTGTAACAAAAAGTCAAGCAAATTCCCTCGCTGTCCCTAATTTGTATATGCAAATTCGGATTCGGTTCAGCCGGGCAGAAGGATTCAGCCGAATCCTGCTGAAAAAGGCAGTATTCTGAATCCTGGATTTGGTACATCCCTAGTTTGAAGGTGCCTTGTAAGCAGCTAAGAAAGGTCTCATGCATAAAAAAATGTATTTGAGAATCTAGTCTGACAACAATAAAGAAACACAGGCATGTACCCCTAAAGTAAGTCACTGTGTGCAGAGAACATTCCCCCCACCCTAAAAAATAATTCCAAATTCTTTTCTATCATGTTAATGGAACAAAATAAACTTTACTTACACTATATTTATTATTTAAATTTTGTTTCCTTCAGTCTTGGAATTACACAATCACAGCAAGCAGGCAGCAGCCATTTTGTGGACACTGTTATTAAGACAAATTGTGTATCACCCCAAAATCTTGTGTAAGCACCAGAATGGGGGACCTAATGCCCAGGCACAATGCCCTACATAATTATTGAACCTGAGGAGGGAAGGGGCAATGTGAGAAGTGCAGTGTAGAAAGTGCTGAATGGAAGGTGAAAGTAATTTACTGCCCCACCTCTATGCCTCAGGCACATAATATTTGATTGACAGCTCAGATATTTAAACACCAGGTATGAAAAAAAAAATAATTTGTGTTCCATGTTTAATTTGCAAAGGACTTTCATTATGCAGCTTTTTATGTGTAGGCGACAGGTCCACTTTAATATTTACATGTTTTTCTAGTAGACTTAAGGTATGAAGATCCAAATTACAGAAAGATCCATTATCTGGAAAACTCCAGGTCCCGAGCATTCTGGATAACAGTTCCCATAAACTGTATTTGTATTTAGATAAGTATAAGTGGGAGTTAAGGTAATAGTTTAGACTTAGATAAGCTAGCAAATTCTATAAATGTAAAAACAAGTAGAAACGGGATATTTAAATCCTTCTATGGTGTAAAACGATTGGTCAGCATTGCAAGTCCTTTAAAAAAAAGGCAGCTGCATGGTGGTTGTGCATAGAGAATGTCATCTCTCTGGCCAATGAAAGCACATGACTCCGACTGTAGCACATTATGCTACTTAAACAGTACATGGAACAATAATCTGCTTTTTCCATTCACCGGGTCCCTTTAAAATTGTAACGCCACACTGAGATTTAATGTGCTATATCTCCGCAGCTCAGAAGATTTCCTTTGTCAGCTGTGTTAAACTGCAGCTTTAAAACCTATAATTAGGGTCATTTTTGGAGGAAAGTAAGGTCACCCATTCGCAGTTTAAATGAGTTGCACTAGATTAATTTTTAGGGTAGTTTGAGATAGCAAGAGGTAATTTATTTCTCATCCAAAAAGGGTATGACCCTCATAAAGAGTGTCAATGTTAAACTTAGTTATTTAGGTCCCTGTTTGTTTAACATCAGCATTATACGAGTTTGTGTGTATTTTCCTGTGCAACTAGTTTATGTAGGACAACCGCGGGAATAATCCAAACTCGATTTGAATTCGAAATTCAAGATTTATCAAACCTTGACCCTGGGAACTATTCAAATTCGACTATTCACCACCTAAAATCTGCCGAGTTAATGTATAAGTCAATGGAAGAGGTTTAGTGACCCATTTGAAGATGTTAATAGCCTTCCTGATATTCGAGTTTTTAGATTCGGGTTTTTGAGTCGTTAATATTTGTTCGAGTTTTAGACATTCGCATTTTTTCTTAAATTCGAATTTCTAGTATATATTCCTTATAAACAAATGCTTTAAATGGCTGTGCAGTCATGTATTATAAAATCCTCATGCCTATAAGGATAAAGGGCCTCCTTAAATAAAATGCTAGTCATATTACGGCGGCCATTGACTTTGCGGTGGTTGGTTTTGCTACCTGGGTAGTTTGTGGCATCCTGGAAAAAAATGTGGGTACAAGGGGGTTCATATTGGTTCCACATATCTCACATAAAAAAATTGCGTGTTGGCAGGCAGTGAAAAAGAAATTATGCCAGTATGAGTTTCAGTCCAAGGGCAAAACACAATATAACTAGAGTTTAGTTCTATAGCTATTCCTGAATGACTATCCTTGGCATGTGACTATACAGTTGCACTACACTTCTAATAGAGTGGCTCTGTTAAACGCTGGTTTGGCACAGGATACACAAAGACTAGTTACAGCACCACCGTTTCACACCGCAACATAATGTGTTGGTGAGGCAGTTCTTCTGGAGTCTCTCTCTTGTCGGAATTTTAATGCCGTAGCATTTCAGAGAAGGAGCAATTATTAGAATGATAGAAAACGGTTATTATTTTGGCCCATAAAAAGTTATTTGCTAGTATCCTTTATTGCTCGATTATTAAATGAGCATTATATTATTTCTTTGGGGAAATTGCAAATAATAAAATTCCTAGGAAATAAAGTAAATTAGAGAATCATTACTATTTACGGCACTGAGCATGATGTGTAATTTAACAACTATTGGTTTTATTTCTCGATACTTCTGGAACTGGGAGGCTCTTAGGATCCCAGACCCTGACTACCTTCATTCACTTAATTGTTACTGTCGTCTCATTAAGATTGTCCTGGACAATTATTTGTTTTCTTTAGCAAAAATCCCCTGTAGATTAATGTTATTAAGGAAATAGAGCTTGACAGAGCCATACTTTTCTCCTCCTCTTCATGTGACACACAGGCTTATTTTGAGACAGTGGCCAAATTTTCCCCTGGACAAAACCCAACCAATCAAATCTGGGATTTCACTGCTCGACTTGCAGCTGGCTGAAAAAAGCCAATCATTGATTGGTTGCGGTGTTTTACTGCCCATGTCCAAATTTGCCCATGGGCAGTCCCATTGAGTACACAGTGAGTATCACTGTTTGAATACTTGGGATTAAGTTTGCCCCCTTTCCTCCCAACTAACTCGGGGTGGGGAGGCGGGACTGTGACATAGCGGGAGGTGGAACCATGATATAGAGGGAAGTGGGGCTGTGATGTAATGGGGCGGGACGTGATGGAGCGGGTTGTGTTACATTGGGGGTTATGATATGGCAATTGGTGTCAATCTCCGGGAATCCTGCCCGGTTTTCCTAATTTGGAAAACTGAGGAGGCAGTTTTGACCCGGACCGCCCTTCAAAAACCAGGCTTTCTGGGTCAAAACGAGACAAGTGGCATCCCTACAGTGGATTAATTCCAACCAGGCCCCTATCTGCGTGCAGTATGTGTTCCATTGGTGTGTGGGTTTTTATGCTCTTTTGCCTCCAGTTACAAACTGTTCTTATAAAATTGCCTCTGTGCCGTCATAGGGAAACAAGACTGTAAGTTCCATTGGGGAAGGAACTAACATGACATGATTAAGCATGCTCTGCAAAATGCTGTCTAACAAGCTATATAAATAAAATATAATTATTAATACTGTATCTTTTCTCTTTGAACCAGCATCGATCTACTGAAGATAAATGCGCCGTTAAGATGATTCACTTTGGACTTTTACATTAAGTCTTTCTTCCCCACTCATCCCTGTCTTCTGCTTCTTTGCAGTTTTTTCACTACAAACTGCGTTTTGCAGTTTTCCTCTCGTGGGATCCGGCCAGGCCTCACAACCATGGTAGCTCGCAATCTAGACAAGAACACTATGGGTTACATCCAGTGGCGATGGGGGATCCAGTCAGCCATGAACACCAGTATTGTCCGAGACACGAAGAACAGCCACTTCTCCATGGCGTTACAGGTAAGTTCTTTGTGGTCATATTTGTTGTTTTGGGGGGAACAATAATAATTAGCAAAGTCTTTTGCCTGTCTTTATATAGCTGAGATAATGGTCTTGCAGGGAAGTGTAGTCTTTCTTGTAAAGATTCACCGATATGTTTTATAATAACACTACAACCAATAAGATGTTTGCCTTTAAACAGGTGACCAGAGAATGTTACCTGCAGGTTGGTTTGCTATAAGTAACTGCACCTGGCAAACTTAGGGAGTTTCTTATCAAAATCCGATTTTTTTTTTTAAGTAAAAAAAGTCCAAACAAACTATTTGATCTTATTTATCATTGAAAAAACGTAATAAAGTCAGTTCGGAAAAAAACCCCGAACTGTTTGTGTTTTTGCAGAGTAAAAATATGAATTTTCAGGGGGGTTTTTGCCATAAAACACTCAAATTTTTCATGAAATCACTCAAAACCCCCGAATTTTTAGATTTTTGCCCAAAACTAAGCGCAGATCATGATATCAAAATTCTAAATGAGACCTTTGACATTGACTTCTACAGGACCCAAACAGCTTGGAGATGGAATATTTTCGAACTTCTAACAGCCTCGGGGTATAGTAAATCACGAAAAAATCGGGTTTTTATAGTAAAAAAAAAAACTCGAATTTTTCAAGTTTTTGTCATTCGGACTTAATTAATAAATAACCCCCTTAATATCTTTTTATTACATAGTCCCGTGTGTTTACAGGCTTTATGAGGATATGGGCTGTATACACCTGTATTCGACATGTGCCCAATCAATAGAGTTTGCATTGAAATTAAATTAAATGTTGCTTATTGTTTTCATTTCAAAATTAAATTGCACTAAACTTTGTAGAACGGTTAAATTGAAAACACTTTCACCTTACTCTTGGCCAAGCCTAACCTGGTAAAGATCCAGAATGCTCGGGACCTTTGGTTTTCCAGATGATGGATCTTTCTGTAACGTAGACTAGAATTTCATTTAAACATTAAATTAAACCAATGGGCTGGTTTTACTTCCAATAAGTATTCATTATACGTATGTTAGTTGGGATCAAGTACAAGGTACTGTTTTAGTAATACAGAGAAAAAAATTGGGATTATTTGGATAAAACAAAGTCAATGGGAGACGGCCATTCCATAATTCAGGGATTTCTGGATAACGCATCCCATTCCTGCATCATTGGGGCAAAATGGCACGACTTGCAACTGGTGGATAGATTGATGAGTTTTAATATATTCTTTAATATTTAAATAACACAGAGTAAAAGACTAAATCAACCTCCCTAAACACTGTTTATCTAAATATTTAAACTGTTCTGTCATAGTGACTGGTTTTATATGTTTTGTAAGCATTTTAGGATATAAATGTTAACCCTAACAAAGGCACTAATGTTTCCATACTGCACATACAGGCTTTTTTTTTTATTTTTTACCAATGGCCCAACAGGCACTTATAAAAAGAACAAAGCCAAAGAATTGTATCTCAGCTTTTTGCTTTCCTTGTGCTCATGTCCAGAAATCCTCCAATTCTATGTCATTGCAATCCTCCTGGGAAGCCAGCTGTATCTGTCATTAAGCCGCTCGCTTTGTGTGCACAGATTATGGGCCCAAATGACGTCTGTTGTTACTCAGGGACGGTTTATACATAAAATGTGTCTCCCAACCGGTGCAGTATCTAGGATAACAGGTGGGGAAACCTACATGTTCGCTGGGAAAACGCACTGGAGGTTTTATTCCATCCTGAATTTTGTCTTTGAAAGCTGGTTCCACTCCACTTAAGATGAATTTGAAAGACTGGGTATAATTAAAACCCAAATCACTATAACCGTTATATGAATGTTTTATGCAGTTCAATTATACTCTTTAATAAATGTGCATTTTATTATTCCTTTTTGGGCTATTTTGGCTGATGCATAGCTTTGCATTACCATAAATATGAAAGTGCGCCACATTAAAAATACTAATGTAAAACAATTCTAGTACGCTGCCTTGGAAACTTTCTGTGTGCGTAGTTTTACTGCTAAATAGAGTTTCCCATTTTATGGATGGGAAAAAAAAAAAGCCATTTGACAGCTAAGCACCAATAAGGGAGTGCTGGCCGTAAAATACAGTATACTGCACCTCAGTTAAGGGGCTTGGGAGGAGCGGGGCCTCACCTGATGAACCTAGAAGTGGGGGTATAAACTTATAAGTATGATAAAGTAGTTGTGTGTTTGACATACAAATTATTGACACCTCTAAAGTACCAGCCTAATGTAGATTTCGCCCATCCTCATACATGAGATGCCGTGGAGGTGGTCTTAAAGGAGAAGGAAAGCTGCCGATGCAGTTCATTGCCAATACATCAGCCAAATAGTCAAGCTAGAACACTATATTTATTCTGCAGAATGCTTTACCATACCTGAGTAAACAGCTCTAGAAGTCTCTCAGTTTGTTGAGGATAGCAGCTGCCATATTAGCTTGGTGTGACATCGCTTCCTGCCACAGTCTCTCCCTGCTCACTCATAGCTCTGGGCTCAGATTACAGCAGTGATGGGAGGAGGGAGGGGTAGAGGAGCAAACTGAGCATGCTCAAGCCCTAGCCCTGGAGGTTTATGCTGAAAACAGGAAGTCTGATACAGAAGTCCATGTAGGAGGAAAGAAATGCTGTGTTTCTTTTGACAGAGCGTTACTTTGAGAGTTTACTAGTGTATTTATATAGACCTTTCTGCTAAAGCTTACTTAATTTTAGCCGTTCCTTCTCCTTTTAGGAGCACTAAGCATAAGAAAATAAACTGGGGAAATATTGACACATTATAGCACTAGCTGTTATAGCAATAGACTGAAGGACCCCCTATTATGGGCTGGATTTGTCCACTGTACTCCCAACCCTATGTTGACAGTCAAGTTCTATCATCATTCTCTATCATTTCTCCCTGCACAGTACCCACAGCCAGACATCTGGGAGAGATGTACCGCCCTAATATCCCTAGGCATTCTGCCGGCTATGATTGTATTGAGAATTAAAAAAGAAAAAACAAACCCTCTTGTTTCAAAGTGAAATTGTCCCTTTAAAATGAAAAATCTTCTGGATGATAAAAACGCAACGGAAAGTGGCTCTTATTCCCCCGCAATATGTAAACAGATTCTTAAGCAGTACCTTCCCTTGCATCTGACTTAAGTGATATTTAATCTCCTTCACAGCTGGCTTACCCATACACTTACAATTTCAATTAAAAAAGAAATGTAGGGGCATTAATGCCATGAGAGCATTGTAGCCCATTTACCATTTAGTGGTTAAAAAAAATATCTGTTACAGAAAGAAAAGTCTGAAGGTTAGAGAACTGCATCGAGTCCCAGTCGTGTACTTTTAAAACATTTTTCTTTATTGTATGGTTTACATTTGCCTTTTTTCTTTTGACTGATTTCAGCTTGGAATTCCCCATTCCTTCATGATGGTTAGTTACCAGCACAAATTTCAGGATGAAGAACAAACGCGACTAAAAGGATCAATAAAGTAAGTACTGGGGCTTATTTTGCTATTGACATCTATACTTAGCAGGTTTCCTGTTCACATACAGCTGTAATTGGGTGCAGCCCAGCAATGAATGACTACCTTATTCTAAACACCAGATCTGCACACCCATACTTGGTGCACGTAGGTGGGTGATGATAAGAGGGGTGGATCACTTTCATAATAAAATTTGTATTTCGCTTTCTCTCAAATAAATAAGCATTTCATCATATACATGCATTATCAAATATGAATGGTTAAAGGACTAGTAACATCGAATTTTTTTTATATAAAAATTCGTTAGTAAACAGCAAAAAAAAAAAAAAACACAGAGACAAACTGAAATCGCTAAATCTTTATTAAGAAATAACTCCGCTTGCGTTCCTCTTCAGAAATGGCGACCCATTGCACGGCGCTCGATTTCTCCTCCCTGCCTTCCTTATAGGAGATAGCCAGGGAGGAGAAATCGAGCGCCGCACAATGGATCCTTTTCTGAAGCGGAGCGCAAGCAGAGTTTCAGTAAGTTATTTCTTAATAAAGATTTAGCGATTTCAAAGTTTCATTTGTCTTTGTGTTTTGTTTTTTCCGTTGTATACCAACGAAAAATTTGATGTTACTGGTCCTTTAAGGAGATATCCTCTCGCAAATATCCAGTGCAGTGTAATAAATTCAAAGATTTTTTTTCGATGCAGGGGATCGCCAACACCACCTCAGTCCTCCTAAGCGTGACTATTGTTTATATAAATGAGCTGCTGTGCAGCAATGGGGGCAGCCATTCAAAGGAGAAAAGGCTCAGGTTACACAACAGATAACAGATAAGCTCTGTAGAACATAATGGTGTTATCTGTTATCCATTATTTATCCTGTGTCATATGGTCTTTTTGCAATTTCTACCATTGCTACACAGCAGCTTGTTTATATGAACTATATTAGTGTTTCTGAAGCAAACACATCAGTTTTATCAGTGCAGGGCAACAGTACATTTTATTTTCATTACTTTAAAGGCCTTGCAGCCATATACTACCCAGCACAACAAAGCCATTCCAACCCCTACGAGTTTATTTAGTGCAAAATTGTATCATATAGAGGCACTTCTCTCCCATATTGTGTCCCTGCTTGAAATGAGCACATTGTGGGGGTACATTTTTCACTTTATAAAGTCAACATTGGGAGGGTGCCAATCCCCCATTGAATACTGAGCACCAGGCAGAAATGACAAGGAATGGCCAGTGCTGGTGAGTATTTGCAGTATATATACTAACCAGGGCAATTAGCAACCTGCACCTGAAATTGTTGTAGCTTTGTTAGCTCTTATGCACGTAGCAAAGGGGATATATAAATATGTAATTGTGCCTCAGTCCTTGCTATGAAGCTGTGTGCAGCTCTCTGTAGAGCCTTGTAAGTAGAGGCTGCTGGCAGCTGAAGTTCGGCAATAGCTTGAAAGGCGCAGGTTGGAACAGTGTTGTTGTAAAAGTAAAAACCCCACTGACCATGCTAGAATAAGAGTTAGGAGTTCAGTGAGAAGTTTAGTATATTGACACTAACAATAAGATATGGCGGTATTGCAATGCAATTAGAGATAGCCTGGTGGTGTTCTTCAGCCGCTGTTGTCATTATTTTACTTTGCAATGGCTGATTCATCCGATGTTTTGTCTCAGCAATGTCAGTGGGGCGGAAAGCAAAGAGCCAGAGACTAACTCGAGGGATTATTATTGATCCTATGAAGTTCTTAAAGGATCGTAAGGAATGGCCACATCTAAGCATATAAACGATCCCCAAAAGGCAAGCGCGTTTAATTGATGAAGCCCCGCAGACCTTCTGAATCTTCTCTGTAATTCCGAGACATCTCTATTAGTGACGCTCCCTCTGTTCCTCAAGAGATCGTTTCACTTTGTCACGGCGAACAAAATGTTCAGTGACTGATAGTCTTCTTAAATTATGGCTTGACTGTCCTCTTTCTTGACTTGCTTTACTTTGTAGGGCCGGATTTTTTGGTACGGTGGTGGAGTACGGAGCCGAGAGAAAGATTTCCAGGCACAGCGTGCTGGGAGCAACTGTCAGTGTCGGCGTACCCCAAGGAGTATCTTTAAAAATAAAGTAAGCAACCGCGCAGCAGCTATCTTTTTATTTAGTTATTATTAACCAATTACATTGCAACTCTTTGGGATAACAACCTTTCCCTTTACATTTCTTTTTTAATTTAGCTATCCCATTAACTTTGCAAAACAATAGGTCCCAAGTGGTGCTTTTAAAATAAATCTATATGCATATTCTCCAATCTCCCAGTATTATCAGATTCCATGATCCAGTGCCATTATCTGTCAGGCTAGGCAGTTCTATATCATTTTCATACGGGTGCTCGTCTATTTTTTAGTTTTAAAGTGACACAGACTTTACCATACTGCACACACAGTTTTATCCCCCATACAAACACAAAAAAGGGACTTAATGAAAATTATCAAAGCCAGAACTGAGCCATAGACACATGCCAAGGTTCATAGGGTCTTCTCACATTGGAATTCTCTGGGGAGTTAGTTATCATTGGGCTGGTGTACCTGTGAACTCATATACAGTCCAGGGAGCTAAGTATAGAACATACTTGTTTTCTAAGGGTTTGAGCCTGGTAATTTTTACAGTTAAAGGAGAAGGAAAGCTACCAAAGCAGTTTATTGCAAACACTATATTTATTCTGCAGAATGCTTTACCATCCCTGAGTAAACAGCTCTAGGAGCTCTCTCTGTTTGTTATGGATAGCAGCTGCCATATTAGCTTGCTGTGACATCACTGCCTGCCTGAATCTCTCCCTGCTCACTCATAGCTCAGCTTACAGCAGGGAGGGGAGGAGGTGGGAGAGAGGAGCAAACTGAGCATGCTCAAGCCTAAGCCCTGGAGGTTTAAGTTAAAAACAGGAGGTCTGATACAGAAGCCCATGTGTACATAATAGAAGGAAAGAAATGATGTGTTTGTTTTGACAGAGGACTCTATACCCCTCTTTTGAGGGTTTACTGGTGTATTTATATAGACATTTCTGATAAAGTTTACTTCATTTTAACCTTTCCTTCTCCTTTAATCAATGGAAAGTGTCACATTTGTTTGTGATAAATAGACCACTGTGGGCCGGCCAGGGCTCACAAACTACTACTACTTGGCATTAATTATTGCTCTGTAAAAATTTTTAAAGAACGTAAATATTAGGGGTATTTTACTGAACCCAGGCCACAAGAGCACACACTTTGTGCTCATCTAGGAAACACTTGCTCCCTGGATTTCACTTGTACAACTGTACACTTTTTCAGACTCTGGACAAACTTTTAGATCTCTCTCCTCTCCAACTCTGCATGGTTTCATACCCTGCTATTTTCCAGCTGTGCACAATTTAATACCCCAGATGTATTGTTTGCCTTGGCAGCAGCACTCCCCGTTATGTTTGTCACTATTGTCTATGGAGAGTGGCTTGGCAGAGACAAGCAATGTGTGGACAGATTTAATTGCAAATATGCCAATAACAAATGCTTCTTTCCCACAAACATCAGAAGCAGCAGGAGGCAAGTGTATAAACTTGGTATAATTCAATAAATTCCACCATCCTTCTGTTTTGTAACTGCATAAAGAAGAACATATACATAAAATGACGGATTCTTCTCAAGTGTCGTTTATAATTAAAAGAGGGTAATGTTTTTATTTAATACTGTGAGCACGATGATCAGGTTTGTGCTATGAGCACAACACTTTACCTTGTGCAGATGGAATAAGTCAATAGTAGATTTTGGAGCAGTTTTACATGTGACCATTAGAGGGCAACAGAGAAGCCGTCTTGAGAAGAAGCCTACAAGAATTTATAAGCCTGAAATGCTACGAAACTCTGCATAATTCCTTGATATATTTGTTTGCGTGGTCGTTTCCAAAAAAATAGCCAAGACTCCGAGCAGGTTGTAATTCTGCTAAATGCTAAGATGATATAGTTAGAGAGGATTCATAAGTGCTCATGTACCAGCATGGCTGAATTATTGAGGAGCCTTTTCATCGCGGCAGTGAATTGTCGTTGCATTAGTAAGCAGCTTGTCGCAGGCCTCTCTCCGTACAACACTGGCATTCAGTGGGCTTGCACCAACTCGCTGATCTGCAAATATTAAAAGCCTCGAGATAAAAGGCCGGCTGATTTCTGCACATTTGGGATTCTGCGTTCATTGAAAAGTATAAATAACAGGTTCTTTCTTCCCTTGGAGCCCGAGGACTGTTTGTATTAATCTATTCCTGTTCCCTTTTTTTTTCTTCCAGGTTAAATAGAGCCAGTCAGACATATTTCTTTCCTATCCACCTGACAGATCAGCTTCTGCCAAGCGCTGTATTTTATGCCACTGTGGGCCCTCTCGTTATCTACGTGGCCATGCATAGGCTTATCATCAAACCCTACCTCAGGGCTCAGAAAGAGAAGTGAGTATACGAGAACAAACTTGAAATAACTCAGCCACATGCTGCTTCTGTAGATGCATGGAAATAGACAGGTTTCATTATTAACCTTTTTTTTATATTGTATTTTCCACTTTAATCCCTGAAGATGAAAAAATGTCTGTAACAATTATTGAGTCATCACTGCATGTCAGTAGATTAACCTGTAGTGATCCTGTTAAACCCAGCTCACCTTTGAGTTAACTTTTAGTATGATGTAGAGAGGGATATTCTGAGACAATTTGCAATTGGCTTTCATTTTTTATTATTTGTGGTTTTCGCAGGATTTAGATTTTTATTCAACAGCTCTCCAAATTGCTTATCAAGCAATTTGGTTGCTAGGATCCAAATGAACCTACCAACCATGCCCTGATTTGAACAAGATACCAGAATATAAATGGGAGAGGACCAGAATAAAAGGATGAGTAATTAAAAGTAGCAAAAACCGTACATTTGTAGCTTTACAGAGCATTTGTTTTTAGATGGGGTCAGTGACCCTCATTTGAAAGCTGGAAAGCCTTAGAAGAAAAAAGGGAAATATTTAAAAAACTAGTAATAAATTAAATAAATAACTGATTGGAGAAACGGTGTAGCACATTAACTTGATAAGGATAAAACCCTATTAGGGGACCTTTTTAATTATTGTTAATAATGGTTGGATTGGTTTCGATAATTTTTTCGATTCATCTAGTTGGATGAACTGTTCTTAATCCACTGCACTTTAAAATCTGATACATATATTAAGTGAATGGCCACTGTTGGTTCCTATTGGGTTGCTGTATATAATTAAGTTGGGTGTTGATGAAGGTATTAGTCTAATTTCCTGGCTGTTTGAGTTTAACTGATTAAGCGGGGTACTTTCTCTTTGAATTTTATTAATTGTACTGTACTGAACAAGGTCAGACCTCTGCTTTAATCTTAAGGATAAAACTACTAATAATTACCAAGGGTATCCTGGGTGCGGTTTTTTAAATACATGGGTTAGCGGATAAAAGATCCCATAGCTGTACTGTAAACCGCTTTAATTTTTTGGTGTTACTGTTCCTTTTAGGTGACCATACATGTACAGCTTTGGTTGGGCAATTTTAACTTTAAGGTGGCCGTATAAAGTGGGTCAATAAAAGTGGCATACAGAGTGCGTCAGAATATTAATGTGTATGGGCATAACAGACTGATGTCTGGCTGGGGATTGGCTGGATATCAGACAGGTTGAATTAGGACCACATCAGCCTGTTTAAGTGGCCCTCTTACAACGGATCTGCATATACCACTACATTGGGCAAATTGTTGTTAAAGTTTGATCGACCTCCTGTGGCCTCCATGTGGTTGGCTAAATCCATCACCAGACTCTCTTGACTGTCTTGACAAAGTTGGCTGTCCCTTTAAACTACCTATGAGAGTTGTGTGCAGCACTTCAAGCTGGTGCCCACGCCTTGTACAAAACTTGAGATGTTCAGGAGACATTTCTCGACTATAATCCTCCATGCCTTGACGATGTCTAATCCTTTTTGACCTTTATATTGTTTTTAAATCCGTGAGCATCGATTCCGTTTTCATCATGTTCGTGCATGCATTCAGAATGTCAGGGCAAACCTTAAAATGTTACGCCTGTTCAGTCCAAGCAGGAGGGAATAATTACACGTCTCTTTTCAAGTTACAATTTGCTGTTGAAATTTACAATGTGCGTCATTTGCATTTACCAGAGAGCTGGAGAAGCACAGAGAAAACTCCGCAACAGATGTGCTCCAGAAGAAGCAAGAGGCAGAGGCTGCAGTAAGTAACATGTATTGGTTATATACCCCAGCTGTCTCCTTACAATCTGGCTACTGTAATCAAACGTAATGCTTTATTGTGGTAGTCAGACTCTGTGGGCTTTAATTTTGATACAAATCGATTTGTGAAACAGGTATATACAGGGATGTGATCCCTTATCCAGAAACCCATTATAGACTCCATTATAATTATATCATTATTATTTATAATTATTATTTAAAGGGATACTGTCATCGGAAAACATGTTTTTTTCAAAACACATCAGTTAATAGTGCTGCTCCAGCAGAATTCTGCACTGAAATCCATTTCTCAAAAGAGCAAACAGGTTTTTTTATATTCGATTTTGAAATCTGACATGGGGCTAGACATTTTGTCAATTTCCCAGATGCCCCTGGTCATGTGACTTGTGCCTGCACTTTAGGAGAGAAATGCTTTCTGGCAGGCTGCTGTTTTTCCTTCTCAATGTAACTGAATGTGTCTCAGTGGGACATGGGTTTTTACTATTGAGTGTTGTTCTTAGATCTACCAGGCAGCTGTTATCTTGTGTTAGGGAGCTGCTATCTGGTTACCTTCCCATTGTTCTTTTGTTTGGCTGCTGGGGGGAAAAGGGAGGGGGGTGATATCACTCCAACTTGCAGTACAGCAGTAAAGAGTGATTGAAGTTTATCAGAGCACAATTCACTTGACTTGGGGCAGCTGGGAAATTGACAAAATGTCTAGCCCCATATCAGATTTCAAAATAGAATATAAAAAAATCTGTTTGCTCTTTTGAGAAATGGATTTCCATGCAGAATTCTGCTGGAGCAGCACTATTAACTGATTCATTTTGAAAAAAATGTATTTTCCCATGACAGTATCCCTTTAATTAAACCTTGTATTTGATCCAAACGAAGACATAATTAATCCTTGTTGGAAGCAAAGACAGCCTATTGGGTTTATTTAATGTTTACATGATTTTCTAGTAGACTTAAGGTACGAAGATTCAAATTACGGAAAGATCTGCTATCCGGAAAAACCTCAGGTCCAGAGCATTCTGGATAAAAGGTCCCATACCTACCTAAAATGTGTGTGTGTATATTATTTAGCTGCCACAGCATTACTGAAGTTTTGGAGATAGGCTACAACGTGTGACTTAGTTGTTTATAGATGTTTATAGATTGAGAAGATATCATCATCGTCATCTGCCAAATCCGGACTGAGTTTTTAAATAGACCCTGGAATTTCAGGTACACGGGCACAAACAGCCGCCCACAGGCCCAGTAAACAGTGACCATCTATGGCATCTTACAGCAGCCTCTCTTAAAGGAGAAGGAAAGGCTAAAATTAAGTAAGCTTTAGCAGAAAGGTCTATATAAATGCACTGGTAAACCCTCAAAGTAGTGCTGCTCCGAGTCCTCTGTCAAAAGAAACACACCATTTCTTTCCTTCTATTGTGTACACATGGGCTTCTGTATCAGACTTCCTGTTTTCAACTTAAACCTCCAGGGCTTGGGCTTGAGCATGCTCAGTTTGCTCCTACCACCGTCTCCCCCTCCCTTTCCCCCCCCCCCTGCTGTAATCTGAGACCAGAATCCTTCTGGCCGGTCAAACCGAATCTGAATCCTAATTTGCATATGCAAATTAGGGGCGGGAGGGAAATTGCGTGACTTTTTGTCACAAAACAAGGAAGTAAAAGATGTTTTCCCCTTCCCACCCCTAATTTAAATGTGCAGATTCTGTTCGATATTCGCCTGAATCTTTCGTGAAGGATTCGGGGGTTCGGCCGATTCCAAAATAGTGGATTTGGTGCATCCCTAGTGTTTATGCATCTTTTTTTACATAATCCAAACTGAACAAGTTTATGTCAAAAAGTGGGTGTTTTTCCCGTATAAAGGGTGTTAATTTTAGTACACTGGTTTCCCCACTGGAGGTGCAGACTGATGGAGTCCTCACTGTGGTTGGGGGAAACACTACTATTTGAGACAGAAAATACTCCTAGTGAGTGACATGCCACTCGCAGGTCCCATGGGGGGAAACAATTTTGCTACAGTAAATGCCCTTTAAATTGACGGATTTGGATGTCTTCAGCTGATGAGCAGACGTTTTTATTGGTTGAGTATGAAATATTCTCTTTTTGTGCTAAGTTAAAATGCTTTAAATATTCCAGTCATATTCCATGTTTCCAGATCCCTGTCATTTACATGAATCAAGTTCCAGTGCAGAAACCACATGACTGATTAAAACTGTGTTTCTCGTAGGTGCGGCTGATGCAAGAATCTGTGAGACGGATCATCGAAGCTGAAGAGGCAAAAATGGGTAATCTCAACATTTTGTTTCCCTTTATTTGTTTTTGTCAGGTTTCATTTTAATGCAGATGCCCCAAACTAGAGATGGCCGGACACGGAGAAATAGTCAGCCATTTGGTAGCTAATTGTCAAACTATAGCTCATTGTCAATTTGGAAATTAGAATACCATGAATACCATCCCAATCAATGTGTCTAGAAATCCAAATGTAGTATCTCAGCAAGCCTTGTGGGATCTGAACTACATGCTACAATTGCTCATATTTATATTCTTTGGGGTTTTTTCCAGTATATTTCAAATATGAATTAATTAAAGTGATTAGGGATGCACCGAATCCAGGATTTGGTTTGGGATTCAGCCAGGATTAGGCCTTTTTCAGCAGGATTCGGAATCGGCCGAATTCTTCTGCACAGCCGAATCCAAATCCTGATTTGCATATGCAAATTAGGGGCGGGGAGGGAAAACGTGTGACTTTTTGTCACAAAACAAGGGTAAAAAATGTTTTCCCCTTCCCACCCCTAATTTGCATATGCAAATTTGGGTTCGGCATTCGGACTAATCTTTTGCAAATGATTCGGGGGTTCGGCCGAATCCAAAATATCTATAAAAAAAAGTCACAATTTTCTTAACAAAATATTCTTCACTTGACACACTAATGGGCAGAGAGAGAGAGAGATTACTGTATGTGGGTTGTACCATGTTTATACGTTTGTGGTTTAAGAAGTTGGCCTTTCTTTCTGCTATATCTCTTGTTTGGCAACTTTGGCTGCTTTAGTATAATGCTTGGGACTTGGGGTTTTCTGGATAACAGATCTTTACGTAATTTGGATCATACAGTAAGTCTTATAGAAAATCATGTAAACATGATTTTTAAAAATGTGGATTATTTGACTAAAATGGAATCTATGGGAGAGGGCCTTTTCCGTAATTTGGAGCTTTCTGTATAACGGATCCCATACCTGTACAGTGTGGCTCTGAACAAGAGAAAGACAGCTCTTTATTCTGCAGGCCTGATCATACTCAATGCCTGGTATGGCAAATTTGTGACGGACAACAGCAAAAGGAACGAAAAGGTGAAAGTGATCGATGTGACTGTGCCACTGCAGTGTTTAGTAAAAGACTCCAAACTGATCCTGACGGAGGCTTCCAAAGTAAGTTGTGGGCATTGGTGCTGTTTTTTTTAAAGCTGAATTTACCCTTTTTGAATCCTGAAAAATAAAGGGGTGGTTTACATTTAGATTAACTTTTAGTATGGTGTATGGTGTACAGTGAAATGAGTGAGTTTGGTTTTTGTTATTTGTGGTTTTTGAGTTTTTAGCTTTTTATTCAGCAGCTCTCCAGTTTGCAATTTCAGCCATCTGGTTGGTAGGATTTAAAAACTCCTAGCAACCAGGTATTGATTTAAATAAGAGACTGGAATATGAAAAGGAGAGGCCTGAATAGAAAGAAGAGTAATAAAAAGTAGCAATAACAATAAATGTGTAGCCTTACAGGGCATTTGTTGTTTAAATGGGGTCAGTGACCCCCATTTAAAAGCTGGAGAGAGTCAGAAGAATGCAACCCATTCAAAAACTATAAAAAACATAAATAATGAAGACCAATAGAAAACTTGATTAGAACTGGCCATTCTATAACATACTAAAAGTTTACTTGAAGGTGAACCACCCCTTTTAATAAAGCTCTTCATACAAAATGTGTAGTTTCATGGGAACCAGTGCCACTATATTAAAGGTAAAGTTCATTTTTAAGTAACTTTGCAATTACTTTATTTCTTCTTTACAGCTTTCAAATGGGGTCACTGACTCCAGCAGTTACTTTTATTCCTTATCTTTCCATTCAGTCCCTATCCAATTCATATTCTAGTGTCTCATTCAAACCACTGTCTGGTTGCTAAGAGCCCAGCAACCAGATAGCTGCTGAAATTCCAAACTGCACAAAAAAGCCAAATAACTGCAATTGGTTTTCATATTTGATGGTTTTTCAAAATGTCTCAGAATATCTTTGTCTATATCATACTACAAGTTCATTTAAAGCAGCGCCGGGCCAAGTCGTCCAGTCACCCTAGGCAACCCGGCCGACTACGTCGCCCCCCCCCCCAGCCGAGATCACGCAAGAGCGTATGCGAGAAAGAGCACAAGCACCGAGGACACAGTGCACATGCGCAAAAGAGCGCAAGCGCCAAGGATGTGCCAGTGCACATGAACGGAAGAGCGCACACTCTGCCACAGCTTTTAGACTCCAGTCCGAACTAGGTGAAGGCATTAGAAGCCCTAGGCACATGCCTCTTCTGCCTACCTCTAGTTCCGGCCCTGATTTCAAGGCAAGCAACCTGGAATCTACAGTAGCATCATCACAATCCATTAGACACAGAAAGTATATGTAACATTATAGAGTTGGAATTGCATTGAAATCTCCCCGTGACTCTTTACATTTGCATGTGGCTCACAGGTAAAGAAGGTTGGGGACAGTCAGTAAAGATTGCAAGAATGAGTGCCAAATTGCCTTTAACAGAGCTCTATTTAATTTTGTTGAAGACTCTTGATTGTAAGCTCTAATGAGCAAGGCCTTTTGTTCTAAAAGACTTTGTGACCCATCTGTGTAAGCTTTGGTTTCCTAAAGAGGTGGGCATCCACCTGGCGCTGTCCAGCAGTTTTGTGTCTGCATCTTCTAGCATCCCCACAACAGCCTGTATCTGCATCGTCTAGCATCCCCACTGTATCTATATCTTCTAGCATCCCCACTGGATCTGCATCTTCTAGCATCCCCACTGTATCTATATCTTCTAGCATCCCCACTGTATCTATATCTTCTAGCATCCCCACTGGATCTGCATCGTCTAGCATCCCCACAACAGTCTGTACCAACAGTGGGTAAGACTGGAAACAGAGCAGGAAATCTGGATAATACAAATTATACATTTGCCACTTTGATGTGCTTTACTTTTCCCCTGCTATTCGTTTGGAATGGATTGTTATAATTGTTTGTTTTGTCTCTCTCAGTCTGGGCTGCCTGGTTTTTATGACCCTTGTGTTGGTGAAGACAAAAGCCTCAAGATCCTGTACCAGTTCAGAGGAGTCATGCACCAAGTCATGTCCGGGGATAATGAGCCACTTAGGATACCAAAACAATGTAAGTGATCCTTTATCTGCCAGACAGCCGCCGACTCAAGCAGAGTTTCATGCAGGAATTATCGCTTTCATATTCCATTCTCTTCAAAGATGTCTGGTGCACAGTGTAGGGGTTCGGCAACCTCAAATCCAATGTATCGAAATAATCCAAAGGCACACAGAACTGCTGCAAGCAAGGAACACCTTGTACGTTTAATGTGGAAGTGCAAGCCTGCTTGACAAAGAGGCACCCCCCCCAAAAAAAAACATTGCATTTCTGCATTTAACATGTAAGTGTTCGTTTCTTGCAGCAGTTCTGTGTGCCTTTGGATTCTTTCTATACATTTGCTCTCTGCCCATCTTGCTCATCTCTGAGATGTTCCAGAGGAAAAGTAGATTTATAGATTAGACTAAGAAGTGTTTCATTAAAGGAAGCTGAACATTTTTAAGATAAAGTAAAACTGAGTACTTGGCAGTTTTCACACCATTAACACAGTATAATGATTTTAAAACTGCAGTGCTCCGTGCTGTTCTTTTTGGCCAGCCATCAGAAAATTCAGTTACCGACCAGGGCATCTCCTGATGCTTTTCTGCTCAATGAGTTGACAATGAGCTCAGTAGTTTTAAGGGCACCTATTACATACTCCCTGTCCCCAGAGGTGCAGGCAAACAGAACCCACACTCTGAATGGGGGAAACAATAGTATTTTTTGATTCAAAGCTCTCGGTACAGCCCATGGCCTCCCACAGCAGGATCTCCCTCCTGGTCTGGGAGTCAGAGCACTTGATCGGGTGCTTTTCTTTAAAAAATAATATTGTTTCCCCCAACTGGGGTGATTATACCATTGGTGAAGAATAGATGATTTTCTGATAACCGGACAGACAGAAGAGCAGTGGGTGCTACTGTTTCAGATTCATTATATTATTAGCAGTGTAAAAACTGCTTACATTTTGAAAACTAGATATATAAATAATAACGTAGATTGGACCGAGCAATTTATTTTGGGTTGTTTAGGTCCACTGTAAACAAGAAGTGACCTTTTCTTGTCTGTTCTAACTGCTAAGCACTTCTGTAAGGACAAGCAAATGGCAAAGGGAATGTCGACCCCAAACATCAATGTTTTGCCTAATACAAGAATAAGCAACCCTGTCTTTGCTGGGGGACTAAGACTTTTCAAAAATTGTTTAAAAGTAACAACCATGGTTTAAGCAAATGCTGCTTTCAATAGCAACTGTTTTTGCAAATACTTTAAAAGCACTGATAATGTTTAATAAATGTATATCGGTATGTTGCTTAGAATTATGTTTTCTTTTATTAGGTCGATTTTTATTTTGGGGTTGACTTGTCCTTGTGCGTATGTAGTAATACCATGCAAGTAAGCAGGCCCGAATGCAGGATAATTCTTCCTCCGCACTGAAATGAATATTCTCTGCCTTTCTGAAGGCCAATTAATCAATAATGTATTGTCCTAATATATATCTGAAGACAAGTACATTGTTTTTCAAGCACATGATGCATCTGTTGTCCTTCAGAATGTGCAATATTCCATTCAGTCCATGTTCTCTTGTTTCTCTGCCTTGTCTGCTGGCTGCAAGAAACGCTCTGGGATTTCCATTGTGCAGCGCATATCTGAGCGATGGAAACCTCTCATCCGTGAAAGCGGAACAGACCATGCTAATCCCATATCATCACTGCAACCTGGATTCTCTGTTTAGTTATCTGTCTCCCCTGCCGCTTTATTCTGCAGCTTCTCATCTTTCTTTTCCTTCCATCCCTTAGCTCACAAGATCGAAACAGACGGCTAGCTCCGCTGCTCGAGGGAAAGAAGGAACTACATGGGGCTGGAACGGACCCGGCCTCTGAAAAACATTTACTGGGATCCTTGAAAAACAAAAACTATAAAAGTCAAGATGTTCTGGTCAGGCAGGAAATAGGAGCGATGTCTTGGTATGGACCTACTATAATATAAAACAATGTGTTTTCTGGGTATAATGTGGCAATATTTCATTGGTGATATATGGAGGAACTAGTTAAGGAAAGCTGCTGGGTACTACTGACCTACTGTACCAGTGCAATTGGTTCCTGATGTTCGGATTAAATTGTATAAGTCATGAGAGCAGAGGAACTGGCCCTAATAACTGACAAATGAGCCAGCACTTCTAATCAGTCCAGTCAGACCAAGCGATAAGGTGACACTCAGGATTCCCAGGCTCTGCTGCTTGTTTCCTTTTTTTTCTTTGATAGACAAAGTCCTCCAGCTTTTGTGAATGAACGGTTCCAGCATCCACAGCCTGCCGAGGATGCTGGGAGTTAGAGTTCACAGGACCTGGAAGACCGAGACATCTGCAAGTTAAATCTTTCCCATCACCCAGGAGGCCATATAAAGTAAAGGGATATCCTGGCATGCTAAGAGCTCTCTATATATTTCTGCTGTATCATGGGAAGCGGTATGCAGGGAACATATTTATTGAAAGAAAATGCTGGTTTTATTTTTTGTTTTTTTAATTATTATATATATATATATATATATATATATATATATATATATATATATATATATATATATATATATATATCTACGCAGCTGTCTGCATGTCCCTCTTGCCAAACTATATAGCAATCTTTTTATATCTGCCTTGTAGTAGCAGGTGCCCACCACACTGGGGCGCCCGAAGCACATCATTTTACAACAGCAAATTTGATTTGCTATTCTCCTTTCTTATATTTTTAGTCTTTTGTCTGTAGAAGTCGTCGTTGCATTTTGTTTGAACCAAGTGAAATAAGAACTCAGGGCATGTACGTGTGCAGCTATGACCTTCTGAGCCCACAGAGTATTTGTCGGTTCTTTATAAATAGATATAATGAGAAGTGAAAGTATCACGGTGGGCCGTCAGTCATTATCCATTATAAAGAGATATATCACCGTCAGTCTCTACTCGATATTACACCCTGTATTTCTGCTATCATCATATTTTCTGCAGGGAAATACTTGTCTGTCTCACTGAAGAGCCTAAACCATTCAAACCCAGGACAGGTTTCTTTTGTACGACCAATGCCAGAGTGAAATAAATCAAATGTCAATAAAACAGGATATTTTCAAGTGATGTTTTTAAATAGACTTGATCTGTTTTCCAAAAATGATGGGGTACAACTGGAACAGAGACTTATCAAGCGAACCACGGGGGGATCATTTAATTATTTGTCTTCTCCAGGGCACCCATTTTATTTTCTAGCATGGATCGTTTTGTTGCATGCTAAAACCTGTTGGGAAGTGGGTGCTGGTCGATAATATAATAGTAGGTGTCATCTCACTGGAATCAACCCCAGTCTTGTGTCTGAAATGTAAAGTACACAGGCAGGGGGAACCCATTTTGTTCCTCCTAAATAAATGAGACCAGGCCCGGACTGGCAATCTGTGAAAAAAAAAATGGCTAGTTTTATACTATATTTAACATTTATATTTGTTTTTAATTTTAGCATCTAAAAATACCATAAATGCGTTTTAGTATCAGTTTTCATTTTGTTATGGAGAATTGTTTTCTGATGGCTGAAAAAAATTAAAGAAAATGACCCCAGAGGGGCTGCTATAAGGTCCCATAGAAAGTCAGTATTTAGTGGGCTGGTGGGGGCTTTTTGGGCCTCTGCGTGGGCTGATTGGGCCTCTGTGTACCTGAAATGCTAGGGCCTTTTTTAATTCTCAGTCCGGACCTGAATGAGCCCCCCCCCAAGCCAGCTATGATCAGTACAGCTGCACCATGCAGAACTGCTCTTGGACTCCTCTGATATATTAGAATGGCACTACTACTGAAATACATAGTGGGGCTCAGTTTTGGACTGGGACTTGCCCACCCAAAAACCTTAGGCCCACTCTCAGTGCTATTATTCTTCCTCTCCTCACTCAGCCTCTATTCTCCTAGTCTCTTTTCTTTACATACTATAATCTATTATTCCATCTATTTAGCCTTTTTGTTCTCATAGAAATAGGGAATGGCCATGAAATAGGCCAAATGTTTAGCAGCATGAGGTCCCACTGACACCTGGGCCCATCGGGACTTTTTCCTGATTAGCCGGGCCCCCCATCTTTCTGAGAGCTGCTGACTTCGGGAAGGTATGGACGTCTAAGGGGCCCTGGCCACCAATTTTCTTATAATGCGGGGGGGGGGCCTGGCCACCAATTTTTTTTTCTCATGTGGGGTCCTAGCCACCAATATTTTTTAATGGGAGGGCCCTGGCCACAAATGTTTTTTTATGGGGGGCCCTGACCACCAATATCTATTTATTTTTTATTAACATGTGGGAACCCTAGCCACCAATATTTTTTTTGTTTTTTTTACTGTGTGGTGGGGAGGGCAGACCTGTAGGTGGGGCTTGCGGTGGGCGCAGCCCAGGGTGCCCAGGAAATTTTGTTGTACGGGGCCCTGCTGATGGCGGTCCTGGTAACAACCAATCAGCGACCAACTTTTTTAGCCAGCTGCAGGTTGAACACTGAAAACAATCTGTTTTGTCACCATGGGTAACTGCCCAGGGGCAAATTTGCCCAGTGTATATAAATGACCCCCAGTTACTTTTACAAGGAGAAGGCAATTGTAAAGGCCATAAAAAATTTAGAAATTTGGCACCTTATTCAGAAGGCTTACTGCAACAGCCTAAAGGTTTAACAGCAAAGATCCATGCCTCTATATAAACACACAATATAGTTCTGTATCTCTCTGTGTCGGTGGCACTGCACATGCTCAGTGTGGCTCTAGGCTTGCTGTCCTGTTCCTGAGCATTGCTAGGCACTTGTTTGCTTCCTTGGACCTATCCGTGCCCTACAAAGTCCAGGCGTTTCTGAATGATTGCATCTATAGAGAAAGCTTAATACAGATATGTTTATGTATAGAAACACCTCTTATTATTTCTCAAGCCAACTACTGTGATAGCTGTCTTGCTTCTACCATCAGATACAGCTCCCATCCTGTTCTTCTCACTCCTGAGATTATTCCATAATTCACTCATGCTAATATCTTCTCTTGCTATTACTACTCTGTGTCCTGCCCCCTTCCCCGAGTTCTTTTATTTTTGTTATGTTACAGCAGCTCTGATGGGAAGCCAAGGGAATACGTTCTGATCAAAGGTTTCAATAAATAACAGGTAGGTAAGCAGAAGTGCCTGGAATCCTGAAAGGCAAACGTAAGTGGGTTCCTATCCCAAAGAGCTTACAATCTAACACTTATTTCAAGTTTACCCCCTGCTTCATGCGTCCACCCATATAATTAGATTGTAAGCCTGTGGACAGGGCCTGTGATCTTATAGGGGATTGGTTTGAAACTGTTTATCTTCCCATGATTTTGTTTCTACATGTGCAGTGTAACTTATACACAAATAAATAATTATGATCATTTGCAGTTTGTGTAAAGGTGCTTAAATATAAATGGCTCCCTGTGTTGTTTAGTGATGTCGGGAAAGAGCGTTGCCCAAATCGATGGTCAGGGACAGTTTCCCTGGGTTGGGTGTAAGTGAGAACTTGTATTAGATGAGATATCGCACGTGCGGAATGTAGTTATTTCCCTCTTATTCTACTTGTAGCCATAAGAGTCAGGGAGCCAAATGCAGCTCTTAAAGGGGTTGTCCACCTTTGAGTTAACTTTTAGTATGAGGTAGAGCAGTGATCCCCAACCAGTAGCTCGTGAGCAACATGTTGCTCTCCAACCCCTTGGATGTTGCTCCCAGTGGCCTCAAAGCAGGAGCTTATTTTGAATTCCAGGCTTTGAGGCAAGTTTTGGTTTCATAAAAACCAGGTGTACTACCAAACAGAGCCTCAATGTATGTAGACAATCCACATAGGGGCTGCCAAATGGCCAATCACAGCACTTATTTGGCACCACAAGAACAGTTTTCATGCTAGTGTTGCTCCCCAACTCCTTTTACTTCTGAATGTTGCTCAAGGGTTCAAAAGGTTGGGGATCCCTGAGGTAGAGAGTGATATTCTGAGACAATTTGCAGTTGGATTTCATTTATTATTATTTGTGGTTTTTGAGTTATTTAGTTTTTTATTCAGCAGCTCTCCAGTTTAAAGTTTCAGCAGTCTGGTTGCTAGGGTCCAAATTTCCCTAGCAACCATACATTGATTTGACTAAAAGAATATGAATAGGAGAGAACCTGAATAGAAGGTTGAGTAATTAGTAATAACGATAAATTTGTAGCCTTAAAGAGCATGTTATTTTAATGGGGTCAGTGACCCCCATTTGAAAGCTGAAAAGAGACAGAAGATCAAGGCAAATCATTCAATAACTATAACAAATAAATAATGACGACCAATAGAAAAGTTGCTTAGAATTAGTCATTCTATAACATACTAAGAGTTAACTTAAAGGTCAACCACCCCTTTAATACTCCATATAGTCCCAAATCCAATGTCGTCTATAGGTGTGATGCTTTTCATGCCATTTTAAAGGACAACTAAAGCCTAACTGAAGAAATAGACTAGAGATGCTACACCTTTGTTTTGTGCTTCTGTATCAAGCTGAGACTGTTATAACCCTTTAGCAGTGAAGATCTGTGCCCCCAGTATCTCCCCATCTTCTATCTGCTGATTCACAGCACTGCTGTCACTTACATGAGTTTAGGGACCCACTCACAATATATTATATTAAATTCCTGATATGAGGGTGTTTAATCATTAATTCACAACAGCATAGAAACCAGTGCTCTCTGCATCCAAACTGATAATCAGCCCTATAGTATCAGCTTCTATGACAGAGGAAACCTTTCATCATTTTATGACCCCTAAGTTTAGCTTCTTAGTAGCGGCTTCTTAGTAGCGGCACCAGGGCCGGACTGGGGGTAAAAAGCAGCCCGGGCAAAAAAAAATCAAAGCAGCCCAAATGTAAACACGCAATGGTCTTGTACACATCCACTCATATATTGGGGTAAAACTGCAAAAAGTTATGTACATAAAGAGCTGCCTTTCTCTCTTGAGTGTAATTCATGTAAAATATGTTAAAGATTTTGAAGCCTTG